>NC_058410.1:136113871-136315231 GCF_002201575.2 Neomonachus schauinslandi | reverse complement strand
CGGGGGGCGCGCGGCGGCGGCGGCGGCGGCGCGGCGCGTGAGGGGCCGGCTCGGGCCGAGCGGGCGCCGCCAACATGTCGGATACCAAGGTAAAAGTTGCCGTCCGGGTCCGGCCCATGAACCGGCGAGGTGAGGAGCTTTCCGCTCGTTTTTATCTGTGGTCGGGCCGAGGGCGGGGGCAACTTTGCAAAGTGCGGGGCCGCGGGGTGGGGGCGGCGAGAGCGCGGCGGGGTCGCGGGGCCTGGGCGGCGGCGGCGGCGCACTGGCTGCCGAGCCCCCAGCGCGCGGCTCCCGGCTCCCGGCTCCCGGCTGGCCGCCCCCCCACCAGCCCCGGGTGAGCCCCGCGCCCAAGGGGCTGGAGGCGCGGATGCTCGCCTCGGCAACGGCCCTCTCCCCTTCTGCTTTCAGAACTGGAACTGAACACCAAGTGCGTGGTGGAGATGGAAGGGAATCAAACGGTCCTGCACCCTCCTCCTGCTAACACCAAACAGGGAGAAAGGTAAAGCGGGCGCCGAGAGGGCGGGCAGGAGGAGCCCACCCCGCAGTCCCCGGCAAGTTTGAGCCGGGAAAATGGGAGTACTCTTCCCTATTGTTAGGAGGACGGCTTCAAGTTTGTCGCACGCTCCTGTCTGAAGCTGTGGCAAGTCCAAGTTCCTCTCCTCCCGCTGCCCCCCTCCTTGTCCCCTCCCATCTAGAGCGGCATCAGCCCGGGCACCCGGGCCACAGCCGGCACCAGTCCTCCGCGTACCTGGCCGGCTTCGGGGCACCCGGAGAGAGGGGGCCGGATGGGACCCCAGAGACGAGCAGTCCCACATTTTACAGATAAGAAAACTGAGGCCTCAGGCGGGCAAAGGACCATCCCAAGGCCTTGTTTTCGTGGAACCCAGTGCCCCCTCGTTTTTTTCTACCACTGCACAGTTTGCTTTATTTGGCGGAATTGTTTAGGGACTTTGTAAAATGGGAGGTGGGGAACCCTCATAATAAAGCAGAACAGTATTGTATGATGCAGGCTCAGGCGTGGACCATTTAAAATCTATTATTTTGTTGGTGCCGGGTCGAGATAATGTCTGAATGTAATGCGCGAATTTTGATTTTCAAGGAAACAAAAGTGGTGCCCTGAGCTGTGTAGACACTGGGGGGATGTTTAAAAAGGGGCTGCATTTACTAGATGGCAACATATTTGCATTTGAAAAGTGGTAACTCTTGGATCCTTATTAATTCTGCTCTATTCCACGCAGCAGTATGGGAAAATGCCTTAAAATAATTTGAATATTTGGCATTTTTCTGGTAAGCCCCTGAGAAGAAAACGGTTGGAATTCATTCAGTATAGCAATGCAGTAGCTTGTAAAAATAGAAAAAAAAAAAAAAAAAAAAACTGGCAGATTTGACAGAATTAATTCCTCTGGGACATGAGTATGAGTGTGTTTCTAAAAGTCACCTGTTGATTGATGCACTACAATTTAGTGATTTTTTGCTCTTGGGAGATTTTTTCACTGAATAGAGGCTGAAGTAGGGTTATTTTATTGCTAAAGGATGCAGTTGCCTCTATTCTATAATCATGTGGTGTTCAGGCACAATTTTGCTAAATTCGGGGGAAGAAGTTGTCAGGAGGTAAGATTGGGAGTCCTTTGCTTTTTGTGCTGAGGGTGGAAATTTTTATTCAGTTTGCAAACATTCTGCTACCTATAGCAGATAGGGTGATAGTAAATAGCTAAAGTTATATTAAAATGTTGTGTTAAACGCTTTTCAGTAATCGATGTATCCTTGGATAATATTTTTAGATACATTTTAAAGACTTACAGTGTTTTAGATACATTTCTAGTGGTGTAGTTGTATATTTCATGGTGCTAGTGAACTGAGTAAATTTCAGTATTTACAGATTAAATTAGATGTCCACATCATCAACAGTTTTTCTGAAACTGGTTATTTTTTTATTGTTTCCTCTGCAAATTCTGCTGGGCCAGATTCTTCAAAGCAGCCTGGGAAACAGGTAGAATATGAGCTCCTGTTAATGTAGCCACTGCTTCTGTTTTTCCTTGCTGGTTTGGCACCTGCTCCTTGTCACTCTTAACCATAGGGAGTGCTGCAGTTAGCTTACTGTTTAATGAAATGAAGCTTTCCGATTTGTGGAGAGAAACATTTAATTCTGTGGAACCTGGATAAGAAATGATAACTGTAGATAGGTGGTTAGAAATGCTAAATAATTAGTTGATCATTTTTAGGGCCACCACTGCAGTTACGAATAGGGATCTTTTAAGTAAAGACTTGTAGGGTAACTTGGGGATTTATCCATCTGCTGGCTTATTGGAATAGCCCCTTATCTGAAACTAAGAATAGCATTGAAACATGGGAGTTCTCTTGTTTTGTCCCCCCGACAGATAGGATTCTTTGGTGGATGGACCCTTTCTGTGGGCTTCTACCTGGGTACTGGTCACTCAGTTTACAGAAAACTTGACTGGAGTCTATCCAGCAGTGCTGCTTGTAGGTTAGGATTACTGTCTTTGCAAGAATGGAGACACCAAATGCCTTTTGATTTTCATTATGCAGTCTGGTTTCATATTTCTCCACCAGGTTTTCCCCTTAAAGCAGCAGTGTATTTAAAAATAGAAATGATTCCTCCTTTGGGCTCTGGGTTGATTAATTACAACAATGCTTCATGTTATGTTTGCAATTCATTTCTATCATTTATTTTGGATAGAGCTCAGGGAAAGGTGAGAATATTATTTTTTTTACCTAGAAGTTCAAGGCTTGAACTCTAAGAAGTCTTTAAATAATATTGGCAAACCTGTGTCAAAGTGAGAATTATCATTTTCCTGAAAATTGCAAGAAATTACTAATGTATTAACTATGAATAGAAATTTTAAATTAGTGGGTGAAAGTTTTCAGTCTTACCAGTAAAAACAAGCAAGGATGCTTTGATTTCCAGGAGAAGAAACAGGTAGGCTTAGCTTTCATTATTTCCCCCCTTTATGGAATAAAAGCCAAGACTACATGTTAAGGACTGAAAGATCATAGGGCTTTTGAGGTTAAAGATACTTGTTTTGAAATTCTAAGATTATAATACACTACAGGGGTCCAGGTTAATAGTTGGCGTATATATCAATCACCATTTTGAAACATTAAGACATATATGAACATGTTTCTTAAAATACTGTTGCATTTACTATTCAGGAGATACTTATGAAGTTTACATCATATGGGATCCTTTCTCAGCACAGGATCCAAAGATCACTGTGGGCCTAGCGTGTATTTCAGAAGTTTGCACCTTTGAGAGATGTGGGAAGAGAGAGGGAAAAATAGTTGAAATACAATGCGGTAGGTTATGTTACATTATACCCCTGCCAATATATGTACCATATTATTTGGAAATGACCTGTTTCCTCTTCTGTCTTCCTCTGAGGTTGCAAGCTCCCTGAAGGCAGGTACCTTATCCTACTTACCTTTGTGTCCCATGCCCGGAATAGCAGCTGGCCTATAAATAGCAGGCACTCAGGAAATGTCTGCACTCTGTAGGTTCCCTAGTGTGATGAGGGTACCAAGGAGGGGTTGTGGAAGTGCATGGAATAGGATGCAGAAGCAAGACAATTCAGGAGGGGGGACGAGAATGAGAAGCCCTGATTTGCCCAAATAGGTAACAGTTCAAAAACCACAGTATGAACAGATATATAAAGTCCTCTTTTGCCCTGTTGTCTCCCCTATTCTTCCCATCCCCTCATCTCTCCAAAAACAATGTATGTTTTCAGAAACACACAAACACATACATGCACGTGAATATAGTGTTTATGTGTATTTCAGCAAATACCTTTTCTGGCTTTAAATACCCGTATATTAATATTCATTCTTTTTTACATCACTTTGGATGGTAGTGGTGGTTTTAAAACTATAGATGGATGGCTTATGAATTTGATTTTTATAACTTTTAGGAAGTGAAGCTTTATCATGAAGAGAGTATAATGGAACTTGTTTCTATAGAAGTTTTTGTTTTTATTTTATGTAAAATGAATTGTTGGGTAAGCATTTAAAGCAATGTGCATATGTACCTTAGCTAGGTTAAAAAAAAATGGGCTAAATTTAGGCCCTTAGTAAAAAAGCATCAAAGTTTTAGCTTCTTGCCCAATTTTTCCACACTGCAGTGTAGCTTGTAAAGTGTATCCTGGAAGGTCAGTGGAAGAAAGCTACCTCTCTCGGTCCACTATGTATATATTTTCTTGTTCATGTATTTTATGTTGCAACTTTTTTTCCAAGTTGGCTTCACCTGCTATTCCAAAGGTGCCTAGGACGGCTCCTTCTGTTCAAATATCTTTGTAGACCAGAAATTTAGAAATTAGTGGAAGTTATGTGAAATTTAAAAAATAGATCACCTAAGAATCAGTAATATTCCACATTATAAAATTATTTCGGTGACTTTGAATTCTCTCTGTTTTCTGTTGTTATATTTCTCTCTAGCTCAAATATTATAGTCAGTTGTAAGAAAGCAGAGCATTTAGATTTCATTAATATAAGAGTGATCATTCTTCATGCATGATAATAGTGGTATTTTAAAGAGCATTTTAATGGAATATTTTCATTAGCTGTCCGCGTTTGCCATGCCTCTGTTTTAAAATAAAGGTAGATTTGGGGCGCCTGGGTGGCTCAGTTGGTTAAGCGACTGCCTTCGGCTCAGGTCATGATCCTGGAGTCCCAGGATCGAGTCCTGCATCGGGCTCCCTGCTCTGGTGGGGAGTCTGCTTCTCCCTCTGACCCTCCTCCCTCTCATGCTCTCTGTCTCTCATTCTCTCTCTCTCAAATAAATAAATAAAATCTTTAAAAAAAAAATAAATAAAAAAAAGGTAGATTGGAATCTCTTACTTTTAAAAGCAAAACTAAGAGTAATTATAATGCAGTGTAGATTAGAGTAGTGATTTAAAAATTATTTTGTTCACATTCCACAGTTAAAAATACATTTAACATCATGGACTATGTGTGTGTGTTTGTGCATGAATGGAGGTTCATGAAAAATTGTATTGTGCAGCGTATCTATTACTTTCTATGCCTCTCTGTTCTAATTCATTTTATTTTATTTTATTTATTTTTTTAAAGATTTTATTTATTTATTTGACAGAGACACAGAGAGAGAGGGAACACAAGCAGGGGGAGTGGGAGAGGGAGAAGCAGGCTTCTCGCTGAGCAGGGAGCCCGATGCGGGGCTCGATCCCAGGACCCTGGGATCATGACCTGAGCTGAAGGCAGATGCTTAACGACTGAACCACCCAGGCACCCCTGTTCTAATTCATTTTAGAAGTGATGGTTGACTTACTGAATTAATTTCACAACCCACTAATGGGTTATAAATTTATAATTTGAAAAACACAAGTTTAGTGGGTAAGAGGTTGGGTTCTGAATATATGTGTGTGTGTGTGTGTGTGTGTGTATGTGCATGTATATATATATGTGTGTGTATGTAAAATCAGTGTATTTATTAAAATTTTTAAAATTTTAATCTCTTCTGATTAAGTAATCAGAAGAGATTACTTAAAATAAGGGGGTTTTAACTCATGACCCCAAGATCTTCTGACTGAGCCAGCCGGGTGCCCTTAGTGTACATAATTTAAAGTGTAAAGTCGTTTTATAATTTATAAAATCTATGACAAAAAAGAAGGAATCCTCTTTTTCATTTCTTTCCACAGAGACAGCCATATACAGCAATTTTAGCTCATTCTTTTGGAATTTCCTTCCATATTTCTGAATAACATGCTGGTAGTGCTAGGTTTTATTTGTTCTGTGTTCTCTTTCTATGCCCTATCCCCACCCCACCCCCAAATTCTTCCCATCCCCCATTCCCCCAATATACTTTTGATTTTATCAATATTTAGTGTTTGTTTATGTGATTATGTAATATAGTCAACTATTTACAGTTGAGCCATGTGGTCTTCTATGATTTCTTTTCCTGTCATACAGAATTTTTTGTTTTTCCTGGAGTTAACAGTTGTTTTTATTTTTTCCTTTTTCTTTAATTTGCTTCTTTTTCTATGTACTTATCCTTAATTCAACATTTAAATTTTCTGCCTCTTGCCTAAATCTCCTTTCAAGACATTTAAACATATTAGGGACTTTCTTGATTTCATCTTCTTAGAGACATTTCTCCTTAAACCTTCCAACATGCTTCTTTATGAACTGGTCGTCTTCTTTGCCTGACATAGTTGTCATCCTGGGGTTGCCT
Source organism: Neomonachus schauinslandi (assembly GCF_002201575.2). Lineage (NCBI taxonomy): Eukaryota > Metazoa > Chordata > Mammalia > Carnivora > Phocidae > Neomonachus > Neomonachus schauinslandi. The sequence continues at coordinate 136,309,032 of NC_058410.1, read as the reverse complement.
GTCACATCATTCTGAGGATCCCCTTTACCTCTCTTCTGTGTGGATCTCTTCTTTTTCTGTTTTCCTTTTTCTTTCTTGGTTTACTGCCTTAATTTTGTGTAGAGCATATTCTTTAGTAGCTTCCTTAGAAAGGGTGTTTGGAAGGTAAGATTTTTGAAACCGTGGATATCTACTCTATCCACTCACCTCATTGATAGTTTAGGTGGGTATCAAATTTCATTTTAAAGACATTTGGTTGCTCTGTTGTCTTTTACTTTCCTGTGTTTCTGTTGAAAAGTCCAAAGCTATTTGGGTTTCTTTTTTTTTCTTAATTCTTTAAATTAAAAAAAAATTTTTTTTAAAGATTTTATATATTTATTTGACAGAGAGAGAGCGAGCACACAAGCAGGGGGTAGTGGCAGAGGGAGAGGGAGAAGCAGGCTCCCTGCTGAGGACAGAGCCTGACACAGGGCTAAATCCCAGGACCCTAGGATCATGACCTGAGATGTAGCAGATGTTTAACCAACTAAGCCACACAGGCACCCCGCTATTTGGGTTTCTAATCCTTTAGATGTGACATAGATTTTCATTCTTTAGAATCTTGTAGAATATTCTTTTCTTCCCCACTTTTGAGAAATCACAACAAGTCTTTTTGACCTGGAAATGTGTGTCCTTCTTGTCTTTTTGTTCTGCCTTCTGGAAGATTTCCTCTGCTTTATCTTAATAGCCCTTAATGTTTAATTTTTCTTTTACCCAATCATATTTTTAATTTCCAAGAGCTCTTTTTTTGGCCTCTGACTTTTTTTTTTTTAATAGTATCCTATTTTTGTATTTTCTGTCTCTTTTTGAGGACATTAATGATAGTTTTCTATATATGGTCTACTTTTTACTTTTAAGTGTGTTGTTTTGTTTGTTAAAGTGTGAAGTAGTTTTATAAAAGCTAGTTTAAAATAAAGGCAGCTTGATCTCTGTCTTCTGTGTTAAGGACCTTGCTCGGATGTAGCTGAATGCAGCTAGACTCTCATTTCTCCAGGGCAAGGATGATACATGATTCATCTTTGTAATCTCAGTGCCTAGATTCAAGAATGCCCAACACACAGGAAGCATTTTGTTAGTTCTCTTCACTGCTAAAAAAAAAAAGAGAGATTATTAAAACCTTCTGTCCAGTCTCTTTTATATTTAACTTCCAACAATGGAAATAAAAATAATGATTTCCTTTTCCATAAGAGCATATGTAAATGTTATAATTGAAGGTAGTAGCTGCCCTAGACAGTGCTTAATTACCAGCATTCATGAAGATAATTAGCTATAGTCAGTACAAAAAAGCTGTAAAAAGTAGAAAAATCCTATTTTTTGCATCACTAAAGTTTTAGTTGAGAGATTTTTTTGGAATTACTTTTAATTTAAAAATATGTATGCTTGTTGGGGTGGGAAAGTTTTTCTACATGATACCAAACTGGTCAGTTTATCACCCCACCAGTTAACTTGGTTGCTCCTGGCAAAATCTTGTTAGAGATAAGTGGATAACTTGGATTGTTTCTGATTTTTAACAAAATTACACATGCTATGCACTCATATTTTTAAGGAATTTTCAGGAATGAGTTTCCTCAAATAGCAGGCTTCTTGAAGACTTCAAGGTTTCTCAGAGTTATTCAGCCACACTTACCCTTTCTCAAATCTTCCCTCTAGCTATGGTAGAGAAGGTGTTTATGCATTTAGAATTTAAAGGAGTTTGGAGAACATTACCAGCACAGGAAACAGAATAACAGAGAAACCAACACAGAAACACCCAGAAAGATTACATTGTGCCTTGACAATGTAAGAAATTCAGTTTACTAACAACAGAGCTGTCAGTAAAGGAAGTAAGGCTAAAATTTATATGAAAACATGTATTAAAACAACCAAGAGTTGATTTATGTGGGATTCAGGAGCTACCTTTTTTTTTTTAAGATTTATTTAGTAGAGAGAGAGAGCGCGAGCGGGTGCACGCGCCTGTGTGTGTGAGCAGGGGGAGAGGCAGAAGGAGAGGGAGAGAGAGCTTCATGCAGACTCCCTGCTGAGCATGGAGCCTGACAAGGGGCTCGAAATCAGGACCCTGAGATCATGATCTGAGCCAAAATCAGGAGTCGGCCACCCAACCGTTTGAGCCACCCAGGCACCCCAGGAACTATCTTTTCAAAGTCACTCTGCAAAATATTTCTGGGACTTTAGACTTGGAAATGTAAGAAGAAAATGTGAGAAGTTCCTCCTTGCAAATCAGTTTATTGACATTTTATCACCCAACAATTATGTGGAAACTAAAAAAACAAAGAAGTCAAGTTTTCACATCTTTAAAATTTTATTTGTAAAACTCCGTAATTCCGATATTTGTTGGATCTAAGGTTAAACGGAAAAGTAGAGAGAAGAAATTCTTGTAGACTCTCAGGAATAGGACAACCCATCTAAGCCTCATTATTTGCTTGAGTCCTGTCTGGATTTCCTGTTTCTCTGAGATGAGCAATTCACTGAATCACTGATGAAGTAATAGAACTGTTTTACCAGATTGTTCTTGCAATGGACTTTTCACATCAAAGCACAATTTTATCTTTTTTAAAAAATTGCTTCCTTAGATATTCTAAAACATTTTTTCATAGGTATCTACAAGATGTAAGGCAGAAGGAAAAAGGGGTAGGATCACTGTCTGGCCAAGCCTAAGCAGTTCTTTTTCCTCTACCTTCATTTTGTCCTTGTCCAAGTAATAGACAAATTTGCAGTTACAATTTTGTGTTTTGCTTTTCTCCCATTTATATTTTTTTATGCTATATCATTTTCACAATTATAATTTTAATAATTGAATAGTCTGTTGATTTTCATAATTTTTAACCATTTAAATATTTATGGGGGACACCTGGGTGGCTCATTTGGTTAAGTGGCTGCCTTCGGCTCAGGTCATGATCCCAGGGTCCTGGGATCGAGCCCCGCATCGGGCTCCCTGCTCAGCGGGAAGTCTACTTCTCCCTCTGCCTGCTCTGTCTGCTGCTCCCCCTGCTTGTGCTCTCTCTGTGACAAATAAATACAGTCTTTAAAAAAATATATAAAAAAATATTTTTGGGCCTTAAGATTGTTTCTCTTAATGATTATACATAGCTGAGAGCATCTTCATGAAACTTTTTAGAATCCTTTGCTAACTGAAAGGCATTTCTTCTCAAACATGCTTGCCAACACAAAAATATACCTTTGAAATTGTATGCCAACATGAACTATTTTCTTAATTATAATGGAATTAAAAGTTGATAATTTGCAGATTTAAGTATGAGATAGGTGGTGGGGAAAATGATTTTGTATGGGCAGTAACAAGACGAGGAGTTCTCACCCTTAAGTGTGCATCAGAGTTTTGGAGAGCCCCACCCCAAAAGTTCTGATCCAGTAGGTCTGTGATGTGGCTTGAGAATTTGCACTTCTAACAGATTGCCAGGTGATGCTGATGCTGTTAACTCAGGACCAAACTTTGAAACTACTGGTTTAGACTAGTATTGTCCAATAGAATTTTCTGGGATGATGGAAATGTTCTCTATATCTATATCCAGTGTGGTAGCCACCAGCCGTATATGAATACTGAGCTCTTGATAAATGGGTAGTGCAACAAAAGAACTGAATTTTTTTTTTCTTTTTTTTTTAAAGATTTTATTTATTTATTTGAGAAAGAGAGAATGAGAGAGAGAAAGCACATGAGAAGGGGGAGGGTCAGAGGGAGAAGCAGACTCCCCGCTGAGCAGGGAGCCCGATGCGGGACTCGATCCCGGGATTCCGGGATCATGACCTGAGCCGAAGGCAGTGGCTTAACCAACTGAGCCACCCAGGCGCCCCAGAACTGAATTTTAAATTTTACTTAATTTTCATTAATTTAAATTTAAACAGCTACATATGGCAGGTGGCTGCTGTCTTGGACAGCAGAGGTCTAGACACGATTGAACATTAGAATCACTTGGGTGCTTTCAACATCGATGCCTGGGTCCTACCCTCAGAGCTTCTGGCTGAATTGGGCTGTAGGACACCTTAGGCGCTGGGATCTTTGAATGCTCTTCAGATGTCCTAGTTATGATTCAACAAAATGCCCCCAAATTTAGTGGTCTAAAACAGCCATTTTCTTATGATCATGGATTCTTTGGGCCAGGAATTCAGACAGAGCAAAGTAGGTCTGACTTGTCTGTTCCACAAAGTCTGGAACCTCCTCTTTGAAGACTAGAAGTCTGAGGATGTAGACATCTGAAGGCTTGACCAGGTTGAATGTCCAAGGTGGTTAACTCACATGGTTAGCAGTTGATTCTCATGTGTAGTCAAGGCTGAGAATCATGGGTCCAGTTTAATAAACCAGGTTTTAAAGCCCAGTGTCACACCTTGTCCTTTGGTCTATTTTGCCATTTTGATTGTGATCATATACTCATAACCATTAACTTTCTGCAAATTAATGTAGGAAAGCCTCATAAAATCAACCTAAATATTTACCTTAATAAGGTAATTTATGGAACTTTCATAGGGCCTTCCTGCGCCAAGGGTATGTATTACTGCGAACATAAAGCCTCACAAAGCTAAAGAAGTTCTCTCCCATTAAGAAAGAAAGAAAAAAGCCTCCTACTCCCTAGTGAGGTGTGTTTAATAAAAATGCCTCTCCTGATTTGTTTTTACTTGAATTGCGGCAGCAGGGGAAGGAGTTACGTAAATTATCTAGATGCAGAGTACTTGCCTCTTGCCTATCCTTTGCCTGGGTACTGACCTCTTGGGAAGCACGGGTCCCTCAGCTTTCGAGTGGCCTGCGGGCCCCCGTTCCCTGCTGCGGGCCCTGTGTGGATGCAGCCCTCCCAGCTTCAGCTCCTGGACGGCCACAGAGCCTGGGGGCCCCGTGTATGTGGAGGGTCAGCATGGCGGGATGAGCCAGAAGGCGGGGTGTTGCCTGCTTCCGCCACTCACTCGCTCTACGTCCTTGAGCTAGCTGTCAGTCCTTTTCCATCTACTTTCTACATCTATAAAATTGAGGGCTAGACTAGGTAATCTGTAAAGTTTTTTGAGGCCTAAATTTCAGATTTATCCCACCTGTACTTAACATGTAGCGTGGAGTCCAGCAGAGTAAGTAGGTAACATTAATAGGAGCCGAAACGGGTTGCACTCTAACTTGCTTCTCAGAGTGTTAGGCAAACAGGGGAGGACAGGGCCACTGTTCTTGACAGGCTCTGTTTGCCTGCAGTAGCTGAGGCAAGAACTGAAGGTGTCCGGTGAAGTAAGACAGCCGCGAGCTCCAGCTATCTGAAGTCTACAGCTAGCGGAGGAGCCTGGGTCCCTTACAGACCGTCTGCGCGCCTCCCGCCTCGGCTAGGGCAGCAGCTTCTGTATGCACCCACAGGGGATTGTAAATCATCTGATTGGGACCTGACGGTTAGTTTTCATCTTGCACAGTTGTGCTTTTTTTGGAGAAGCAGTGATTTTAAGCTGTTCCTGCAGTCAGGCCGCTGTTTGATGCAATAAGCATGTGTGGAGAAATGACGTTTCCAGAGCTGTTTGCTTTAAGAGTCCTTGGGCAGCTTATTTTGTTTCTGAGGGTTCTGTTACAACCCTCCCAAAGTGTGGTTGATCCTCAGTATTTCCTCTCTTCCATTGTGGGACCAGCTCTGGTTAGAGAGAGAGAGAGAAAGAGAGAGAGTGTGTGTGCGCGCGTGCGCGCGCGCACCTATTTCCCTTCTGGTTTGTGCTCTCTCGGTCTTTCTTTTGAAAGCAGAGTGGAGTTACTTGATTCTGGGCGGCCCTGCAGTGTCTGGTCTGGAGGTGTGATGAGCTTTGCTACTGTGAGAAGCAGTGTGAGGAGAGCATCTGTGTGCCATTCCCTTGGGGGAAGAAGTTGCGAGTCTTGAGCTTTTTTTAGAAGACAGGGAACAGGAAGGAAGCCTTTGAGGAAAGGGAAGCTTTACTTTTTGCTGTTAGCTCTTTGTGTCGTCTTGAGGAGACCCTCCCTAGATTGATCCATCACCAAGGACCACAAATATTCCTGTATCTCCAGCTGGGAGCCTCAGAGGAAAACCAGCAGGGGCAAACAATGGTGACAGGCACAGACATTGCATTACCAGTACCAAGTCGTTTTATCCCAAATTTTGGAAAGCCACAGTCAACCCACATGTAGTTTGTTGAACAGATTAATAAATCTTTTAATAGACTTACGTTCTGTGGCTTAATAAAGCACGCCTTCAGAATTGATGGTTTGTGTGCCCACCTGTTATCCCAGCTAAACAGAGAATGTGTAAAGATTTATAGGCTGAACCTGCAGTTGTATTTGCCCTTTTTTAAAAATTGAATAACACACTGTTAGGGTTTTTTGTTTTGTTTTGTCCATTTGTTCTCTAACTACTTCTCTTTATATAGCTAAAGTTTAGAATCCACTATACAAATTGTAACAGGAGGGGCTGACCTGGGTGGCTCAGTCGTTAAGCGTCTGCCTTCGGCTCAGGTCATGATCCCAGGGTCCTGGGATCGAGCCCTACGTCTGGCTCCCTGCTCCGCGGGAAGCCTGCTTCTCCCTCTCCCACTCCCCCTGCTTGTGTTCCCTCTCTCGCTGTGTCTCTCTCTGTCAAATAAATCAATAAAATCTTTAAAAAAACCCCAAAAAACAAAAAACAAATTGTAACAGGGAATAGTTACATCATTACATTTAGAAAGATCCTTAAAATTACTTGTTTCAAGGGTAATGTTTTGAGTAAGTAGGGAGGAGTGTGGTTGGGAAAGCTTATCAAGATAATGGTGTTAAATTTGAGCAACCCTATCCAGTTTGAAACATCTGCTTTTTTGATCTAGAGTTACAGTGCAAATAGGTAACATTAGCATGGCAACATAACTAAGTATTTTTGAAGCCTTGAAGTATTGCTGGTTTTGATAATTAAAATAGTATTCCTTTCTTGAGGATGACAGCTTAGTCTGTGCTTTTATGATGAATTATGCAGTGGAAATAATTTTCCGAAATTGCTGGTCTACTGTATTCCTAAGGGACTCTTTTTTTTTTAAAGTTCTCTAGCCAGGTTCTTATTTAACTAGCTTTTTCCAAGAGTGACTTCTAGCTGTCCTTGCTCATTGGTTCCCAGACTTGAGAACCAGTTTTAAAAAAGCAACAGAAATAGGGACGCCTGGCTGGCTCAGTCGGTAGAGCATAGGACTCTTGATATTGGGGTCATGAGTTCAAGCCCCACGTTGGGCATAGAGCTTACTTAAAAAAAAAAACAAAAAACAGGGGTGCCTGGGTGGCTCAGTCGTTAAGTGTCTGCCTTCGGCTCAGGTCATGATCCTAGGGTCCTGGGATCGAGCCCCGCTTCGGGCTCCCTGCTCAGCAGGGAGCCTGCTTCTCCTTCTCCCTCTGTCTACCACTCTGCCTACTTGTGCTCTCTCTCTGTCAAATAAATAAATAAAATCTTAAAAAAAAAACACCAATAGAAATAAAAATTTGGATAAACAGAGTTTCTAACTTCTTTTAAATGTGCCAAGCAAGCACTCTGAAACAAAAACACCACTGTATCTTGATACTTCATTTAATAAAATAAACCTCTTAACAACAGAAGGAAGGACTTAATTAGAATTTAAACATTGGGTAAATTTAGTTTTGTAAGGTACTCACCACATTGTTAACTTTCACCTTTCCTGGGAATTGATGGAAATATCACCACAGGTCACCCGTAGACTGTGACATGCAGTTAGTTGGCTGTCCCTGGTGTCTGTGATGTCTAGTAGTACATCACCTATGACCTTTGTGAGCAGCTTCAGCACTTTGGGTCCTTCAGGCCAAAGCGCATACTATGAATGTTAAAGGATTTTTTTCTTTTAAAATTTGAACAAAGCGGGACACCTGGGTGGCTCAGTTGGTTAAGCGTCCGACTCTGGGTTTCGGCTCAGGTCAGGATCTCAGGGTCCTTGTATCCAGCCCGAGTCGGGTTCTGCACTCTGCAGGGAGTCTGCTTGAGATTCTCTCTCTCCCTCTCACTCTGACTCTCCCCCTGCTTGCTTGCTCTCTCTAATAAATCTTTTAAAAAAATGAACAAAGCATCCTCTTTATTTGTATATATCATTGAGTTTTTGGAATGGTACAGGATACATCTTTGCTTTTGGAGTTTGATGTGTTGAAATAAACTCACCAATCTAGGTAAAAACCTAAACAGAGTTTAAAATTTCATTAAGTATAGTAAATTACCTCATATCTGAGCCAAAGCTTTTACTCTCAAGGAAGGGAAATCTTTTATCTGCCTTTTGCAGTGTTTCTGTGGCTATTAGTTGGGTATAAATAATTAAGCATTGTGACAGAACGGTATAGTCGCCAAGAGCCACTGTGAACTTTGGGAACCAACTGCTTATGTGTGTATCACTTATTGGCTGTGAAGTGTTGGGCAAGTCCCTTAACCCTTAGTGCCTTGGTTTCCTCCTTTATAAAATGGAAATAGTGAGAGTTACAGACATTGTAGGGCTTGTGGGAATTAGCACGGTGCTTGGCACATTGCACACACGGAGTGTTGATAATTTTATTATTTTTATTACCATGGGACACTCAATGCTCATTGATCTGGGTTTTGTTTCCTTTTTTTTTTAAGATTTATTTATTTATTTATTTATTTATTTCAGGGTGGGAGGGGCAGAGGGAGAGAATCTCAAGCGAGCTCTGCGCTCAGTAGGGCTCAGTCTCACCACCCTGAGATCATGACCTGAGCTGAAACCAAGAGTCAGATGCTTAAACGACTGAGCCACCCAGGTGCCCCCAATCTGGGTTTTGTTTTTAATATTGTTTCTTACTCATTCCAAGTTTAATAAATGAAGTTCTTTTTAACATTCAAAAAGAACAATTAAAGTAGGAAACCTTACAATTCCTTTTTTTTTTTTTAAGATTTTATTTATTTATTTAGAGAGCTGGAGGGAGGCACAGAAGGAGAGAGAGAGAATCATCAGCAGGTTCCGTGCCCAGCTTGGAGCCTGACATGGGGCTCGATCTCACAACCCTGAGATCATGTCCTGGGCTGAAATCAAGTGTTGGATGCTTAACCAACTGAGCCACCCAGGTGCCCTGGAAACCTTACAGTTCTTTTAAGTAATATGGAGGTTCTGATTACTTTTGATGAAAGTGCCCACATTTGGAAGACTTTTTTGTCTTTGCAATGACTGTGGACCTTCAGGTCTGCATTCTGGTTATTGGGTGCTGGTCCTTGTTACCTTAGATATAGTACGTTCTCGGAAAGTGTGTGTTGTACTCAACTGTGTTTCTATTCACTGGATGTAATTAATGGTTAGTAGGCTTTATTTAGTGTAGGGGATTCATAGACAGTTAGTACTCCCTAGACATAAACTGACTTCTGAGGAAATCACCATCTGAAGGTGCTGAGACATCATATTCAGTAATATTGGGTTTCTGTGCTTCTATTTTCCTTCCTGAGACAACTGACTTTATTATCCTAGTCCCCAGGGTGGTGACCCTTGTTCCGATGGTTTATAATGGAGACACGGACTCAGGGCCTCTCTGTTAAAAATTCAAAATAAGCAGGTGTTTTTACTTATGTATCTGGTTCTCTGGCCCCTGTTAAGTGAGTATATTTTATTCTTGGACTTATTTATTTATTTATCATAATCTTTTTGGTTTGGCATTTTTTTATTGACACTTTAAATTTGGAAAATATATTTGGGTTATTTCCTAGAACCACCTGTACAGCAGTTTCCTTTAAATTTACTAGTTGTTTTCTTAAAATATGTTTTTAAAGACTTATTTATTTATTTTAGAGAGAGCGAGCAAGCGCATGAGCAGGAGGGGCAGAGGAAGAGGGAGAAAGAGAATCTCAAGCGAACTCCACACTGAGCCCAGAGTCCCCACCCAGGTCTCAATTTCAGGACCCTGAGATCACGACCTGAGCTGAAACCAAGAGTCGGACTCTTAACCAACTGTGCCACCCAGGCGCCCTGTTTCTTAAAATACTTTTCCAAAAAAATGTATCATGCAAACGTATATGCATGCATATTTGTGGCCCTTTTCTTTTTTTCTTTTTTTTAAAAGATTTTATTTATTTATTTATTTATTTATATTTTTTTAAAGATTTATTTATTTAACAGAGAGAGACACAGTGAGAGAGGGAACACAAGCGGGGGAGTGGGAGAGGGAGAAGCAGGCTTCCCGCGGAGCAGGGAGCCTGACGCGGGGCTCGATCCCAGGACCCCGGGACCATGACCTGAGCCGAAGGCAGATGCTTAACCGCTGAGCCACCCAGGCGCCCCGCCCTTTTCTTTTAATAAGGGAGCAATGCATGCCTTCAGAAATTTTGATTAGGTTATCCAGTTGTGCGCAGAAATACCCAAAAACTAAAGAGGAGCATAACGAAAAGTTTTGATGTTCTAAGTACTTTGTACATTTACATGAATGAACATGAAGTGTGTGCTTGCTTTTCTCTTTGTTCCCCGTGTAGGCAAAACATCTGAGCCATCATTCTGGGCTTGGGAAGTGGGGAGGAGCGCAAGCAGTGTTTCTGTCTCTGGCCTCTCCCTACCCTCAGGGTGCTCCCTTTGCTCCACCCCTGGAAGCAAAGAACAGGATGGGGTGGGGAAGCAAGAGGAACAGGGAAGGGACTAGGCGTGGCCCCGAGTGCCAGCTTCTGGATGGCCTTGACTTTTCAGCCTCTCCCCCAAAGCCATCTCAGTGATCTGTAGACTGCAGTAGGCCGTGTTGGGGAGCACAGAGCCAGCCACGTGTGTCTCATTCTGTTGCTGGAATGTTTTAAAAGTGTCTGAGGGACTTATTAGACAAGCTGCAATTTTTAAATTGGAAAGACAAAGCCTTTTACTTGATTAGTCAGCCCTGGTGATTAAAGAGCTATTAAGCAGCATGTATCAGATGCTGTCAGAAAGTATCATTCCTGGTGTGACCCTGAGTGCAGAGGAACTGTTTTTATTTCAGGATTCGGAGAGAGGAGATCTAATGACAGTGTGAAAGTAAATAGATTTCAGATCGGTTACATGCTTGCAGATCTTTGCCTGTTTCCATTACCAGGTTGTTTGTTTATTTGTTTTAGTTAACTTAAATGCAGTCTTTGACTTAAATGTCTGGATCCTGGATAGGCTTGGCTGTAGGTGGTAGTGACAGGAATCTCCTCCCTAAGCCTTTCTCTTATTTGGTGAGTTCTTTCTAGGGATGTTGGTGACCCTGGTATGATTGCTGAGCAGAAAAATAAAAGCATCGAATCCATTCTCGGGATCATTCTGGTGCCCTTCCTCCATCCATGTGGCCACAACCCGTTGCCCTGAATAATGGGAAAAAGAAATGTTGCAGAGGGCCAGCTTGTTCACATGTGTTTGCCGAAGAGGGGCTGCTGTGGAAACGCAAGCAGACCGCTTCTCGGTCTGCTGGAGAGCTGGAGACGCAGGCGCAGGGGAGGGGGAGGGGAGACTGAAAACTCTTGTTAGAATCTGACCAAGTAGAAACTTAAATCAAACCAAAGCTACCTGCTCCTGGCGTCTCCTGCATTGCACCAAGCCCCTGGGTAGAACGGGGCTGTTGGAGAGTACTTTTGTTTCTCTCGCGTGTTTGTAGTGCAGGGCGCTTGCTGGCCGGAGCCTTGCAGTGCTGAGCACGAAGCCCCCCTCGCTGCTCGTCCCACTGGTGCTCTTATGTCCTTAGGACCGCGCCGGCTGCCCTTCCGGGAATGAAGTGGAATTGAGAAAGGCTGTACGTTAGGAAGTGATTTGCATTTCGGGGCCTGCAGATTGGGGAAAAATAATGCTACATCTCTGATTTTCTAAAAAGCTGTTTTTCATGAAAGCTCTTCAGTTGCTTGTGGCTTCTCGCTTGCAGAGTATGGCCCTTTAATAAAGACTTCTGATTTTGCAGCGGGGTATTACGTCAGCGCCCACGGCCACATGGCACTGGGGTCATAACTGTGAACGTCCCTGTGTGAGCACTGTTGGTGAGGGCAGAGGCCCTGGCCACTGTCCGGTGACGCCTGCGCTGGGCGCTGTTGCGAGGAGGCCAGTCCTCAAGTGGAAACTGCCTGGCATCTCATACGCTTGGACTGGGTTGGCAGACAAATGCAAACAGGGCTCCATGCCACTTGCACCAGCTTAGCGAATGATCATTGGGGTATGTCCTCTTCAAAACTTGGAGCACCTGTTTGTCACTGTGGCCAGGCGTCAGCCATAGCGCTGCTCTGGAGTTTTGGGACGGAGCTTGGCATTTTATTTTTTCATTAACTGTCCAGACTTCTTTTTTCCCATTGGTAGTTGAGGAGCTCTGTGGAAGGTGGAGAGGAGATAGAGCACAAATAGGAATCCTGCGTGTACCTTTGTCCAAGTACACCTCGCACTTGCCACCTCTACCCCAGAGGTCAGCTGATCCCCTTGGGAGGTGAGCACAGCTGGACAGGCGTGCTTTGAAGAGGGTGCCCAGGGACTTCTGGTCACACAGCTCGGGAGCCATGGGTCTGTGAAGAGCTGTTCCCAAGCTTCTGGTCCTTTTCCACTAGTGAGTTTCTAGAGTATTTTACAGGTTTGGGGCACAGCTTACTGGTTTTGTTGGTGTGTGCATGCATGCTTATGTGCTTGCTTGTTCATTTACTTACTGATGTTACTAACAAGCAAAATGATAGTTGCAGAGTGCCCTGTGTTCATTTACTGTCGGTTCATTATAGCTCTGTGAGTTCAGTCATGGAGTGCTGAGTCAATTTTCTGAACACTTGAGTGGAGGATAATAACCAGCTCCATGTTCCTGAAGAATCTGTGCAAATGGTTTATTGTCCCTTCTAGACTGTAAACTTGAGGGCAGAGCCCCTTGTCTTAGTTACTCTCTGTTTCTTCCCTCTTTCTTTCCCCCAGTAGCAAGCATATGCCTTGTACAAAGTCGGTGTCCTCTAGGTGTTTTATGCCTGGATGCCATGGAAGATGTGGATATGCATTTTACGGGAAGAGCTGTGCTTTGGTGCATGAATGAATCTGTGGGTGGGATGGTTTTATTTCATCCTCAGGCTATGTCCGTCACATCACTTGTGGTTCTCCTGCTTCTAGTCTGGGCCCTACGAGACCTTTAATTTCTGCATTGGATTATTACATAATGATAGGCTCTGCACTGTTGTGTGGCTTTTTGGGATGATGGCAGTACAAATGTGATTCCAGACCCTTACAGCTGCGACTCCTACTGCCTTGGGCTGACAAGCAGAGGCCTTAGCTGTTAGTTCTACTTAAGCAAAGGTTGATCCAGCCAAGGAGTCAGGCCGACTTCGACCAAGTTCACCTGTTTAATGTCCTCTGCCCCACCTGTGTAGTGGCCTCAGCAGCAAGTTCTGTGTAGGTAACTAATGGAAGAGAATCCTGTTCTAGGCAAAGTGATGACTTCCTAGAGTGCCAGAGCCATTGTCTGCCCCCCGGGGGTGGTGTGTGGCCCCAGACTTGGGTGGACCCCTATACCAACCTGACTTAGTGAGTCAGATTATTGAGAAGTTTTCCTGCACTTGTCATGGAGAGAGAAGGGGAAGATACTGGAAGGGTGGCCATGCACCTTCCTCCAGCCTCACCTGGGGTCTGGTACCCTCGAGAGGCAGATGGGTAAGGGCACCTCTCATTCTCTGGTTGCTGAGTGGCCCTTGGATTGATGCTGCATCTTCTGCTTGCCCTCATGGCCGTTGGCATGTTGTTGTAGTTGTTGCTGTTTTTAAATTTGGAAGCGCTCATGTCCAGTGAATGCTTCGAGGTAAGTCAGAACCCCAGGGGTTGCAAGGGTTGTGGGCAGCTCGTGGCATGCACACGGTGTCCAAAAATGCACGTTGGAACGGAAGTCACACGAGAATGGCATTCTACGGGGACAGCTTTGAATCTGTTTATATTTTTAAGTAAGCCATTACAGACTTTATTAAGCCTTTATTAAGACAATACAGACTTTATTTAATGAGCACCTCATTAACAAGTTCCTTTTGATATATCTCCCAACAATTATGAAACATTAATGAGTCATAGCTCCATGGCTGGGCCTCGTTGGTTCCGAATTCAGAGCAGGAAGGCAGAAGCCCAGCAGCTAGCCCCCTGAGAGGAGGAGAAAACCCCCTGTACTCTCACCTGCCCGGAGTGAAAGGGGCGGGGCTGCTCCCCGGAAGTTGTTACCTGTAGCAGTCCGCGGCTGCTGGGGCAATTCCTGACTGGGATTACCCGGCACCTCGGCTCCACATCTTGCAGGCTTCCAGAAAGGCTGGGGGTAGTTTTCTCTGCCTCAGACAAGTTTGGCTTTCCAGTCTTTGCGCAGTTGAGTGTAAGACGGGCTCCTGCTAGCTTTCCTTCTTCAAAGCACTTGTACATTGACAAAATAACCAACAAAATGGTTCTACTTTTATTATGATTATTTATAATCCAAGCGTCTGTGTGGCTGACTTTTTAGGGACTCCCCGCTGACTTTTGCATGGCTCAGGCTTTCTTCCTGCAAGGCAAGTGAGAGGCATATAGCCTTCCTTTTCTTTGGGAGATCTCGAGTAACCTTTTAATATAGATTTTTAATCAGAAAAGTAGTGCTCATTCACTGTTAAACAACTTAGAAAATACGGGATATTAGAGATAAAGTAAAATTTTGCTCATCGTTCTGTGAACATCTTGATGCATTTCCCTTTTTCTCTGTGTGATATTTCATACCACTGAGGTGAAGAACTTATTTCTTAAGATTATGGAAACACAGCAATTGCATGCTGCCTCTTGGCTGTACCACTGTCTAAAAATAGAGAATACTGGGGCACCTGGGTGGGTCAGTCGGTTAAGCATCTGCCTTCTGCTCAGGGCATGATCCGGGGATCCTGGGATCGAGTCCCGCATCAGGCTTCCTGCTCAGCGGGGAGTCTGCTTCTCCCTCTCCCTCTGCCTGCCCCTCCCCCTGCTTGTGCTCTTTCTCTCTCTCTCTGTCCAATAAATAAAATCTTAATTTAAAAAAAAAATTGAGAATACCTAAGCACAGCTATGCATCACCCCAAGTCAGAGTTCTGGCTCATTGAGAGTTTTATGTTATGTTTAGTATCTCCCTTCATCAAAGTTTTTCCTTCCTAAGACTACTTTTCCCTTGAGAAAGTGTGCTCAGTACCAAAAAGGAACAGAATGCCAAGCCAAGTTAGATGCCACTGGAATATTTGGAATTTTCCTTCCCTAATTGATGAAGCAGCATCAGGAGAACTAGTTCTGCAGTCTGGGGTCCCTGGGCGTGAATCTTGGCACCTGCACTTCATAGCGGGGTGATCCTGAGCAAGCTGCTTAACCTCGCTGTGCCTTAATTTCCAGCTTTGTGTAAAATAGATAAAGCCATTTAGAATTATTTCTGGTGCTTGGTAAATAATAAATGTTAGCTATTTTAATTAGTGCATTATTATTATTATTATTATTAATGCAGTAGTAAGAACCACAAGGCCGAGGGAGAATGCTCAGGTAGCGTGCTGCATAATGGTGATGTGAACAACCATACTGATGATTTCTCAAAATGCTCTGATGGGGAGGATGAATGCAGTTAAGTGCATCCACGCCTGATCTGTGTTGAAACAATCAAGCTTTGTGTTGTATTTGAATTAGCTCTAGTAGATACTTTTTATCCACACTCCTTTTTCCTACATGCTCAAATTGTCAGGTCTTGGCCAGTGTGCATCTTCTTAATTGTGGTCTTTCAGCTACTCTTCAGAACTTTTGAAGTGTACTTGTTCACTGGCAAAAATATGTTCCAGAATAATGAATACTTACTGTTTCAGGATATAACTCCGTTTAGTGGAAAAGAACATTAGAGACAAATTAAATGCTAATGGGTGCACTGAGGCATTTCTGATGAGTACTAAAGTTAAGTCACTTTGGAGGTAGAATTAAAGATACAGACACAGTTTTTTGAGTTGACATTGATCATTTTCATTTTAACCTGATCTTTATCCTACTACCTACCTATTTGAAAAACTTTAGCCCCAATATTGTACTTTGTTTAAATTTTGATGAGCCATGTGGTTATTCCTTAATCTAAAATTATGACTAAAGCTAGTGTGTTATCTATCACCAGAAAGATAAATCTAAAGGAAGGCAACAAGGGTAATACCAACCATGGTAATAAAGGTTCTGGATTAAGTCACAAGATTTAACATCACAGATGTCTTCAGTGGCTGTGCTCTGAAAACTTCTCACTAATGAAGCACAGTCAAATTACTTTGTTTTGAGTCACTTGTAATCATTTTGTTTTCCTTCCTGCTGCTAAAAACAGAATGGAACTTTTGACTCAGTGAAATCAGTGTGAAATTTTGTAAAGACCAGAGAACCAGCTTCTATGTCTGAACTCTGAGTTTCTCTCCATAATTGTTGGAATAGGGTCTTAAGGAGATTTGGATCAAATAGAACAAAAGTCTTAGTCTTCCCCATCTAAGATTTTAAATATTTGAATACTCTTCTCAGATCTGCAAAGTGTGGATGGTTTGTATGGCTAGCCTTCCTGAAAACATTTATCACCTAATTAAATTTGCAGACACACCATATTTAGAGATGTGACTGAAACTGAGAACTATTAGAATGGATCAGGAGAGACATGAGCTACCTTTGATTTTGTTCATACCTTTCAGAATTCTAAAAACATTTACCTGGGATAAAATCAGGCCAACTTTGAAGCCTCACAGATGGCAGTAACCTAAGCCCATGAAGAAAAACTTGCCAGACTAGTGTAATTTTTTCCAGTTTTGCATGTTATTACAAAAAGAAAAAACCCATAAACTTCTGGGTTTCTTTTCAAGAAAACAGCATCAGTAGGTAATTTGACAGCATTCCACTTACATTTTCACTCCTTGCTATAACTCTGAAATTTTCCACTGCTCTTATGAATTTGATTTGCTTGTCTTTTATCTAACGATTGCATTCAGTACTTTTTCTTTTCTTTGCTTTTTCTACATTTGAGGTAATAGGGAATAAGGTTTCCTGATGTCAACTTTTAAGAACCAAAGACAAGATTTATTAAAACATCTTTTTAGGCCAATGGATGATCATAGCTTCTAAACAGGAGACACATTGATTTATGTGGATATTATTTGCATTTTGTCTACCATTCTGCAGGTGTGGTTTTGAGATTTAAGTGCAGTGGCTTTAATATGAATATGCAGTGGTTACAATAAAGAGAAGGAAGAGAGTTACTGGAGCTGATTTTACCCCAAACTGATTGGTTCCTAGGTGATATTCTTCAAAATCAGCTTTATTGAGATATAATTTACCTACGACAAAATGCACCCAAGGCAGTGCTAGTCAAAGTTGTTCATTTTGGAATGAATGTAGAGGTTTAATAAATGTGATTGAAAATGATCCATCCTGCCTCAAGTTGCTATGTTACGTCCTCTCTGTTTCAGGCAGGATAGATCTCTACTTGCTGGGGAGAAAGCAATCAATACAGAAGGTGTTGAGATCCATGTTATTTTGGGGTTGTTTGCAGTGACTGTTTATAGCCAGTTCATTTTTCTTAAGAGTTTCTTTCCTGCAGGCGCCTGGGTGGCTCAGTCAGTTAAGCGTCCGACTCTTGGTTTTGGCTCAGGTCATGGTCTCAAGGTCGTGAGGTTAGGTTCTGCGCTCAGTGGAGAGTCTGCTTGGGATTCTCTCTCTTCCTCTCCCACTCCCCACCATGCGCACGTGCTCTCTCTCTCAAGTAAATAATAAATCTTTAAAAAAAAAAAGTTTCTTTCATGCTTTCCAACTTCTAACTCATACGTGTTCATTCAGAGAAACATCTGGTATTCCAAGACTTTTATTTTTGGTGGCAACTGGATATTTTATGAACTCTTTTTGCATTGCAGCCCTCAAACATGATGTAGCTCAATTAATAAAGAGCCATTTGCAAATATACACAAAATACATGGGTTCTTATGAGTATGGCTGAGTTTTCCATGCTGGCTCTGTAAACATAAATTAGAATGTGTCTTGAAGATATAGAAGTTCTCATGAAGCTTCAGACATGTCAGTTTTGCTTGTCATTGTATACCTAGCATGAAGGCTTACAGTAAACACTGAAAGTCTGATCAGATGTATGTCACTCCTTAAACTGTGACTTGTATATAACTTACCAATATAGCAATTTTTTATTTAGAAATAAATGAGGGAGACAAACCATAAGAGACTCTTTTTTTTTTTTTTTAAAGATTTTATTTATTTGACAGAGACACAGCAAGAGAGGGAACACAAGCAGGGGGAGCGGCAGAGGGAGCGGCAGAGGGAGAAGCAGGCTTCCCGCCGAGCAGGGAGCCTGATGTGGGGCTTGATCCCTGGACCCTGGAACCATGACCTGAGCTGAAGGCAGACGCTTAACGACTGAGCCACCCAGGCGCCCCCCATAAGAGACTCTTAAACATAGGAAACAAACTGAGGGTTGCTGGAGGGGAGGTGGTTGGGGGGTGGGGTAACTGGATGATGGACATTAAGGAGGGCATGTGATGTAATGAGCGCTGGGTGTTATATGCAACTGATGAATCACTGAACTCTACGTCTGAAACTAATGATACACTATATGTTAGCTAATTGAATTTAAATAAAATGAATTAAAAAATAAGAAATGACAAATGTTAGCATTGCCCAAATAATTTTATGATTTAGTTTTTGTACATTCATGAAAATAGTGGATGAAAGTCAATTTAGTGTTCAGATGGATAAGAGTGGATTAGACGGAATAAATGAAATTAAAGTACAAGAATAAATTATATACTAGGCTTGGGGTGCCTGGGTGGCTCAGTTGGTTGGGCGTCCGACTCTTGATTTTGGCTTAGGTCATGATCTCAGGGTCCTGGGATTGAGCCCCGCGTCAGGCTCTGTGCTCAGTGTGGAGTCTCTTGCCCCTCTCCCTTGCTCCTCCCCCCACCCTGTGCGCTCTCTCTCTCTCTCTCTCTCTCAAATAAATAAATAAATAAATAAAATCTAAAAAAAACCCAAATTATATACTAGGCTTAATTAAGAGTATGACATTATACATTCAAGGTGAAAAAGAAGAAATTGAGCAAAATTTTCCAATTTGAAATGTAAGGATAGTTGGTGGGAAAAAGTAAATTACTGTTTGAATTACCCAATTGTTGTAGTCTTTGCCTCTTAAAATTCAAGTAACAGCTGTACTACATTTATAGAGAATAGTCTTTACTATTTATAGCTTGAGAACCAGTGCTATAAGCAACAAACTATGTATTGGGATATTTATAGACATTTTATTTCACAATTTCAGATACTCAGAAGTCTGATGCATCTGGTTTTCACCAGATACAGAGTTAGATATGGGCTATGCAGGACACCCCATGCAAATATAGGTATTCTTCAAGAGCAATTGCAAGAAACATTTCTGCTAAGAGGAATGGTGGGCCAGAGATGAAAGTTTTCAGGGAAGAGTTTTTGCAAGCTGCTTCAGTATCTTTTGAGGAATTTAAGTTAATTTGACGATCATCTGGGGATAGTAGGTGAAATTAATGTCACTGAAGACAATTACAATTAATTAGGAGAGCTGGTGATATTTCTTTAGTAAAATCCCTCATTATGCATAAGGTATGATCGCAACAAGATTAACAGGTTGTAGAGGCAGGTGTCTATTCCTTGTCAGGTTATCGGACAGAAGGCTGCTTCAGTAGGGCGGTTGGTGACAGTTGTTAGAGACAGTTCACTATTGAAAATGTTCTCTGTGGATGGTTCTTAGAGGAAGACTGGCCCAAGACTCCAGAATGTTCTTTGAAAGCTTTTTGAAAAAGTGTCTGAAGCCATCGAGATGCTGAGCTTCAAGACAGTGTGAACAGGAAGAACTCTATCTAGCTGTTAGATACTTCATACATGTCATGTCTGCAGATACTGTGATAGCCCCTAACGCTACCCTCACTGACTATTTCATTTAGGTGTAACTTGCCTCCCTAATTAGATAGTAAATTTTTTGCATATAGTATGAGAGCCTGTCTTAAATTTCATGTTTCTAACTTGGCTGTTCTTAGAGCACTAGGCACAGAGTAGGTGATGGATAAGACTTTGCTAATTAATTTGGAAAGGGAGGACTCCAAACAGGTGACGTGGACAGCTGTGCGGGTGATAGTCTCTGAAAGAGTGTGCATGTGCTGGGTTTTCTGGGCTTTATTCACAATGGACCCATCTTGAAGGGGAGCATAGAGCATTGGGTAAAGGCACAGACTCTGAGCTCAAATCCCAACTTTCTCATATCTTGCTGTGTGACCCTGCACAAGTTACCTGTCCTCTTCATGCTCAGTTTTCTCATTCTTAAGCGAGGGTACTAGTAGCTATTTCAGGTGGATGTAAGCATGAGTTCATATGTGAAGAGTGCTTAGGACAGTGCCTGGCACCGAACCTAAGACAGCTTGCCTTGCTTTCCATCCCCCCTCAAACTGCTAGACCATAAGATTTAAAGCAATGCCTACTTTTTAAAAAAATTGTGTTTATGATCTGGAAAATATGGCAGTCTTTTCAGGCAAACCTGTAGATAAGGATGGTAATCATGATCAGTGGCATCGTCTTTAAATATAAAAGACGGGTTGGTGTGATGAATAAATTTCCATGTGCTTAAGCAATAATGTAGATATGTGAACACCAAGTTGGCATAAATTAGCTTCTACAGGTTATAGTATAGAAAGAACCTGCATTGAGTTGGTATAACTCAATCCTGAGACTTTGCAAGGAGTCATAAAAAATAGGGAATTGCTAGCTTATACACCTAACATGCATTTTTTTTTTTTTTTTAATTTGAGTAGGCTCCATGCCCAGCGTGGAGCCCAATGCAGGACTCAAACTCATGACCCTGAGATCAAGACATGAGCTGATACCAAGAGTTGGACACTTAACCAACTGAGCCACCCAGGCGCCCGTAACACACATCTTCTTTGATTTAATAGACCATGACTTGTTTTTAGCTCTTACCACATCCACATAGGCAAATCATTAAGATTAGTTCCATTGGCATACAGGAGTAGGATAAATTTCAACCTAGAAATGGCTACTTCTTGTGTTATAAGCAAGGTAGTGAATGCATATTGTTATGTAGTGCCCAAGAAAAGCACTTGTTCGAGTATATTTGTGGCAGTTATAGAGCAGATTTTACTCAGAGATATCCAGATTGGTGTGAAGGGGAGAAAATCCCCATGAAACTTTGCCCCATCAGTTACTCAACTGAGTGCTTCAGAAATGAAAGAAAGAAAGTGGCCATTCAATGAATTGGTAGAATAGATTCGTTGTTGTTATGTTTAAGGAATCACAGGTAGAACCCTGGTTCTGGTTTCTAGTCCTGGCTCTGTCACTAATTGAAGGACCCTGGGCAAGTAACTTAACATCTGCAGAAACAGCCCCTGCTTGTAAATTGAGGAGGTTGGACTAGATCCTCTCTAAGAGTTCTTGTAGCTCTCATATTCAGTGAGTCTGAATTTAAAGAATTGTACACAGGTCCTTGCAAAAATGTACGCAGTAGGCAGGCGAGCTTTGGTCATAGAGTCAATATAATTCTACCTGTTGTAAAAATGTCTTAAGTATAATATAGAGGAAGATATAATAATGAAAAGAATGCAAAATCAGGTAATTAGAATGAAAGCTAAGAAGAATTTTCCTGTGGACATCTAAAAGTATATTTTAAGTTATGCTGAATGTTGTACTTCAGGTGGGATACTGGTAGCAGACTTTAGTAAGCTGCATTTGTTAGGCAACTGTCCTAAGTCTGTGGAATGAAGGGGTCTGTGAAGAGCTTAGGACCTCTCCCCTCCCCCACAGGACAAAGATGTGATTTTTGAACCATAGGAGTTTATTACCTGTTCAAAAATGCTGATATGATTGGTTTTCCAGGAATTTTTGCACTTTCAGTTAAGTGAGGCTATCACACAGTTCTTTAAAGATTTTTATTGTTATTATTTTTCCTCTTGGTTATAAAGAAACAAGGAACTCCATCCTTCTTTTTTACTTCTTAAGGGTGATTACTTTTGAAAGTTGGAGTGTATCCAGGGAGAGCATATGGGTGTATATTCAGATACCTGTCTATATATGTATATGCATGTAATTGTACAGACATAAAACCATCTATGTGAACTGTTCTTTAGGCTGTCTTTTTTTTTTAGAGAGTGAGAAGGGGGCGAGGGAGAGGGAGAGAGAGAATCTCAAGCAGACTCTGCTGAGCGCAGGGCCCAACTCAGGGCTCGATCTCATAACCTGAGCCAAACCAAGAGTTGGTCGCTTAACTGACTGAGCCACCCAGGCTCCCCTAGGCTGCTTTTTAATTTAGGATAATGCCTTCCTTTCCCTGCAAATGTGGCTACCTCATTCTTTCTAAGTGTCTTTCATTATGTAGATTAATGATTATTCACTCAGTCCCCTATTGATGGATATACATGGGTAATTTTTCACTATTAACATTACTCCAGTGAGCATCATTATATATTCATCTTTGCCTTATAACTGTTTCTTTAATATAAATTTTTTGGGGGCGCCTGGGTGGCTCAGTTGGTTAAGCGACTGCCTTCGGCTCAGGTCATGATCCTAGAGTCCCTGGATCGAGTCCCGCATCGGGCTCCCTGCTCGGCAGGGAGCCTGCTTCTCCCTCTGGCCCTCCCCGCTCTCATGTGCTCTCTGTCTCTCTCATTCTCTCTGTCTCAGATAAATAAATAAAATCTTTAAAAATAAAAAAAATAAATTTTTTGAAGTGGAAGCCTAGGTAAAAGGACAGGGACATTTAAATTTCTATTTTAATTTAATTTTTAAAGTTCTATTTTTAAGTAATCTCTACGCTCAGCAGGGACTTGAGCTCACAATCCCGAGATCAAGAGTTGCACGCTCTATCCACTGAGCCAGCTAGGTACCCCTAAACTTTTATTTTATTTTATTTTATTATTATTATTATTTTTTTTTTTAAATTTATTTGAGACAGAGAGAATGAGAGACAGAGAGCATGAGAGGGAGGAGGGTCAGAGGGAGAAGCAGACTCCCTGCCGAGCAGGGAGCCCGATGCGGGACTCGATCCCGGGACTCCAGGATCATGACCTGAGCCGAAGGCAGTCGCTTAACCAACTGAGCCACCCAGGTGCCCATATTTTATTATTATTTTTTATTAACATATATTATTTGTTTCAGGGATACAGGTCTGTGATTCATCAGTCTTACACAATTCACAGCGCTCACCATAGCACATACCCTTCCCAATGTCCATCACCCAGCCACCCCATCCCTCCCACCCCGCTCCGCTCCAGCAACCCTCAGTTTGTTTCCAAGATTAAGAGTCTCTTATGGTTTGTCTCTCTCTCTGGTTTCATCTTGTTTCATTTTTTCCCTCCCTTCCCCTATGATCATCTGCCTTGTTTCTCAAATTCCACATATCAGTGAGATCATGTGATACTTGTCTTTCTCTGATTGACTTATTTTGCTTAGCATAATACCCTCTAGTTCCATCCACATAGTTGCAAATGGCAAGATTTCATTTTTGATGGCTGTGTAATATTCCAGTGTGTGTGTGTGTGTGTGTGTGTGTGTACACACACACACACACACACTGTATCTTCTTTACCCATTTATCTGTTGATGGACATCTAGGCTCTTTCCACAGTTTGGCTATTGTGGACATTGCTGCTATAAACATTGGGGTGCATGTGCCCCTTCGGATCACTACATTTGTATCTTTGGGGTAAATACCCAGTAGTGCAATTGCTGGGTCGTAGGGTAGCTGCTACCCCTAAACTTTTATATACAAACTGCCAAATTGCTTCTAGAAAAGTTATACATATACTGTTTTTGGAAGTCAAAAAAATTTCTTTTTCTGAGAGAAGATTTGATGAAAATGAGGCCCCAAATATTTAAATATTTAAACAACCGCTGATGAATGGATAAATAAAATGTGGCATATCTGCACAATGGAATGTCATTTGGCAATGAAAAGGAATGAAATACTGACGCAGACTACCACATGGATGGACCTTGAAAACATGGTGCGAAGTGAGAGAAGCCAGTTGTCAGAGACCACTTCTGTGTGATTCCATCATATGAAATGTACAGAACGGACACATCCACAGAGAAAGAAAGCAGGTGGTTGCCTAGGCTCGGGGGGTGGGGTGGGAGAATGGACAGCGACTGCAAATGGGAATGGGGTTTCCTTTTGGTGTGTTGAGAATGTTCTGCAGTTAATCGGGGTGATTAACTGTACAACTCTGTGAATATACTAGAAACCATTGAATCGTACCCTTTAAATGGGGGGCGCATTATCTGGTATATGGGTTATATAACATTTCCATAAAACCATTCTAAGAAAAAAAATGAAAGGGTAAATCGCATCAGAGCAGACTTGGGGATGGTTGCCCAAGTGCAGCTCCTCAAGAGTGGGTTCGTGATATGCCACATGTTTTATTCACAGCCAACAGTATCTTTTAAGGACTTCTTGTAAGAAGTTTAAAATTAAGAAACTTTTTTTTCTGTATATTTTTTAAAGGTTTTATTTATTATTTATTTGAGAGAGAGAGAGATAGAAAGAGAGAGAGAGAGTTTGAGCCAGGGGAAGGGCAGAGAAGCAGACTGCCTGCTGAGCAGGGAGCCCGACGCGGGACTCCATCCCAGGACCCTGGAATCATGACCTGAGCCTAAGGCAGATGCTTAACCAACTGAGCCACCCTAGGCGCCCTAAAATTAAGAAACTTTTAAAAGTCCTTCAGGAATTAGAGGTTTTTCTCATGAGTTGGTTAAGGGATATTTCTACTCTTTTAAGTATTTTTTATAAGTTTCATTTAAATTTGTTTACGCATGATTAAAAGTATATTTGAGGATTATTAGAGAAATAAAGGTAAATTCCTAAGCTTGAGAGAGAGTTGTTGCTTTGTAATTTTGTCAGATGCTCAGCTGATGAATAAATAATGCTTTTGTTAAAATTCCCTGGGGCGCTCATCCAGAAAATAGTGTAGAAGAAAGGAATGTATGTTTGTGTACTTATGTTCCACTATCTGTTGGTCCTAAAGAGGGTAAGAAGGTAAATTTGACCAGGGAAATCCATAATTACAGTGCTTTATTGGGGAATACATTAATAAGTTATTTCATAATAGCACATGTATTTGGGTAATTATATTTTAATCTTCTGTATCAGAAATAGAATTTGCACTCAAGATTTCTTCAAATCCCCTCTGGTTTGTTAGAATTGAATCAGATTGCTCTCAGCTCTTCTCCTTATATGTTGGGAAGCAGGGATTTGTAATTTTGTATTTACAGAGATTAACAGAAAAAAATCAGATGCCCCCACACTTTGAGACTCTGCCAGATGTAATTTACATTTGAACAAGGATTTACAAAAGAACAAGGATTAAGTTAAACAATTAGAGCAGTATGCCACAGACTATATCCTAGGAAAACTATTTGGGTCAATAGTTTTTGTTTTCAGCAGACTCTTACATTGTGACTGCCCAGCAAATTGGTTGTAATTAATAATTGTCCAAGTGCAAGTCTTTGTTTAGGAAGAAGGAAGCTACTAACGTTAAGTCTGTGACTGCATTTTGTAGGAATGTATGATGTTAGGTAATCAGTGAATTTTATTAATATAAAACCCATTTAATTATTATTTTTAAAGTAGTATGTCATCTCTTAACTGTGTTTTGTTTTGGACTCTTAGTTTGTCATTCTTCAGGCATAAAAGCTTGTGATACTTTTTTCCCCCAATACGAAGTATTATGACCATCTGTGTAGTGCAGAGCATTTTAAACTGGGGTCAGTGAACCCCCTGAAATTAAATCTAAAATGATGTGTTTGTGGATGCATGTGCAGTTTCCAAGGGTGAGAGTTCGTATCTTTTATCAAAATTTCAAAGGTCTCCACAGCTCTAGAAAATTAAGAACACTGGTGTCAGGTATATTTTATGGTTGTATTTAGAAGCATGTTTTTTTTTTCTTTTCTTTTTTTTCTAACTGCTTTCGCCTTTTTAGGAGACCTGCATTAACAACAAAGTACATTTAGGGACCCGCATATAGCCAAGGTCTCCAGACTGTCACCGTTGTTTATACTGAAGTGCAGAAATACATCAGCAGCTGCCCATTATTTCTCTAATCACTCAGTAGACAGAATTAAAATGTTGTGGGTGGCTTTAATTCATAGCGGGAAGGCTTTTATGGTTACTATAATAAATATTAAGCAGAACCTTCCCCAGAGCCATTGGTCACATGCTTTGTCTCACCAGTAATTAACTTATCAGTGAGCTATGGTACACTGTGGTGACTTTTTTGTAAAAGACTTATACAATGGCAAACCAGGGCACAATAAATTTTTCTACACAAAGTGCCATTTTGACCCAGAGGAGGCTAATGTAAATTTCTAATGAGCTATGCTGTATGGTGGTGGGTGAGTTTCAGCATCTCCTTTGAGATGGCATATACTCTCATGTCATCTGCTCTTGTGTTTTTCCTAGATCATGCTGTATATTGTACTTTTGACTTGTGTGTTCATATTGAATATAATATCGTAAAGCAAGAGGCTGTTCATCATTAGTTGAAAGGATCGATAAGAGTGTGGATTTTGCTTTATTTTTTAAAAGATTTATTTATTTATTTTAGGGGGGAGGCTAGGGTAGGGGCAAAGGGAGAGAGAGAGAGAGAGAGAATCACAAGCAGACTCCATGCTGAGCAAGGAGCCTGGTGTGGGGCTCGATCTCACAACCCTGAGATCATGACCTGAGCCAAAACCAAGAGTCGGATGCTTAACCAACTGAGCCACCTGGGCACCCCATGGATTTTGCTTTAAAACAGTTGGGATATTCGCCCTCTCTTGGGCAGCCCCTCAGTAAAATATATTATCAAATATGTGTCAAGTTTGGGAACAAAACATTTCCCTTCAGTGTTTGTGCAGCATGACTTACTTGCTTTAGAAAACCCACAATGTTGAGGGAGTGGATCAGTTTCTATCATTGTTTTCTGAAGTTGGGAGACGTTTGGCTCTTTGTATTTCTTTCCCAACGAAAACAATATTCTGTTTAGACAGAAATGTGTGACTCTACAGTGTCCTGTCTCAAAGTGCCACCACTTTTGGGGCTGTAGGAAACCACCACTCAGGGACAATTCATTTTAGTAATGAAGTCAAGCGTGCTCTGGGGCCGTCAGTGTGGTCATTCCCATGCCTCTTGGTCTGAGGCCAGTGGTGGGGAGCGGGTAACTCAGCTATGTGATGCATTATAATTAAGAAAAATGATTAGAATAGGATAAAGGCATGAAAAGTGTGTTCTCCATATCAAATGGTGTTTCCTATGCTGAGTTTTTAATTTCTCCGTGGGCAACTGTTTTAACTTCTTTTTAATTTTGAAAAAATGTGAAATTGTAAGAATAGCAGACTTCCACATTTTAAATCTTTGCTGCATTTGCTTTATCATTATTATGATATACTTATACACACACAACAATTTTTTTTTGAATTGCTTGAGAGTAGGTTGCATACATCACAGCCCTTTAGCCCTTTATACTTAAGGGCATATTTTCCATGAATATATAACAAAATTTAGGAAACTTAACAAAATTTTGAAGTTAAGGAAGAACCTAAAAGCAAAACAAAATAGCCTTTATTATTTGTTTAAAATTTTGCTAAAATAAATTTGTTCTCTTTCAGTTGATCTCTCTAAAATAGAACTATTTATTTGAGAGAGAGAACGAGAGAGAGAGAACACAAGCAGAGGGAGGGGCAGGAAGAGGGAGAAGCAGACTCCCTGCTGAGCAGAGAGCCCAATGCAGGACTCTATCCAAGGACCCTGGGTTCATGACCTGAGCTGAAGGCAGATCCTTAACCAACTGAGCCACCCAGGCGTCCCTAAAATAGAACTACTTAATTTTAAATAGAACTATTTAAATTTCCTTTATTTTAAAAAAAAATGTATATGTAATAAAGGAGTTTGTTTGGTTTTAGCAGTTATGAACAACTTAGGTACCCTATATCACCACCCAGTTTGTACTTTTGAAGCTCCTTGTATGACTTTTTTTTTTAAGATTTTATTTATTTATTTATTTGAGAGAGAGAGAGAGTGCGTGCATGAGAAGGGGGAAGAGGAGAGGGAGAGGGACAAACAGACTCCACGCTGAGCATGGAGCCAGACATGGGGCTCAATCCCATGACCCTGAGATCACAGACCATGCTGAAATCATGAAGCGAAAGCTCAACCAGCTGAGTCCCCCAGGCGGCTCTCCTCGTATGACTTTCTTTTTTTTTTTTTTTAAAGATTTTATTTTTATTATTTATTTGACAGAGATACACAGCGAGAGAGGGAACACAAGCAGGGGGAGTGGGAGAGGGAGAAGCAGGCTTCCCGCCGAGCAGGGAGCCCGATGCGGGGCTCGATCCCAGGACCCTGGGATCATGACCTGAGCCGAAGGCAGACGCTTAACTGACTGAGCCACCCAGGCGCCCCTCGTATGAGTTTCTTAATTCCATTCCTTTTCATTGCCTTGAAAAGAAGTTACAATTCTGTATTTGTATATTTCTTTCCCTTAATTTTTTTCATAATTTAACTACATTTAATTTTATGTTTGCCTGGTTTTGATCTTTTTTGTAAACAGAATGATCCTCTTTACACATTTCCCCCCACTTTATTTGCCCAGCTTTTGGGCAGATAGCTTTATTAAGGTGCAATTTACATGTAATACAGTTGACGCACTTTAAGTGTACAGTTTGATGGGATTTGGTAAATGTGTACATTGTGCCACCACCACCGGAGTTAACTTTGTTTTTTTCTTTTTTGGTTGTGGAAATTATTTTATTTTTTGCTTTAGACATTGTTAAAAAACAAGGATAAATTCAATAAACCCACGGTTCTCCTTTCTCAGGTATGTTTTCCTAGGCTTTATGATGCAATAAGAAAACATCAATACGTTCCAGGGTATTAACTTTGTTTTTGAGACTCATTCGTCCATGTTGATCCCCGGAGCTGTGAGTTTATTCACTTTTGCTGTTGTATGGCATTCCACTGTTTGACTCAACTATATAGTTTATCCTTCCGTTGTTGATGGACATTTGGGTAGTTTCCAGGTTTGGGCTTTCATGAGCAATGCTACTGTGCACTCTGGGATTGCGGGATGTAGGAGAGCTGCATGTTGAACTTTACTATATATACGTAAAATTGTTTTGCAAGATGGTTACATCACCACCAGGGGTATATGATAATGGTACTACTTATGGTAATGATACTACTTATCATTATCAGACTTTAAAATTTTTATCGATTTGGAGCTTGTGAAATGCTATCTCAGTTGTGATTTTAATTTGCAAATTATTCATAACTAATAAGAATTGAACATATTTTCATATATTTATTGGTCATTAATTTGCTTTCTTTTTAAAAGTACCTGCTCATTTTTCCCCATTTTGCTCATTTTTTGCGTTTTTCTAATTGATTCCTAGGAGTTATTTACATACTGTAGACATTACTCTTTTGTCATACGCAGGTATCTTTTCTCAGCTGTGGTTTCTCTTCTCGCTTGATTTTTATTTCTTTTGATTATCACACATTATAGTTTTAAAAATACTCAAATCTAGGGGTGCCTGGCTGACTTGGTTGGAAGAGTATGCAACTCTTGATCTCAAGGTCATGAGTTCGAGCCCCATGTTGGGTTTAGAGATTACTAAAAGAATGAACTTTAAGAAAATACTATAATCTACCCCTTACCTTTATAGAAGATTAATGTTTTGAGTCTTGTTTTAAACTGTTTTTTACTACCCAAAGGTCCTAAAAGTACTCTTCTTGTGTTTTCTTCTACACATTTTAAAGTTTTGCATTTTGCATTTAAATCCTTGAAATTGATTTTTAAAAATATGGTATGAGATAGGGATTCATTCTCCCTCTATGCAGATAATCTATTGCCTCAGCACTGTTTATTGATAGCACAGCCTTTCCTGCTGATCTGTGATACGAGGTCTGTCATACCCATTTTCCAGATAACTGAGGATCATTTTCTGAGCTCTTGACTCTCTGTCAGTGTTTGATTTTTCTGTCCCTGATGCAGTACCATTTCCTCCACATTACTGGTCACTGTGGGACCAGCTTCTCCACTTGGTTCTGCTTCTTGGATAGCTGGGCCCTTCATATAGATTTCCGTTTAGAACCTATCTTATGATTGCACTGGATGTATAGCTCAATGTGGAAAGAACTGACTTCACAGTACTGAATTTTCTAACCCAAGAATATGGTATATCCTTTATTTTTTTTCTTTAGTAGTAGAAATTTTAAATTTAGAAAGTCTTCATAACGTTTTTACACAGCTTTGGTTAGATTTGTAGTTGAGTACTTACTGTTTTTCTCATTATCGTAAGTGGTGTCTTTAAAAAAACTTTTTATTGAAGTATATAGTATGATATGTGTATTTTTAGGTATAAACGTACAGTTTGCTGAATTTTGAAACTAAACACCAGAACCCAGATCAAAAACCAGAATATTAGCAGCTTCCTAGAAGCCCTCTTCATGTTCCCTCGCATTACTGCCTTTCCCCAGGGGCTGGCACTGTCCTAACTTCCGAAAGCAGGGGTGAGTGAGCTGTAGCAAATGTTTTCTTCTGTATGTGGCTTCTCTGTATCTGGCTTCGTCTGCTCAGTGTTGCTTTTTGCGATGTCTAATTTGTTGTTGTAGAATGTTCATTCTCATTGCCATATAGTAGTCAGTCGTGTGAATACACACGGGGAATCATTTTAAGTTGCATTTTCTGAGTCTTTTTTGTGGTAGCTTAGAAATTCTGTTGACTTTAGTATATCCTGATTTTTATTGGCAGTTAACTTTGCTAAATTCTCATTAATTCTAGTATCTCTTTGTAGATTTAGACTTTATTTGTGGTTGGTCTTATTGTTTGTTGATATTCTGGTTTTAATTTTTCCTGGTCCTTAGTGTTTTCATATCTTTTGGTTGAGATAAGAAACAAGCATAAAGCAAGTCAGATACAAAAATCATGGGATATGTATTTTATGAATAAGTTAGACAGGTTTACTTTAGTTTTTGGAAGTGAAGTTGAGCTGGAATTTCTAGTGTACTTTTTATGGCTCTGGGGTTCTGCTGCCTTCCAGTGCCTGTGGGGTTTGAGAAGAGTTAGACCAGGGGTACTGGCTACTTTGTCCTTGACCTTCAGTTCATGAGTGTGAATCTCTTTCATGTGGTCTTGACAGGCTGTCACGATTGGTTAATCTCTGTTTGGTCTATCTGTGCACTTGGATATCCAAAGGAGGTAGGGTGATAATTTGTGTACTAGCATATATGTTTGTTGCTTAATTGAATGAAATTAAGTTTGAGGTGTACTGAACCCAGAAAGGCAAAAGTCTGTCCCACTCTTTTGGGTCTACATCTGAAGGACTCTAGTGTATATGCATCAATTTGAAACTCCTAGAAAACAGGGTGAGATTTTAAGAGAAAGTTGAAGTCACAGAAAGTCTTGAATCACAGATCACTATGTGATTTCTCAGAAGATGACAGTGATAAAGGCAGTAAACTCACCATTTTTTTTATACCTACAAATTAAAGCGGGATCAATCACCCTGTATACTAATGCAGTTATAGCCTGGGATGCCAAGTAGTGAGAAAAATTTTAATAAGTATGTGATGATTCAAAAAGCATGTATTTCCAGCTCATGATTCTTTTGTCCTCTATTTTGAAGGTGGATGCAGGAAAGCGATAAACATCAACTTAGTATAGTTGAAGTTTTCTGAACTGGTGTCCGTTTTACCAAACTCACTGTGTTAACTGGTGCTCTCTGCCTTTCTGTAACACGGTGGCCACAGTGGGTCGAGTGTCCAAGACATCGCAGTTGGATGCTCAAGCACTTCTACCCCTCCCCGTGGGGTTGTAAGCCACCAGGCATCAGCAATATTTATTTTTAAGTATGGGATTCAGTGAAATATTATGTAAATTGATGAAATATAATGCAGAAAGATGCACTTCCTATGAAAGAATCCATGAAGGTGAGTTCTTAAAGTGTGTTTTTCAGATCAGCAACATCAGTACCCTCTGAGACCTTGTTAAAAATGCAGATTCCTGGGCCCCACCTGCTGAATCAGAAACTCTGGGGGGATGCCTCAGAAATCTGTTTCCAGGTGATTGCAAAACATGTGAACGTTTGAGAACCACTGTGCTAACAAATTCTGGGGCGGAATTAAGTACAGGAAGGAGGGGATTATAAAAGAGGAGGCTTCTACACCTGGTTTGTCAAATATCTTTTAGTTCTTGATGCTCCTTAAAGAAACAGAAACCAAAAACTGATGCTGCACCACGGTGTGGTTCACATAGAACTCCATTCAGCAGACCGTTCTCAAAGCCATGGTCTTTGCCTCACATCTACAGATTGGAGAATGAGTGAACTTTTATATGATTTTATATGATTGATTGATTGATTGATTAAAGGTTTTTTTTTTTTTAAGATTTTATTTGTCAGAGAGAGAGAGCACAAGCAGGGGGAGTGGCAAGCAGAGGGAGAAGCAGGCTCCCCTCTGAGCAAGGAGCCGGATGTGGGACTCCATCCCAGGACCCTGGGATCATGCCTTGAGCCGAAGGCAGGCGTTTAACTGACTGAGGCACCCAGGCTCCCCCTTTTATACGATTTAAAGGAACATCAACATATTTAAAAATACAAGTGTCCATTTTTATGATTCCCTGCCTTACTCTGCTTCTTTCATGTACTGTTCAGCTGCCAGAGCCAGTCCATAACAGAGAAGGGCTTTGATTGTGTTTGATTCATCTCAGAACTGGGACTATGAGGCGTCCAGTATGTGCTGGAGGAACTGGTCAGCCAGTGTCTGGTCTGAAATACCTCATTTAATCCTGGCAACAATTTTTATGAGATGAGTACCCATTTTAGAGATGGGGTGGGGCTCAAATTTGAAGATTGTACAGATAATTAAACAGCACCAAAATGTATGTTGATAGAGAATATTGTTGAGTATGAAGAGAACAAGGAATTTGGTATTTGTGGGGAGGCCTTCTAATTCTGACCATCGGCATCCCCTTGCCCCAGTGTTTCCAATAATGTACATAATGAATAGCATGTACAGCCCTTTTTCTGAATCATATGTAGAGCAAGTTTCTGCTGTATTTCACTCTGTATTGAGAATCAAAGCAAAAAGCTCAAGTATTTGTTTGCTGGGACTGCCATAATAAAATATCGTAGACATGGGATTTAAATAACAGAACTTTTTTTCTTATAGTCCTAGAAGTCTGAACTTCAGGCATGGGTAGGGTCATCCCTCTGTGCGTGTCTGTGTCCTAATCTCTTTTTGTTATAAGGATACCAGGCATGTTGGATTAGGGTCCATCCTAATGACTTCATTTTCATGTCATTACCTCTTTAGAGAACCCCGTCTCCAAATCTAGTCATGCTCTGAGGCACAGGGGTTTGGGACGGCAACGTATGAATTTAGTAGTGCTGGTGAGGCAGTTAAGCCTTTCATAAACAGCTGAGATGTTTTTAGGTAATTAATTTCACCAGAAGGTCAAGATGTTTGATTTGAGATTTGAATGTCCTTGACTTCTCTTTCTTTAATATAATTAGACCAGAGTTCATGGAACCAGGCTATTCAAAATCTAAATGAGAGCAAACCAGCTTCTTTTTTTTTTTTTTTTTAAAGATTTTATTTATTTATTTGACAGAGAGACACAGCGAGAGAGGGAACACAAGCAGGGGGAGTGGGAGAGGGAGAAGCAGGCTTCCCGCCGAGCAGGGAGCCCGATGTGGGGCTCGATCCCAGGACCCTGGGATCATGACCTGAGCCGAAGGCAGACGCTTAACGACTGAGCCACCCAGGCGCCCTGAGCAAACCAGCTTCTTAATAGGTTTTAGGAGAGTAATATATTTGGGTAGCAGAATGCATTCCATCCTTCACAGACCAATTAAAGCTTCTTTGATGATTTAGAATCACATATGTTAATCCTAACCAATTAAAAAAGTTTGTCATAAAAAACTGCTAACTTCAGGAATTCTTATAGAGAAAAAACTTGTAGGACTTGAAATGCAAATAATCCTGTTTTTACATCAAGTTAATTACGCAGCCATCACTCCCAAGTCCTGCCTTCAGCTGTAGTTTCCATACTCCCCTCTGGTGAGAGCTGCTCCTGAAGACCCATCAGTTGTGTCTGGTAAGGAGCTGTGGAAGTTCTTGCTTAATTCTGCTGGTGCATCTTGGAAGAGGAGAGAAACAGTGATTGCAAAGACAAAGCATGCATTTCTTGGGATGGGTTTTTGACCCCTAGTTAAGGTTGAATCTGTAGGTTCACTCAGTATTTTCCTCCCATATGTAAAGTCAGTGAAACAGTAACTCTTTATCCTTAACGAATAATTTGCATGCTAATTCTCTGTTACTCAGTGTGGTTTGTGGACCACCAGCAGAAGCATTCCCTGGGAGCTTGTTAGAAATGCAGAATCCCAGTCCCCTCCCAAGATTTAGTGGATTGAAATCTGTATTTTAAGAAGATTCCCAGGTAATCTGCATAAATATGCAGGTGTCAGGAGCACTGCTCCAGATGGTGCTAGTAACAGGACTTTGAACTTTTCACTAAAAAATATTCAACAGCGCATTTCCTCTCTCTTTTTTGTTCCAGTGTTCACCCCAGTTGGTCTAGGCGGAATGCTGAAGACCTTTCCCTGGTTCATCACATACCAACTACATAACCTCTTCAATTTCCTCATTTATGAATGAGAATATAAGACCTTAGAGCTGAAAGATGAAAGGAGTAAACCGTGTAGTGTTTTTAGAACAGTGCTGGGCACGCTGAGTTCAGTGGATTGCTCAGCTGCCAGAGCCAGTCCATAACAAAACATAAAACAAAACAAAATGTGGATTTTTGTTGTTATTGTCCTTATTAATTATTACCACTGCTGTCACTGCTGCTATACCACGGCCAAGCCAATCAGCAGTTACTCAGTCTAGGAGAATGCCTACTACGGACGCGAATGATAAATGTCGCTATTACTTTATGATGAGCAGTTATCACCATGAATACATAGGTCACACCGGCCCACCAGATAATTTACCTGAACTTAAAAAAAAATTTTTTTTTAACTTTTAAGTAAGTTCCATGCCCAACATGGGGCTTGTACTTAGGACTTGGAGATCAAGAGTTGCACTCTCTACTGAGTGAGGTGCCCCAATTTTTAACCCCTTATATTTTTTTATTTTTATTTTATTCATTTTTCTTAGGGGTGGGTTGGAGAGGGAGAAGGAGACAGAGAATTTTAAGCAGGCTCTACACCCAGTGTGGAGCCCGATGTGGGGCTCGATCTCATGTCCCCGAGATCATAACCTGAGCCAAAACCAAGAGTCGGATGCTTAACCAACAAGCTACCCAGGTGCCCCTTTTAAACCCCTATTTGAAATAAACACAAAACTGTAACAAAATATTTGAAAGCTTAGAGGAACAACTGTGACCATGAGCCATGTATTTTTTTTTCCTTGCCTCTCCTCCATGAAGTAAAGAAGAAACTGAAGCTCCATGTTTTAGTCAGGAGTTCTTTGTTGAACAGAAATCACTGTGGGGGGCACCTGGGTGGCTCAGTTGGTTAGGTGTCTGCCTTCGGCTCAGGTCATGAACTCAGGGTCCTGGGATCGAGCCCCACATTGGGCTCTCCGCTCAGCAGTGAGTCTGCTTCTCCCTCTCCTTCTGTGATCTCTTTCACTCTCTCTCTCAAATAAATAAATAAATAAATAAAATCTTAAAAAAAAAAAAAAAGAAAGAAATCACTGTGTCCC
This sequence comes from Neomonachus schauinslandi, assembly GCF_002201575.2. Classification (NCBI taxonomy): domain Eukaryota; kingdom Metazoa; phylum Chordata; class Mammalia; order Carnivora; family Phocidae; genus Neomonachus; species Neomonachus schauinslandi. The sequence goes on along the minus strand of NC_058410.1, from coordinate 136,273,403 downwards.
CCACAGGAAAGCTCTGGTTGGGAATAGTCATTTATGTGTGTATATGTGTTACAATTGGAAAGCCTGTTTGCCATTGACTAGCCATGCTGACCTGGACGAGTTACAGATAGAGAAGTGAGATTGGACTGGATCATTGCAGTACTCTGTGATCCCGTGAATGTATATAGCCTTCTGGTGCAGCCTCTGTGAGACTTCATTTCCATTTCAAATGGTTAGACTCTCAGCCTCTAAAGATGATTGTATTCAATGACAGCAAGAGGGTTGAAAAGTAAGCTTGAGCTGGAATGGCCTTGAGGAGCTATTATAAATAAAAACAAATCAGATATAACTTAACATTTCTTTGTTATATTACAGTGAAGTATATCATGACTGCTTTGCTGGATATTGGATTTCAGATCTACTAAAACATCTGTTACTAAGATATGCACCAGAATGTCTTCTGTCTTCCTTGCAGGAAATATTGTTTATAGATGTCTTCTGTTGTTTTAGTGTTGTTAATATGTAGCAGATGCACGGGAAGGGGGGGAAGGGAGATCCCGGAGCACCTTAGAGTTTTTCCAAGATTTAAATTGGCTTCTCTTTGAATTTTTATTCTATTGGCACAAATAAAGAAGAAGGAATTTGTGCCAACTTGCTTGCATAGCAGTTGCATATATAATAGAGTTAAATGGCTCTTATTTTTATCATCATGGGGTTTTTGACATGCAGGGCTATAAAAATTTCATGAGAGTGATTGACTACACTGAACTGCCTTTTTTTTTTTTTTTTAACAGAATGGGCAAATAAAAATTAACCGAGTATATCTCATGTATAAAAACACTACCCTTTCTTTGCTGGGTAAGGTTAGCCTCCAAAGGAGTTAAGTTCTAAGGACTCTAAGTTTCAAGATAATGACTCAAGGAAAACCTACATATGGTAAAAGGTTGGAGGAAAGAGATTTTTTTCCTTAAAGAACCATACTGAATCCATTATAGCTCAGAAAACTGAGATACTAGTTTGGGACATTTCAGTGAGATTTAGTTGCCAAATTTCCAGGGGGAAAAGATACTTAAAAGTTAATGTTTCTTTATTCTTTGCATGAAGTTTGTTTTAGATCAAGTCACAAGCATATGTTTTAAGGCTGCCATAATATAATAAACTACTTTTCATTAGGTGAAAGGGTAGACTGACAAATTTCCTCATCTTTCAGTGCCAGCATATGTAGACCCTCTTCTTGAAGACCTTCGTGATTTCTTACTACTCTGGGAGCAGTGACTCCACCCTCCAAAATTCAGGAGCACTTCTTACCTTTCTTATTGCATCGATCGCATTTTGTGTTACTTTTCCATGTTTGTATGCTTGTTTCATTATCATTTCTTCCTTCCCTCCTTCATTCAACAGGTCTTTGTTGAACATCTACTATGTGTCAGGCACTGTGCTTTCTAATTTCTAATTGGATTGTAGTCTATGTAAAAGCAGATTGTCCGTTCTTACATTGCACAACTAATAGATGAATATCGACACTTGAGGTGCTGATGTCCATCTCTCGAATTCTATGATTTCACTTATCAGAAGCCTGACCAAGTCACTCCAGTTCTTTCTCCATTTAAAAGGCACCTCTGGGGGGCACCTGGGTGGCTCAGTCATTTAGCATCTGCCTTCGGCTCAGGTCATGATCCCAGAGTCCTGGGATTGAGGCCCGCATCGGGCTCCCTGCTCAGCCAGGAGCCTGCTTCTCTCTCTCTCCTTCTCCTGCTCCCCCTGCTTGTGCTCTCTCACTCTCTCTTGTCAAATAAATAAATAAAATCTTTTTATTTATTTTATTTATTTTTATTTTTTATTTTTAAAGATTTTATTTATTTTTCAACAGAGAGAAAGAGAGCGAGAGAGGGAACACAAGCAGGGGGAGTGGGAGAGGGAGAAGCAGGCTTCCCTCTGAACAGGGAGCCCGATGTGGGACTCGATCCCAGGACCCCAGGATCATGACCTGAGCTGAAGGCAGATGCTTAACGACTGAGCCACCCAGGTGCCCTAAATAAAATCTTTTTTAAAAATTTTATTTATTTATTTGAGAGAGAGGGTGAGCATGGGGGTGTGGGGGGGCAGAGGGAGAGGGAGAAGCAGACTCCCTGCTGAGCAGGGAGCCCAGTGTGGGATTGATCCTGGGACTCCGGGATCATGACCTGAGGGGAAGGCAGACGTTTAACCTGACTGAGCCATCCAGGTGCCCTTGAAGATATCTTTTGTCACTTTTTCCAAACAACACAGTTAGACATACTGTATCTTCAGGGCTATGGCATAACCTCTTGCAAGTGATGCTCAACAGTTACAAGGGGAAATATCTATAGGGGATAAAGGAGTAAAATAGAGGTCACTGCTCACGTCCCTAAGGTCACAGTGTAATCCATATTGAGAGTATGCTTTCTCTTGGATTTAGAACCAGCCAGTAGTAATAGCTCTTGCTATTACCAGAGCCTTCCAGTTGCTGTTCTCCACTATCGGTTGTTGGTGGCCAATGCTGAATTCAGACTCCCTTTTCCTTTCCTCTAGAAAGTTGGAACTTTGTAGTTGCCACTGCCCATTTTTTTCTGAGGGGATGCAAACACATAAATGCACGCATAACTCTGTTTCCTAGAAATCCCATTACGCTGGTCAAAATGAATGATAGACTTTTAAAAATAATGTGTTAACATTATTAATTTTACTTGTGATACCGACAGTTCAGATTGTTGATTGCTGACTTTGGGGATGTTTGTTCACTTCCCTGAGCCTCATCTATGAACTCGGGTAACAGTAGCTACATTATAGGATTACTGTGAGTAAATGAAACAATCCGAGTCAAGTATTCAGCACTAGGCATGGCAAATAGCGCCTGCAACTCCTTGAACTTCCTTTTTCTTCTTACAACATTGCTTGGGACTAAGGCACATAGGATGTTGCATGCATTATCTCAAAGATAGGCTTGTGGGGCGTGGGGGAGGGGGAGTTGAGGGCAGAGAGAGACACCTCACTGCCTTACTGCAAGTTTAGGGCAATGTTAGAAATGAGTAATTTATCTTGGGGCACCTGAGTGGCTCAGCCGGTTAAGCGTCCGACTCTTGATTTGGGCGCAGGTCATGATCTCAGGGTCCTGGGATCAAGCCCCCAGTGGGGCCCCATGCTCAGCAGGGAGTCTGCTGGAGATTCTCTCTCTCCCTCTCCTCCTCCCCTGCTGGGACTCTGTCTCTCTCTGTCTAAAAATAAATAAATTGTTAAAAAAAAGAGAATAATTTACCTTTTTTAAAGCCTCATGTATACTAATCAAGCGTCGTAATCAGCGTCATTTAAATCGGCTTTTGAATTTTTGCAGTGAACCTGCTTTTTTATACACACCTGTATAAATCTAAGACACAAATTTTTGTTTACAAGATACAGTCTTCTAAAACTGTCAAGGGTGGTCTTCTGCCTCTCCTCCCTTCCCCCCATGACATTTACAGATGATGGGGAGAGCCTCTAATTTTGAGAGAGTTGAAATTCCCTTTCCTTTGGGCACTTGGTGAGTAGAGGTTCATGGACCTGCTAGGGTAGTAATTCTCAACACCAGCTACATGTTAAAAAGCACATGGGTGCTTTAAAAGAAATACTGTACAGAGGCCTGACCCCCGAATTTTGAGCTTCTGATCGCTTGGTGAAGACAGAATACTAGATGCATTTCTTTCTTTCCTCAGGGCTGCAGAGAGGACCCAGCTCAGCAGCCTGCAGGATTGTCTGCCCAGGTTTTTCTGGACCCCCCTCCCCCCTGCAGAGTTGGAGCTGAGCCAGGGGTCAGTGGCACTGAATTTTCCTCATCAAGCCCCTGGGGGCTTGAGGCTTTTCTGCATCGTACTGCCTTGGGCCTCAAGCTGGCTATCCTTAGCAGGAATTTATCTGCCAAGGACAGAAGGAGGTTATGCAGGGACCATTATTTTCTCAAAAGAATAAACATTTCTTTAGAATCTGTGATGTGAATTCAGGAGAGAGACCAATTTAAAAGAAAAGATTACTAAGGCATTAAAATGTTCATTGTAGAAAATTTGAGAACCATAGAAAAGCACAGACAAAAAAAATACTTTTTTTTTTTTTAAGATTATATTATTTAGTAGAGAGAGAGCAGGAGAGAGAGTGAGCAGGGGGGAGGGGCAGAGGGAGAGGGAGAAGCAGGCTCCACTCTGAGCAGAGAGTCTGAGGATGTGGGACTGGATCCCACAGGACCTAAACTGAAGACAGACACCCAACTGACTGAACCACCCAGGCGCCCCTATATATATTTCAATAATATGCAGAAAAGAGAAGATAGCTGCAGTCCCACTTCCAAGAGAGAGAACCACCTTGTTGGTCTCCTAACGCCCTTCTGTCTCCCACCAGGTAAATGGTAAAGGTGACAGTCAAGTCGCTGGTACCCTTAGAGCAGTAAGAAGCCTGAAGGTCCAGGTGTAAAGAAACTTGGCTTCAGATGTTGCAGCTAATAAGCCAATTCGGGATCTACCTGCCTGCAAGGTGAGGGATCCTAATCCTCATCCTAATCCATATTGAGACCAATGTTTAAATTTGTGTTTGCTTAAAAAAAAGTTGGTCACATTCTACATTGGACAGCAGACATATTTATGAGCTGCAGTTAGCACAGGAGTATTATTTTTAGGGGCGCCTGGCTGGCTCAGTTGGTAGAGCATGTGGTTCTTGATCTTGGGGTCGTGAGTTCGAACCCACCTTGGGGGTAGAGTTAACTTAAAGAGAGTATTATTTTAATTTTTTTTAAAGATTTTATTTATATATTTGACAGAGACACAGCGAGAGAGGGAACACAAGCAGAGAGAGTGGGAGAGGGAGAAGCAGGCTTCCCGCGGAGCAGGGAGCCCGATGCGGGGCTCCATCCCAGGACCCTGGGATCATGACCTGAGCCGAAGGCAGACGCTTAAGGACTGAGCCACCCAGGCGCACCACAAGAGTATTATTTTTAGACGTTGTCTTTTTATTATGACATTACTGGGGAGCCTGTGTTTATGATATTAGAATATACCTGCCAGAAGATTTCATTTGGCTTTCTAGCTGTGGAAGTGTGTGGTGCGGAGAGAGTTCAAAGTTCCCAACTTAGGAGTGAGGCCGTGTTGGGCCTCTCTAGTCTCCGATGAGCAGCTAGTGTAGGTTTCTCCCAGGCCCACCTGCAAGCCAGTGGGCGCTGTAAACCTGAGCCCTCAGCTCTGGACCTGACCCCACCAGGGGTGCTTCAGGATTTGAATAAATCCAGTGCCCTCTGGCCATCAGGCAGTGGTGACCGAAATATGGCCTCCTTTGTAATTGCAAAGAAAATCTGCCCTGGATTTTATAGAAAGGTTTCTGCTCTTTTTATTCTTTTCCTCTTAAATGCTAAAAAATAAAATAAAATAAAATCGACCCTAAATGACACAATTTACATGGACTTGAGTTACAAAAAGCAGCTCTCTTTGTTTATAAGAGAAAGTATAACTCTAAATCTTACGTTTCCATAGTTACATTGCATTGTAATAAGATAAAAGTCCAACTAAAGCATAGATCTGAAAGGCACCCCAGGAGCTGACTGAGATAAATGGTTATAAAGCCACTGCACTGGGTTTTTAGTCAGGAGCTGGGCAGGCAGGTTGAACTGGTTGAAAATTCCCATTGGATGGAAGAAAGGCATTTTTAATGCTTTGTGTTGAAGGTAAAAATGGATCAAGGAAACTGTTGCTTCTGTGTTGGGAGTTTATATTTCACCAATACCTACAAACACAATTTGCTAAAGTCATTCCCTCTGTGCACAGTATTCGCCCCCCCCCCCCCCCCCAAAAAAACACAAAAATTTAAAATATAAATTGCGGGGCGCCTGGGTGGCTCAGTCGTTAAGCGTCTGCCTTCGGCTCAGGTCATGATCCCAGAATCCTGGGATCGAGTCCCACATTGGGCTCCCTGCTCTGCGGGAGGCCTGCTTCTCCCTCTCCCACTCCCCCTGCTTGTGTTCCTGCTCTCGCTGTGTCTCTCTCTGTCAAATAAATAAATAAAAAAAAAAAATCTTAAAAAAAAAAATATATAAATTGCTGGTTTGGTCATTCTGATTTCTACTCCATTTTTGCTCCCATTCATTTCATTATTTTCTTTATTCCAAGAATCCTGGAGAATTTAGGCTGAGTGTGTATTTTGCTTGGCTCCAACTTTTTATTTCTTTTATTTTGCTTATTTAAACTACATTAATTTAAAAAAAAATGAACAGTTCTTAAGGTGCTTTCGTGGTTGGATTACTTGCCAGGCACTAGAGTGGGGGAGGGGCGCAGAACAGGTACATGGTAACAGGAAAGCCAACAATAATGCTGTTTATTTGAAGGGTGCATTGTGGTTTTTTTTTTTTTTTTTAAAGATTTTATTTATTTATTTGAGACAGAGAGAATGAGATACAGAGAGCGTGAGAGGGAGGAGGGTCAGAGGGAGAAGCAGACTCCCCGCCGAGCAGGGAGCCCGATGCGGGACTCGATCCCGGGATTCCAGGATCATGACCTGAGCCGAAGGCAGTCGCTTAACCAACTGAGCCACCCAGGCGCCCGCATTGTGGTTTTTAACAGTGAAACCAGGCAGTGTGAAGCTGCCCAGATGGTTTTATTTTTGTTTTGTTTTCTAAATTTGATATGGTCTGAAGAAAAGGTAGAATGAAGATTTGGCATAAAAATGTCAAGTAGTGATTCATCGTGTCCACGTAGAGTTGTTACAGATTGGGTATCAACCTCTTGTCTATTACCTTTAACTTGCTCCTCCTTGGTAAATCAGTGTAAATACACCAACCACTCTTTAGTATAGTCATTGATGCACGTTTGCACGGCTCTCAGTAAAGCTTATAGATTAGCTAATGCTCCTTTCTAGGGATGGACCTAAAGTTTCATAGACTCTCTCCTGTTTGACTGTATCGTAGTGCACATCCTGCTGTGTTCTCCTGTGTGATGTACAAGAACATAAACACCACTGAAGATATTTTTGGAACTTGAAGCAGAATTTTAAGCAGGTCATTGGTGAGGTTTTACCATTTGTGAAGCTGTTGATTTCATTGTCATTTCCTTAGAAGTCTGCTTTGTAGGAGAAGAGTTATCTAGATCGCAAGAAACCTGAAGGTATTTCCTTTGGGGTTAAAAAAACTACCCATTTCCCCCTAACCAGGGGGAAGGTACAATTCATTATCCACGTCATCAAGTTAAAAGGGCATATTAAAAAATAAATGAAATCAGGGCACCTGGGTGGCTCATTCAGTTAAGTATCTGCCTTTGGCTCAGGTCATGATCCCAGGGTCCTGGGATCAAGCCCCACATCGGGCTCTCTGCTCAGCGGGAAGCCTACTCTCTTCTCCTCCCTGCTTGTGCTTGCTCTCTCTCAAATTAAAAAAAAACAAATCTTTAAAAAATAAAATAAAATATCCAGGGGTAAGACACCAGGTTGGAAAACCTGACTGAATAACTGTCTTAAGAAGAAGAGTATACAGTTTCTTCTCTTCTTTTTTTTCCTGTGATTAGTTCCAGGAAGTATCTGCTCTGAGTCAAAAGCAGAACTCATCTTTTTCACATAAAATGGATTATAAACATGGTTTTATTTTCAGAGCAAGGGCCTAGGATGACAGTTCCATTCCTTCCTTCAGCTTTGTGTCATTCTTTTGAAGCAGTCCTCCCTGTGGCCCATCCTCATTATTCTTCCACCCAAGTGTTGCACTTGCATTACCAGGGATTGCTGCTGGAGATTGTGGACGACATTAGTCTAGGGCAGTAACAACAGCCACGGAAAAATAAGCTTTTATTGAAGAATCAAATAACAGAGCTTCCTGTGAATAAAACTCTTCATTATGTTGCATCCCCTCATGGTAGGAAGAACAGCCAAATTATGGATGGGGAAAACGTTCATGAGGAAAGGTATGTCCTGTGGTATTTTCCTAGTGACTTGTTAGGGGAAGTGATGCTGTCATTAATTTTGGTCCCGGCACACAGATTCTCATATTATTAAATTGTTGTTACTATTAATACGGGTGAAAGGGTTGCTTTCTAAGGAAACAAAGTCTACAATTAAGACAAAAACTTTAAGAGAAGAAACAAAGCCGTTTTCGTAACCCACACACACAAAAAATACTTTACCACACAGTGTTTGTTTTTTTTTTTTGAAGATTTTTTTTTCTTTTAAATTTATTTATTTGACAGAGAGAGACACAGCGAGAGAGGGAACACAAGCAGGGGGAGTGGGAGAGGGCGAAGCAAGCTTCCTGCGGAGCAGGGAGCCCGATGTAGGGCTCAGTCCCAGGACGCTGGGATCATGACCTGAGCAAAGGTGTGAGTTCTTTGGTTTGGCCTGGGTCTGATGAGCACCTCTGTCCATCCCCTGGGTCATCCAGGCTGCTTTCCCCCTCCTGGTGCCCACCGACCATACACACTCCCCGCTTCCTGCATCAAAATAGAAAAATGTTGGAGGATCTGATTGTTTGTCTTCCTTCAGCCGACATCATGCCTTAATTGGAGCTTTTATTTGAAGTATTCAAATGCTTTTTAAGACAACCATTATTACTGACTTTTATTGATCACTCGTTAATGTGGCTGTTTCCTGTGCTAGGTTTATAGCAGTCTTGTAGGGTAGATAAAATATATCATTTCATGACAAGAGGGCCGTAAATCTTAGCCTAATTTGTTGGAAGCTATATAGCTCAGAAGTGGAGGTATTCCAACTTGAACCCAGATCCTCTCCTGACCCATAGCCTTGAGTCTTTCCTCAGAGCTACTTTGCCTTTGACTTCTAGTTGGTGGGTTCAAAAGTTGCCCCTTGAAAGGTACTGCTGTTGTAAGAAGTATGGTGGGTAGTCTCTGCTAGAATTTAGGACTAGCATGCCCACTTGACGGACTCAATCTGTTGTCTGCCTCTTGGCGACCCCCACGTCAGGCAGGTGTCTTCAGACCATAGCCACCTCTTACGCTTCTGCCTCTTGAGTAGAGCATTCCATATTACTATTCATATTATAATTAATAGCTACAACGTATAGATAAAACTTGTTCTATGTGCTTTACTTAATCATCATAAAGCCCTGTGAATCCCATTTTCTAGATGGGATTGAGGCTCAGTGGAGTTAGGTAGTTTGCTCGAGTCCCCCAGCTGGGAAGTGGTGAGACCAAGGGCACTTGGGCCGGCCGCGCAAGCTCCCATCTGCACCCGAACTCTTTCCCCCACGGTGCCTTTCATCCTGTGCCTGCTCTGCGGTGTCTAGCTCTGCTTGTGAAGTTTCTAACAAAGAAGAATGCAGCTGGAATGTACTCTTTGTTGTTGAGAGGAGAGATCGCTAGTCAATAAATCCTTTACAGATGCTGTAAAGTCTTATTGTACCTGTACTTTCTGGGGTTTCCTTGGCTGTCATGTAAAGCCATCTGCTGCAATCATGTCACTCATAGAAGACCCAGAAAAGTTCACCAGCGTGCCCAAGGTCACAAAGCTTTTCTCTTGTATAAAGGAAAAATGGTATATTTGAGATATTGTTATTTTACCATGAATTGATTTTTTTTTTCCCCAGTTAAGCTTTTTGGATAACCTTGAGCAAATAAAAAGCTTGACTTTTTCCTCTGATTTATGCTGTTGTGGTTTCCCTGGGGCTGGCAAGGATTTTCAAAAGGTATGTATTCCAGAGCTGGAGAAATAATTGGTCAAAGTTAAGCGCCCTCTCCATGGGACGTCAGTGCTGCTACTCACACTAGTTTTCTTCTCTTTCTGTCCTCATGGACTTCCTCCTTGCTTGGACCCTCACTCTGTTATCAGAGTCAAGGCCCCTGGCCTGGATGCAAGCTTCCAGGCAGAGCTTACGTTGCTTGTCTGAAATTTGTGCAGAAGTGGTCTGCTGTGGTGGGGTGAGGGTGGCATGTGCAAGAGCATTTGGGTGAGTGTCCCAGTGTGTGCAGCTCGCTGGGTCAGGAAGCCATGTGCTGGCACTGGCATGTTGGATAGCAAAAGCAAGTGTGTAGGTAACCCCCCACATAGATGCATGGACAGGGTAGAGAAGCTAAGACGGATGTTCCCTGTTTTTTTCAAAGAAGATCTAAAAACCTTATGTAACCACTCAGGGATTTCTAGATACAGGTTTTGTTAGGTCCCCACCTTGCTAAATGACTTATTTATTCAGCCATCAGAGTTTTAGTCTGGCTGACTCTGGTGTTTAATTGCATTTGTTATATGGAGCATTTTGTGATACTCTTCACCATGGCAAAGGTATTCAGGCATACTGTATTCATGTAATATTTAGGTAATTTCCAAAATGTAAGCTTGGTGCCCAATATGAATTTATAATTTTATACAGTATGTACACCATGACCCCATTTTTGGAAGGGGGGAAGGTATGTAGTGTGTATATAATATGTTAGTGGTTCTCAAACTTTGGCACACATGAGAATCATCTGGAAGGCTTGTTAAAAATTGCCAGTTCCACCCATAGAATTTCTTTTTCAGTAGGTCTGGGTTGGGGTCTGAGAATTTGCTTTTCTAACAGGTTACCAGAGACTGATGATATTAGTCTGGGGACCACATTTTGAGAAGCATTCTGGGGAAGAGAAGCATAGGAAAAAGTCTATGAGGATAATTCAACATAATGTTAATAGCAGTTATCTCATACCTGGGTAATGGGATTATAGGGGCTCTTTATTTTTTCTTTACACTTTTCTGGTTTTGCTTTTTTTTTTTTTTTTTTAACCAAGTGGTTTTTTTTTTTTTTTTTTTAAAAAAAAACAGCTTTAAAAATTTTTTTTTTTTTTTTTTTCTTTTTTTTTCATGAAAACATTTTGTTTTTTTTTTTTTTTTTAAAGTAGTGTCTATACCCAATGTGGGGCTTGAACTCAGGACCCCAAGATCAAGAGCTGCATGTTCTACTGACTGAGCCAGCCAGGCACCCCCACATATAGTTTCTATTATCTGGTCTTATACTACTACCATTGTAGAACAGATCTTCAAGAAATCAGTGTTTTGTGTTCCTTGTTTTTATTTTGTCTTCCCGTGATGTTGAGCTTTTAGAAAGGCATATTTGTCACATAGAGTTACTTCAGTCATGAACACATGGTAGGTGTTCAGTAGGTTCTCAACGGTGCAATTAGTCAGAATATCAGATTCTTTTATGCCACATCACTTAAGGCCCCGAGAGATCCTATTTCATTAATACTAGTTGTATTTGATATCCCTTTGGAAGAGGAAGGTCTCCTCAGAATCTCAAAGAAGAGTAAAGAATTTAAGACAATAAAATAAGTCAGGAACTAAATGGGAGTCCAGCTCTCTTGGCCTCAGAATTAATCAACCAGCCAACCACGAACCAAAAATCCTAAAAACAAAAAAACGCTTGCACTGAACTAGCACTTTATCACGTAATAGGCTCTCCATAGTTTGGCCCTTCTATTACTATGTGCATAACACCTGACATGAAAAACGAAGCCTCAAGAATGCAGTGTTTTCCTATGAAAGAATGCTAGGAGTATTGTGCATATATGCAGTTTCATTGATATTTTAGGAAGGCCCCCTCTTCATTGGAAATAAATTCAGATGTTGGCTAGTTGAGAAAAGATAGGACATAGAATCCAGAGAACTGGTTTCTAGGTCTAATTCTGTCCAAGTTTAGGCAAGTTCCTTAGCCCCTTGGATTAATAAGCTCTGGTGTGTAAACGGGAGCATCAGCCCCACGAGGCCTCAAGTGTCACAGTGATCAAGTGACCAACCCTCCAAAAAGCAGGTTGGAAACATTAAAATAAACCCTATTAAAACTCTAAGGCAGGGGTGCTGGGTGGCTCAGTCGGTTAAGCCATGGTCTGAGGGTCATGAGATTGAGCCCTGCGCCAGGCGCCATCCTCAGGATGGAGTCTACTTAAGATCCTTTCTCTCTTCTCCTCTGCCCTAACCCTCAAATAAATAAATCTTTTTTAAAAAAATAAAAGCCTCTAAGACAGTGTTGTGATCTGAACAGTGGGATCATTGCTGTCTCTTTCTCCCAGCCCTCTGGGGTGTGTGGACATTTATGGAACTCCTGGTCATTCTGCGTTAGAGAAGGTCATGGCAAAGTTTGGTAGATCCAGGCTCACGTCGGCCTTTCCTCCTGCCCACACAGTTTGGTAGTAACGCCTCTGTATGAACTCTGAAGTCAGACCACTTCAGGAAAAGCAAGATAGTTTCTGAACAGTGTTTTTCCTGATGACACCATACATTCCTTTCCAAGTACGGTGTTTCCAGGAAATTGAAGACGTTACGGTCTCTATGGAAGTGCACAAATCTGTTGGATAAAAGAATGATCTCTCACCTTAGGAATTTGTCACTTCATTGTTCCCTGCCTCTGTTAGGAAGCGCTGGAATTAGGCCTTTGTGAGTTCTCCCTTGTAAGTTCTCAAGAACCTCACAGTTCCAGCTAAACTGGCACTTCGTTCACCAACCTCCTAAGTCCATACTCCATAATGGTTTGATTGATGCATATTGATGAATGTTTCGAAGTAAAGTCTGACTTTTTCCAGGGAAGGGATAACTTTGCTCTGCTTTCTAGTCCCCATTGCACCTGTCCAAGGTTTGGCTCCCCCGTTAATTCATTTTATCTTTCATGGAGCCAAAGATAAATACGTTTCACAAATGGTATCATCTTTTTAAGTATTACAGGGAGATGGTAACCCCATTTTTAGTTCCTTTCCTTTGACTGAATGTTTCGTGAGTCTCATGTAACAGTCCCCCTACTTGTCAGCTGTCTTTCAGCTGAGAGCTGTCTTGAACCTTGGCTGAGGCTCACACGCTTCCTTCCTGCTGGAGAAGGAGCTCAGAAAGGTACAACCAGCTGGCCAGAATACAGTTTTTAGCCTAAAATGTACTTTATTGTAATCTTTGCAAAGCAGTTAATGATTCAGAAAATTAATCATGAGAGTCTTGTACCTTTTTCTTGAAGGGCTGCTTTGTTTGTTAGAGAAATTCTTTTCTTTTGAGTTACTGCTTGTGCCGTGAGCTCGTTCTGGAATGTTCACACGATCCGATTGTTTGTAATCTTGTGTTTAGCTTTTATGTTATTTATGGTGTCTGTGATTTTTACATTAAATTCTTCCCAACATTTCCATTGTAATCTGGTCTTTCTAAATTCACCTTTGAAATATTAGTGTGACCCAAATTATTCTGAAGTTGAACTTTAGGGTTTGATGTGACCTGTATTGATGTGTTTCTGATAATGTCATTTTTAACATAATATCTTTTTGGATGGTATCTGATGATAATATATAGCATTGTGAGGGAGGAAAAATAATTTTCTCTCCTTTTGAGTTCTTGCCTGAGACCCCTGTAATAAGACAGGTTAACAAGAGAAAAACCAAGTTCATTAACATGTATACATAGAAAATATACATGGAGAATGAGTAGCTCCGTGAGGTGGCCTAAGCTACCACCATAAATGCTATCTTCAGCTAAAAAGAAAAGAAAGGGGGTGGCCCCTGGGTGGCTCAGTTGGTTAAGCACCCAGCTCTTGATTTCAGCTCGGGTCATGATCTCAGGGTTGTAGGATTGACCTGCATGTCCCCATGTTGGGCTCCACGCTAAGTGGGGAGTCTGCTTGAGATTCTTTCCCTCTACCCCATGCCCCCCCCCTCACGTGTGCGCTTGCTCTCAGTCTCTTCCTCTCTAAAATCAATCTTAAAGAAAAGAAGGGGTGTGTGCGCCTGTGTGTGTTTGTGTGTGTGTGTGACTGTGCGTCCACTGGGCCGTTAGGGGAAGTTACCAGGAAAAGCACCGATATAAACAGGAGTCAGTTTGTTATGCAGACTTAAGTCCCTGCCCTCTCCATTAAGAGTTTCTCATGATTTTAGAATCCTCCTTCTCTTCCTGGTGCATAGAGAGGATACTCTTAAAAATGGATATTTCCTTTATAAATGTAAATGTCCCTTAAAAGGAGGTAACATTCTGTTTATGAGCTTCTCCTGCATCTGCTGTTTCCCCAAGTAACCCTAATGCCAAAGGGGCATATTTTGGGTGGTATAATCTGCTGCCCTTGAATACTCAGGAGCTTGCTCCAAGCAGGGAAAAGTAATTTCTTGTTTTGTACTGTTCTAATAGTAAGATGTCTTGGATGGCATGATACAGAGCAGCAAAGAGAAGGTATTTATAGTGAGGCTTTTCACTGCTTTATAGTCTACTTGTAGCATAACAGATATAGCAGAATAAAATGAGCTCTGAATTTCCTTTTCCGTTGCTCCCTAAGTACCACTTTGGTCAGTGAAATAGAACCAATTTGTGGCTTCTGTTTCCTAAAGTGCCCCTTTGGTGGGGTCCTCTGATGCGGTGAGCAAACCGGTCTTGCCAGGCACTGCTCTTTTTACCGAATCCCCAGGTTTTTAGTGCCCTGGACCTGCCTTCAGCCCCCACCACAGTCCTCCTGACAGTGTCCTGATTCCCTCCAGTTATCCGCTCTGACTGGTGTGAAAACCTTTCTTCAAACTTCATCCGAGACTGCTTTGAACTACTTCAAACATTTTGGGGAATAAGAAACTCCAAGAATATGTTCACACAAAGAGCTGTGGAGAAGCACATACATACATGAGTCTTCCCTTTGGTCCATCAAACCAGACTGTCCAAAGCCTGCTGGAGCTGAGTCGAGCTGGCCAGCTTATTAGCTCGCTTACCTTGGCTTCAACCAGCCTGGGAAGTACAGACCTGAACTTATGCAGGCGATTTACAGCTTTTAATCAGTGCATTTCCTCACTGTCCGTACTTCTGCACATTATCCTTGGGAGGCTGATTCTCAGCTGCCTTGCTCCCGAGTCTGTCTGTCACGAATCACCTGGCTGATGATTACGCATGGTCAAAATGTTGGCACTGCTTGCCGGTGTCTGCCTCTGGGGTGTTTGGGGCTGGGGCTCCGGGGCTGCAGGGGCTCCCACTGCATGTTTATACCGTGACTCTTCTTGCCTGGGCCAGCCTCCCCTGTGTCCTCACCATCCTGCTCCCTCTTGGAGAGAGGAGAAATCCTGCTCCCATACTCGGTGTCAGTGCCCAGCAATTATGGAAATGAGGACTTGTCTGTACTCTGATCAGATGGTTTATTATGGTGAAATATACATAACATTAAATTGACCATTTTAACCATTTTTAAGTGTACAATTCGATGGCTTTACATACACAGCTTGTGCACTGTTATTGTTTTCCATGCTCAGAACATTTTCATCGTCCCAAGCAGAAGCTCTATACCCATTAAATAACTTCCCTTCACTCCCTCTCCTCAGCCCTGTATTCTATTCTAGCTTCTCCTCTACTTTCTGTCTCTATGAATTTTTTAAAAAGATTTATTTATTTATTTGAGAGAGAGAGCAAGCAGGGGGAAGGGCAGAGGGAGAGAGTCTTCAGTAGACTTCACGCTGAGCACAGAGCTCCACCCGGGGCTTGATCTCAGGACCCCGAAATCATGACCTGAGCCAAAACCAGGAGTTGGATGCTTAACCGACTGAGCCACCCAGGCGCCCCTGTAGCTATGAATTTGATAACTCTATCTGATATACTTGGAATCACACAATATTTGTCCTTTATTGTCTGGCTTATTTCACCTAGCATGATGTCTTCAAGGTTCATCCATGTCGGAGCACGTGTCAGAATTTTCTCTTTAAGGCTGAATCATATTCTGTTGTGTGGATAGACCACATTTTGTTTACCCACTCATCTATCGATGGACATTTGGGTTACCTCCACATTTTGGCTATTATCAGTAACGTACATGGATGTACAAATATCTCTCTGAGTCCCTGCTGTCAGTTCTTTTGTGTTTACCTAGAAGTGGAATTGCTGGATTCTGATTACATTTTAAGGCACCCCTTTCAGATCTGATTGTAAGGTAGGTTCTCCACCTGAATATATCCTGGTTTACTTAACCATTCTCCCAATTATTACACATTTCAATTATAAGTAATTTTTGCATAAAAGAAAGTTTGTCTTCTTATTGGTCCTCTGCTTTCCCAGCGAGTGTATAACTCGTGGTGATGCCTTCTAGCGAAGAGGCAGCTAGCGAAACTTTGTTTTGAATACCAAAAAAAACATCTAAATGTGTCTAAGAAATGCACCAGGAAATAGGTGAACACTGGAACTCATGGAACTTTACAAGAACCAAATTTCTTGGCAACCTTATGTTTTATCAAAAAATAAAGAATATATTTCTTTTCAGAATTAATAGGAACTTGGACATAATGACAACTTCAGTTACACATCTGATTGTGACATCTTCATTGTAAGACGAACAGTTTACGCAGGGATACCACAGGTATGGCTGCCTCATCTGGTGCTGTGGGCAGAGCAGGTTGTTGTAAGAGTGGGTTTGGGGAAAGGTAGAAATAACTGACATCTTTAATAAATGTCACTATTTGTGCTACTAGATGGATTTTCCTTCTGATTTGCCTCTTTCCTCTCTCTTAGCCAGGTACCCTCTTCATTAGTAAGTAATTTCCAGAGCCATGTGACATCTGAGTGTCTTTTCCTCGTGTATTGAACCCTTCAGAGAGATGACACTGTTTGCCTTTGTCATTATTCTGGCGGCTGGCCTCCTCTCAGTGACTGCAGTTAGTCTAACATATTCCTTAATTAAGCATCGAGGTGACGACCTTTGTTTACATGCACCGCACACATATGTGCACACCGTGGATCATCTGCCCCTACCCATAGGAATGTGTTGTTTATGCTGTCTCCTAAGTGCACAGGGAATATTCTGCTTTCTTTTGTGAAACTCCCAAGAGACCGTGTCTTCAAAGCGATGGAGATACGGGTTATTTACTTCACGCAGTGTAAGAGATGGGTCTGCTCTGCACAAGACACAATATAATCTCGTCCGGGCACATAGCTTTAAGCATCATCTTTATTCTGGCCTCCTGTGTATCTAGACTGCCCGCTTGCTTTCTCCAAGTAGGTGTCTAGTTGGCATCTCAAAGTTAGCATGTAAAAAAACAAACTCCTGATTCCCTCCACCCACCACCAACCTCGCTCTTCCCGCAGTCTCCCCATTTTTGCAAAAGACAGCCCCAGTCTTCCTTTTGCTCAGGTGTAAAATGTCAGTTTTCTCATTGATGGCTCTCTTATCCCCACACCTCACATCAGTCCGTCAGCACATCCTTCAGCTCCGACTGCAGACTATGTCCTGAGTGAGATTGCTTCAGTTCACCTCTCCGTCCCCAAGCATGCACTTTGCCTTGGGGTGCAGATCCTCCCACCTTGAATATCCTTCTCTCAGATATCTGCTGGATGGATTTGAAGCATTTGTGGGTTTGGTTTTTTCCCCCCCCCTTTATGGAAAGTATGTTTGGAGGGAGGGGTGGACTTAATTTGATTCTAATTGGAGACGATGTGTGAAGAAAATACATTTTCCTATCTCCTGTCTTAGATATTGTACATCAGAAGGCATGGGGGAAATCATGTAACCAGGTCTTGTAGGAACTTGCTGCTATCACTTCTGATCCAGCTAAGTGTTCACTTCATACCCAACTGCAACCAGCAATAAGAGAAAAAATTGTGCATGGAATATAATAATAATTATGCTGCTTCCATCCACTTCCATCCACATATGGGAGACTTTGCTTCTTAACAGCCTTTTTATAATAAAGTTTCTTTTTTGTCTTGTCTTGCCCTTTCAGAACCCCCTTCTTCTCATATCAGAATGCAGTCCTTCCTATAACTGTTTGCTCTAGTTCTCTTGTGTTTGTAAGAGAGACAAATTTAGGAAAGGTATTTAGTCCAACGTAAACACAAGCTTTATTTAAGAGGGGCTGCCCTTGGTAGAAGTTCTGTTTATTGCTTATAGACTTTTCATTTCAACTGCCAAGTCCTATTACTTGAGTGACTATAAAATCTGTAGAGTTTATTTATAAAAGAACTTCTATTGATTAATCCAAGGAGAAACCTAAACTTTTAAATCAGACAAAAGGAGAACAAAGCACACTGATACATTGAACTTTAAATTAACAGCATTGAGAGCATCCAGTGGGCCCGTAGCATAACTTACTTCACATCTAAGACTAGAAGTTGTACAGAAAATCCAAAAAATGTCTGTTGTAAGCAGCGGTCACAAGTATTGTAATTAGTGGCAGGAAAACATTCCAAATCAAGGATGCGTCTTGCTGGAACCTGTGTATGGGACTTTTATAAGCATGTTAATAAATGGCATCTCAAATATGTAATTAAAAATATAGTCTCTGCTCATGATGGTCTCTTTCATTCAATGATTCTGAGGTTTTTTTTGCAAAAGCTTTAAATAAAAATAATTTTAAAACTGTAGAATCATATTATTTTTCTATTTTTAAAGATTTTATCTATTTGAGGGGCGCCTGGGTGGCTCAGTCGTTAAGCGTCTGCCTTCGGCTCAGGTCATGATCCCGGGGTCCTGGGATCGAGCCCCGTGTCGGGCTCCCTGCTCCGCGGAAAGCCTGCTTCTCCCTCTCCCACTCCCCCTGCTTGTGTTCCCTCTCTCGCTGTGTCTCTCTCTGTCAAATAGATAAAATCTTTAAATAAATAAATATTTTATCTATTTGAGAGAGAGAGCACAAGCACAAGAGAGAACACAAGCGGGGGGCAGGGGAAGGGAAGAGGGAGAAGCAGGGAGTCCCAAGTGGGGCGCGATTCCAGATCATGACGTAGCCAAAGGCGCTAGGTTGCTAGACGCTTCACTGACTGAGCCACCCAGGTGCCCCCATAGAATCATATTTTAAAGTAAAAGATTTTTGAGTACCTCTACGTGTTCGTTACTGAGTCCCGGTGCAGAAGATATTACAGGATTGAGACGTGGCTGAACCCTAAAGAGCTTACCGTGTGAATACTGGTTGTTACCGTGCAGGGGCTCCCACTGCTTGTTTATACCAAGACTCTTGGTCTTAAGGCTGAGGCTCCTGTGCTGGATGAATTTTAGGCACAGAGTTTTGGGAGTTGTGCCCTCCTTGACATCTGAGATCAGAATTGAAGACTGTTCACACAGCCCCAGCTCAGACATTGGTCAAATGATGATTGGAGACTTGGAGGGAGTTGGGACAGGGGTAAAGGCCTTTTATATAACGCTCCAGTTGCAGCCTGCGAAGGGTTTGGCATGCTCTTTTCTCTGTCCCTTGTCATTTGTCTGAGTGGTTCACTGAAACTTGGGCTCCTTCACTCAGTAGTTGTGAGGAGGGGTCACTCCGAAGTCCTGTACATTGGCTCTTCACAAACATGAAAAACTCTAGACTACCAACTGCCAAAAAAACCCACCAGGGACTTGTTTCTGGCAACCTCCAGGTCTCTAGAACAGGGAAGATGTCACAAATTTCCTGTTTTAATTGCAAAGATATATTGAATTCCAAGGGCATTCATGACCATGGTTGAGGAATCTCTCCTGACTCATCAGTCTGTTTTCTAAATTTGGTTTTTTAAGGACTTGAGGAGAATGACTGGTTATTGTTTTATAGCCAGTATATAAAACATATGTGTAATTAAAGATGAGTAATAATAAAAATGGACCCCTGCATACCCTCCATGCAGCTGAAGAAACAGATTACCTGTATTTAAGAAGAGCAGACAGAAAAAGGAGTATTGCCCTAAAAATAATCTCACTTTCCTGATTTCTGTGGTCATTATCCCTTGGCTTTTTTTTTTTTTTTTAACAGTTTTATATTTAGGTATGTAACCCCAAACAGTATGTTGTTTAGTTTTACCCTTATTGGGGGAACTTTATATAAATGGAGTCATATGAATATATTATTCAGGGCTTCTTTCTTTTAACGTTGTGTTTTCTGAGATTCAGCTACATTGCTGTGTATAACTGTAGGTTCACCTTCTTGCACTGCTGTGAAGAGTATTGGATTGTGTGGCTCTCCACACTCTCTTTTTCTGTCCTCCAGCACTGGCATTTGGAAAACAGGGTGAACCCCAAGTTCAGCAAATCCGCGTGCCATTTAAAGCTTCAAGGATTGGCCCCTTTCTGGGCAAATCCCCTGAGTTGGGGTTGGGAATTTCCAAGTGGTTTGCTTTCATTAGTGGGAATACTGGATGTCCTCACTTCTGGAGTCCTTCAGGAGAATGGGCTGGTTTTAACTTCCCTGGGGGTCGTTAGCTCTTGACCCCCGATTCTCCTACATCTGGAATCAAAGACCTGTTTCTGCAGGATCTTGTGGATGAGCCCTTCCCTGTGATCACCTTGCTCCTTTTGGGCTAATCTGGCTTTTGGTTTTGTTTTGTTTTTTTGTTTGTTTGTTTTGCTGCTGTTGTTGTTTTGAGCTCTAGGTAGATTGGGGCTCATTAGGAACCCAAGTGCTTTAACTAGAACCAGGCTAGTCTTCAGAACACAGGAAGACACTAAGAATTTTTCTCCTTTCTGCACTTGGCTGTCCAGAGGCATTCTTCTCCCTTCCTCTCCCTCCCTACCTTGTTTCTCCTCCGTTCCTGGCAGATGTCCTGTTCCTATCGTGCCTCCCAGTGAGGGAGTCACAGAAGGGGCACTCCCATTGTTTACTTTGTAAATGCCCCTGTGGAAATGACCAAAGCGCTAATAAAAAGCTCAGCTGGTTGCATTTATTTTCAAATTTAGAAAAGTTTTCTGGAAAGATTGTTCTAAGGGCTTACTGGTATCACTGTTGTTGTCCTGTGACACTTTGGAAGTAGGTCTCTGAGTGTTTTTCCTCCTCCATCAAGTGAAGAGCATGACTGTGTTTATCTGTATTAGCTGGTTATGGTTTCTTGAGATTGGTTTCAGCTTTCCTTGAAGTGTGTTCCCCTGAGCTGACGTTAACTGATGTAGTTTTGAAATGTAGGTGAGATTTGGTGGGGTGATGACCAAGAAGAAATTCTTTGGTGCAAAATGGTGGGTTTTTTGTCTTTTTTAAGATTTTACTTATTTATCTGACAGAGAGAAACACAGCGAGAGAGGGAACCCAAGCAGGGGGAGTGGGAGAGGGGGAAGCAGGCCTCCCACGGAGCGGGGAGCTGGATGCGTGGCTCAATCCCAGGACCCCGGGATCATGACCTGAGCCAAAGGCAGACGCTTAACGACTGAGCCACCCAGGCGCCCCAAAATAGTGGTTTTATTAAAGCTCCAGGTAAGGACCCGTGGGCAGAAAGAGCTGCTGCCCCAGGTTGTGAGGGGTGACTGATTATATACTTGGGAGCTGGGGAGGTAAGGAAAAGGGAGGTTTCAAAAGGATTTTCATATGTTAAAGACTCACAGGATACTGGAGACCTTGCCATTGTCAAGTTAAGGTAGTTTTTCCCCTCTAGCAAGGCATTAACATTAAGACAGTTGGGAGCTTCCTGGAGGAATGTCATGCATATCCCACCCAGGAGTGGGGGTGGGGAGGGGTTTGTGGGG
Source organism: Neomonachus schauinslandi (assembly GCF_002201575.2). NCBI lineage: Eukaryota > Metazoa > Chordata > Mammalia > Carnivora > Phocidae > Neomonachus > Neomonachus schauinslandi. The sequence goes on along the minus strand of NC_058410.1, from coordinate 136,252,105 downwards.
TGTCAGCTGGTGCTTTGTCCTCAGCTAGCCTTCTGCTCCCTGTTAATGGTTGCCACATAGGGAAGAATGATTCTGCAGTAAAATAAAGTTAAATCAGTTTCTTTGCTGCAAGACTTCTTAGAGCCATTGACACATTGTCCTGCTTTGTGAATATTTAAATGGGGAGCTAGGAGTTCAAAAACACATTTGATTATAGAATTCTCCCCTTCCCCTAGTGGATCTTGCAGTAATAATCCTTCTCTGAATACTCTTTGGGAAAGGCATCTTTATTATATTCTCTGCTGTTTACATTGGTTCCCTCTACCTAGATCTTAGGATTGCTGTGGAATTTTCTGGTAGCTTAAGATATGTCCATTAACCTTGAGTGAGGATGTGAACTTTTAAGGGCAGACTTATTTTCATTTAACTTTTGATTTAGAATATATAGGCCAAATAGTTTTGTGTTTGTGTGTGAATGAGAGTAGGGTGAAGTAGTTTTGTAAATTGACAGGGAGAATAAGATCTCAGGTTTTAAAGGATATTCATTGCCCTTGGTACTATATTCCACAAAAGTAGGAGAGTAACAAAAAGGGCCCAGACGAAGATAATCTTTCTGTGAATGTCTCCAGGCAGAGAAAGATTTTGTGTATAAAAATAGCAATGAAAATTATTTTTGGGGGGTGCCTGGGTGGCTGTTGGTTAAGCATCTGCCTTCAGCTCAGGTCATGATCTCAGGGTCCTGGGATCGAGTCCCTCGTCAGGTCCCGTGCTCAGTGGGGGGGAGCCTGCTTCTCCCTCTGCCCCTCCCCCCGCCAGGCTGTCTGTCTGTCTCTCAAATAAATAAAATCTAAAAAAAAAAAAAAAAAAATTGTTCTTCCCAATGATTGCAAAACAAACAACTATCCTTCCTTCTTTCTCTATCCCTCCCCTCCTTTTTTGGTAAGTGGAGAGAAGTAAAGAGGAAGGTGTGAAGGACACTGATTTGTCTTTTTTTTTTTTTTTAAGAAGATGTGTTTTATGACAGGCGTAAGGCCTGCTGATGTGAGCATGTTAGATAGTTTGCAGGTTGTGCCCTGCAGGGAGTATGTTTTCTCTTGGTCACTGGTCTGTGATCTCTGGGCCTCGAACATATAATAGCGACAGAGACTGAACGAAACTACATGTAATTATACTTTTCTACCAAAACACTGAAACAAAAACTGGTGAAACTCAATCCCAAACAATTGAAAATTGGCTAGAATCTGAACCCAACAATTTTTTTCAGTTCTTGCTGCTGGTGGTGTTTTTCCATGAGTTTTAATTTTAATGTAAGTTAATTTTTCAGATAGCTGGACCTTATTCTTTCAGACACCAGAGCTTAACTACTTTGCCCCATCCCCCCACCCCCGTGTCCCAAGCAGAGCTTGGAGGCTGCTGGGTGTGACCGTGAACATCCATTGTCTTCCATGTGGTGAAAGGAGCTTGGGCTGCTCCCAGCTTCCTGTCTCTTGTCACAGTGTTGGGCTGTCAGGAGGCCCTGTCCTGCTGCTACCCTCTCTTCACAGCCTGGCATGTTTTCTGTCCTGTCTGCCGTGTGCTGGAAACTCGCTAATGGAGGTGACATCGGAGTGAATAAAGCAGCCACAGGACGATGCATCAGGAGTGGAGGTGTGGCTGACCCCTTGGGGCTGTGGAACATCTATTTCTGGTGCTTGTAGGATTTCTTCTGGATACAGGAGGGTCAAGGCCCTTGGATAAGGGAGAGCCTCCTATTCTCAGTACCGTGTAAAATGTAGTGAGCCCTTTGGACATTTATAATCTACTGATTGCTTTTCCAGACTGAGTATGAATCCACCTTGGCTTGGATATTAATATAACTTTCGAAAGTCTTTAATAGCCGTATCTCAGGACTGGCCACATACTGATAACTGTTGACGATGGGCACAGTGTGTTGTGTTGTTATATGACGGGACGAGGTGTGATGTTATGTGATGTTGTATTATTCCGTTCCCTCTCCCTTTGTGTGTGTTTGAAATTTTCCCCAGGAAAGCATTTGTGAAGACACAGCACTGCATCCACATCTGGTTGGTACTTAAATGCCAAAGAGTAGAGTCATTCAGGGACACATCACCGTTGTCCCAGATGTTTCTAGTAACGTGATGTGAGCAAGGACCTCATATATTCATCATTTATTCCCTTAAGAGATATATCTTAATTGGTTTCATGCCTCACAGTGGTCTGGGCACGGGGAGCATAATAGGGAACAAGATAGACAAACCCACTATTTCCATGGATCTTATAATCGATAGATGTAGGGAAGGCGGAGGTGTAGATGAGTAAGCAAGTAGATTCGTGAGATGGTTTCAGACGGTCAGCGGTGCTGGGAAGGCGATAGAGCAGATATTCCAGACAGAGTGAGAGGCCGAGCGAGCGGAGGTGGTGTGGGGCGGTAGCCACACTCACGTGGAGGGTTAGGAAGGCTCCCTGAGTGGGGAGCCAGCCCCGGGGAGGGCAGGCCAGGGGAGGGCAGGCCAGGGGAGGGAGCTTCTGGTGCAGTGCCCTGGGATGTGAATGCTTTCTTCTCTGAGTGATGCCTCTCCCATTTAGGAAAGCAGCCCCTGAGAACAGCAGTCCGGCCAGTTCATCTGACACGCATGTCCACCGAGGCCCAGAGTTGGGGATTCGCTTTTCTACTCAGTACCTGCTATTGTCAGAGCTATCGAGTAACCCAATAAATAAGCCAGCAAACACATCCTTATTAAGAGGACTTTCAAATTGGTGGTTAGCCAAATAAAACAGTCGCTTTTCTTCAGTAGTAAAATAAAAGTACCCAGTTACTCCTATAAAACTAAGCCATGCTCTAAGTGTAGCTGTCCTAAATGGCCTTATGGGCATCTACACTCTTTCTTGGTAGAGAGTTCTGAGATGATTTTTTTCTGCCTGTGTTTGTTTCTTCAGTAAACCTTTACACTCTCCTGCTTATCAAGCACGAGGCAGGCCAGGCAGGAAAGAACCAGGAGAGTGTGACCCAGCCTTTGCCTGGGGGCACTCGGAGGGGGCAGGAGACGCTGTTTCTGAGCAGACCTGACAACGCCCAGCGCGGCAGGCACGGGCTGGATGATGGTGAGGCGCAGGTGCAGCCCCCTTGTAGCTTACCTTGCAGTGGACAGGTGCCCCGAGGAGGACCGATCGTGAGTAGCAGGGGAGTTTGAGACGGGGAGGTGACATTGGTGTCACGTGTGAGCAAGAACATCCCTGGCACAGAGAGCAGCTTGTGTGACGGCTCTGAGGCAGGAGGGAGTTTTATGAGTTCTCAGTGGGCAGAAGGAGGGAAGTTGAAGCTGTGCAAAGTGAACGGAGGCTGTATCCTACAGATGACAGTAAGGAATCTGGTATTTCTTCCAAGTACAATAGGAGTCGTTGTAGGATGTTAAACCAGAAGAATGGTAGGGAATCTATTCTATCCTATTCTATTCTGTTTTAAAGATTTATTTATTTGAGAGCAGGAGTTGGAGGGGCAGAGGGAGAGAGAATCTGAAGCAGACTCTGCACTGAGCTCAGAGCCTGATGTGGGGCTTGATCCCATGACCGCGAGGTCATGACCTGAACTGAAAACAGGAGTTGGTATCCGACTGAGCCACTCTGGCACCCCAGGAAATTTATTTCCTAAAGATCATTCTGGTTGAAGGTTAGATGTAGGGTTAAAGGAATCTACCAAAAAAGATCCAGAACTAGGTCTTAATCCTAGCTTTGCCATTTACTTAGTCTTGTGGACAGTTTACTCCAGTGAGTATGGGGCTAATCAGTTCAACCTCACGTTGTGGTGAGGATTGAGCGAATCCAGTAAGGTGTTGAGAACTGTGTGTAATGGACAGATGCACAGTAACATTAGTTCCCTTCTCCGCATAAAAATACGTGAGTAAAGTATTCTGGAATCAGTCTCTGGTGGCCTTGGGGACATCCTTACCAAGCCCGGTGGCAGCCCCATGAAGTGATGGGCATAGTGTCCAGCTGTAGAAAATTGTGTGTTTCTATTTGAGATTGGTCTGGCCCATTCAAGGGTTGGATTAATAATGGTGGCTTTATTAAAAACTCATCCGACTGAGATTATGAGTTTAGTCTATGTAACAGATGAACAGATTTCCCCCTTTTTTCTTGATGCCTTTTGAAGGCGAGAACTAAGTTGCTAATGCAGTACTATTACTGCTCATTTACTCATAATTCTCAGCATTGTATTAGGGAGAGAATCTGCTAAACTTAATGCCTCTTGTTCATATCTTGGAATCTCAGTTAGACTAAAGACATTTTCTGCACCTGTCAAATTTACTTGGACTTACCGATTGTTTCCTATCTGTGCTGCCGAAGCGAGCACTTTCCTGTTGTTTTGAATCTCTCAGCATCTTCCACAAATAATCAGATTTCCTTTATAATTTTGAGGAGAGCATTTAATTCTCAATAATTCCACCATAATATTGTTCATGAGGTCCATGATGTGACTTTGCCTAATGGATAAAAGATTTGTTTGTTTTCAACCATGTAAATAGTACGTGCAAAGAAAATGCTATTTAGTAGTAGGGGGGTAATAAAAATGATCCACATGGGGCAGCTGTCCTCAGGGACTTTGTAGCATGATTGCGACCTTATTTTAGCAGTCTGAAACCACTAATCAGTCTCAGACTTTGCCTGTAGCCAATTCTGCCCTGGGATGGTGACAGGCATTGTATACAGGGAGGTTACACATGCAGTGTGGTTAGGTGTTTGTTTGTTTTGGCTTAGGTAAAAAAAAAAAATTTTTTTTAAATCAGAAAAATTTTAAGAGCTATTTTAGGTTCACAGCAAAATTGAGAGGAAGGCAGAGATTTCCTATATACCCCTTGCCTCCGCCATGCATCAACGTCCTGCCCCAGAGCGGTACATTTGTTACAATGGATGAACCTATACGTCGTAATCACCCGAAGTGTGTAATTAATATTAGGTGAGGTTCACTCTTGGTGTTGTACATTATGGGTTTGGACTAATGTATAATGACATATATCCATCCTATCTTTCAGAATATTGTCACTGCCCTAGAAATCTTGTGCTCTATTTGTCCCCTCTCCCCCCACCCCAGCAACCCATGGCAACCACTGATCTTTTCACTGTCTCCATAGCTTTGCCTTTTCCAGAATGTCATCGAGTTGAAATCATTTAGCATGTAGCCTTTTCAGATTGGATTCTTTCTCCTAGTAATATGCATCTGAGTTTCCTCCATGTATTTTTGTGGCTTGATAGCTCATTTCTTTGTAGTGCTGAGGCTGAATATAATTTAAAATCAGTCCATGGATCCTGCCTGAAATGCTATTAGATACATATGGGCTTTAGTGTCCTGTCCATGATGAAGGGTGAAAAAACCCCTCATGCTTCCTCATAGAATCACATTGCCCTGAATGCTTGCCACTGGTATGGCTTTTGTCACGAACACATTATTGCCAGGGGCTTATAAGCAGCTCCCATGTCTGTATTGTAGATAGGGATGAGGGATGCCATCCTGCCTCCTAAAACCTCTTCCGTATCAGAGATGGGAGTTACTGGAATTGTAACTTTCCCGCCTTCATGCTTTGACCCAGTGTGACTTTGAAATTCAGTGGTCCTGCACAGACATCTGACAGTGTATGTGGGCTACTGAGTCAACGGTGTCTTGGCCCCACAGCCTTCAAGGCGGTGGGTCCTTGAGGCTCTCGAAGTCCACCAGCATCTGTTGTCAGCAGCGGCGGCTATTTCTATGGCAAGTGGAGAGAAGGAGATTATAGGTACAACCAACAGCTGAAGGTGGGAGATTCGTGAATTACCTGTGTAACCCTGATATCTCTAAGGGCTTCACGTATATTAATTCATTTAGCCCCCACATCCAAGGTCCCATCAGGAGAAAGTGGTGGGGGCAAAGAATGGGAGCCCTGCTTCTGGAACCCTGCCTGCCGTACACGACTCATACCATGCCGTTGTCTGTCCCACTAGGATTATTCGGCTGATATCCCTGCTTTTGTGAAGCTGTTGCGTATAGCATGGTGTTTGGCTCTGACTCCCTAATGTAGGAAATTTCGGTGATCATAAGCAAACTATCGTAAGTGTATGCGCTCACGGTACAAACTCACATGCATGGAGACTTAATCTTGGAAATAAGAGTAAAACCAGATAGTTAAATGGATGTTTCTTTCCAGCCACATCTTGAAAGATCAAGTCTATTAGTAGCAGATAGACTGAGAATTAGCCCGAGAATGGCCTCACAGAGGTGCTTAATTCTTGATTTTAAATTAAGAATTGGTGCTTTGTGCTGCATTTTTTTTTTAAAAGCCTCACTGCATGATACTTTTGAAGACACAGCGAGGAAATTGCCCAAAAGCCATGTTTTCTCTGCTTGGTTTTGTTTTGGTTAACCCAGTGTGCCAGGTTTTGCCCGGCTGGGAATTGCAGCTATGGTGATGAGGGTGGGGCAAGAGCTCGGTGAAGAGTTTTCCACAGAGGTGCCCCTGCCCAGGGGTTTCTTGGAGGCTTTAGACCACAGCTGTAGTTGGCCACGTTTTGTTAGGAGGAACAACTCAGGTGTGACTTTCCTTGACAATATTAGAAAAAAAGGCAGGGAAGCTGTTATTGATGATAGTGATGACCTGAAATCATGTATCACTTGTACAACTTTCCATTGCTTTGTGCACCCATTTTCATTTTGGAGGTACATGTAGACCATAGGAGCATCACTGTATTGGGTTAATAACTACTATGAATATACTTGTGTATTCACCTCAAGGTTTGCATTTTATTGTAATCTTTTTTTATTAACCAGTTGATTATTATTTTTTTTTTTTTAAGATTTTATTTATTTATTTGAGAGAGAGAGAATGAGACAGAGCACATGAGAGGGGGGAGGCTCAGAGGGAGAAGCAGGCTCCCTGCTGAGCAGGGAGCCCGATGCGGGACTCGATCCCCGGACTCCAGGATCATGACCTGAGCTGAAGGCAGTCGCTTAACCAACTGAGCCACCCAGGCGCCCTAACCAGTTGATTATTTAGAAATGATACTTTCCTCTGAAATTTCTACTTGGCTTCTGGGCAGCAATTAAAAAAAAAAAAACCAAACTTCCAAAGGATCCGTTTCTTTTTGCTTTTTAACTCCAATCCATCAGAGACAGATACCTTTGTAAGTGTTGGAGGAGGGACGGCATCGTGGCATTTTACTTCTAAAGGAGGTGGAGAATGGCCAGGACCTTGGAGGAGATTCTTAACTCCTCCAGGACTGGTAAGAGTTCATGGACCGCCACCCACCCTTTGACTGCACTGTGAGGAGCATGGGGCTGGGAGATATTTCCAGATTGGCCCAGGTAGTAACCACGAGAAAGGGAACGACTGTGTTTTGCTACTCCGTTCTCAATACTCTGGCCACCAAATGTGGCAGGGTTTCCCTACACCAACCAGTTGTCTGTTCTCTGTGGGCACTAGCACTGTGTCCTACAGTACCGTTCAGTTCTGACACCTGTCTACCTGGAGTCATTGTCAGATCCCACAGGCTAGGGGTTCCGTCCCACAAGACTGCCCTCTTCTTCCGTACCCCCGCAGATACCAGTGTGAGTCCTAGGTTGTCACCTGCGCATCTGACTGATGGAGCTTCCCACAGCCCCCTCCTCAGGTGTGATAATTCGCTACAGAAGCTCATAGAACTCAGGAAAACAATCTGTTTACTAGGTTATCAGTTTATTATGTTTATTATTATCCTGATACAGCTCAAACAGCCAGATGGAAGAGATGCATGGGGCAAAGTGCATGGGAAGGGGCGCACGGCTTCTGTGTCCGCTCTGGATATGCCACCCTCCCAGCACCTCCAGCTGTTGAGCAACCTGGACGCTCTCTGAACCCCACCTGTTAGGATGTTATGAAGGCTCATTATGATTGATGAGGGCAGGATTGATTAATCCCTGGCCATTGGTGATTGGTTCAACCTCTAGCCCTCTCCCCTCCTCTAAGGTTGGGTTTTGTAGATTGTAGACTCAACTTGAATGCCTTTAATTTTGTTTGTTAAAAAAATAATCTTAACCAGCAAAAATTTTATTAGAAGCATATTTACAGTTACTAGTGTTATAGCAGAGATGAACCTAGTATTAGGAGAGGTTGGTAACCCGTTGGCTGGTCGATTGGGTCCTTTGACCAGACTGCACGGAATACAAATTATTTGCCAGCCATCTGATGCACACCAACGGGCTTTAGTCAGTTCCAAGTAGAGAGTCCCCACTGCATATCTTCCTGCTGAGTGGAAATGGTATGGCCTATATCGTTAAAAGTCACATCTTGCTAGGTGGCAGACAGATTATACACAATTGTGCAGAAAGAAAACGATTTAAAAATTTAGCATTTTATTATATCATATCTGCACACTCTTATAACCCTAAAACATTTTTTGGAATCATCACAATTTTAAAGTAGTACCACTAATTTTATAAGACCTGAATTGATAGGAAAGCTCCAGTGGTAGTTGTAAGGTTTTGCTATTACCCTCTTTCAGAAGTTTATTGCTTCTGTTATTAAGTTGATCGTCTTTATTGCAGAAGATGTTTTGGACAATGACTAACAGAATGGCAGTTTTTGTTTTGTTTTAAAATCCCCCTGTCTCATTATTTCAGTGGATTCCGTAGTGAACCGTAAATATTCATCCTGGCCTCCAGGACGCATCTCACTGGTACTCACTTGAAAATTCAAATGGCCACTTTAGGAAAGGGAACCAAATCTGTTTGCCTCTTTGAGTTCCGGTTCTCCTGCTGACCTCTGCCCTTTTACTGCCAGTTTCCTAGTGCTTCAACAGTACTTCCTGGTCCTTGGGCGAGTGGCATGGCGAAGAGCCATTACTTAATAGACTGAGAAAATAAATGACAAGTTTTTAAATACGAGGTCATTTTTTAATAAAGACTCTCTTAAAAATTTACCTCATTGTTCCTGTGGCCACTTTGCCATCTGTCATGGGAGTTTTACTCATCCTGTAGTTGAGGGCAGCAGGACCGGGACAGACGTCGGTTGTGATCAGCTTGATGAAGTGGGCTCCAGGGTTGGTGCTCATGCATCTGCTCTTGATTCTTTTCTAGAAAATTAATATAGTTTAGTTCTTAGGAAAGTGTCCAACTTTACACATGTTTATCTAATTATTTCCAAGGGGTTTTCTTTCTATTCTTTTCCTTCCTTTATTATACATGTTTTTTAAAAAAAACCCCAAACAACACTTTTTTTTCCCTTAAGGGATAAAATCCTGTTTTAGAAGTGTTATAGGCACAAATCACTGTGGCATTGGTGGTACGCATCCCTTGGGGTCCACCATCACTGAAGTAAACAGAGCGGCAGGGCACCTTGCAGAGTCTGGGGTCCCCTCCCACCTGGCCCTCACTGCTGCCGACCCTCCCAGGCATTCTTCTCTCACCAGCAAAGATGCCTAGGACTCAGTACATGTTGTATTCAATTTAATGCTTAAGGATTCTTTTTTCTCTAAAACTAATTTCTGAACACTGAAAACATTTTGAACTTTTTTAAGAGAGTGTAATGACATCCATATATCTGTCAGTTGTGTTCTGACAGTTATCAGCATTCTGCTCTCCCTGTTTGAAGAGCGTTATTTTTAACATCATGAATTTTCTCTATCACCAAAAAAAAAAAAATGCGCTCATTCTTCAGCTCTCAGTAACTTTTTCCTAGATGAAACGGATTTGAGCTGTGCTGGTATTTTGCGTGTATCATCCTGGAAGGCTGTTTGTTGTAACAACAGCACTAGCATCTAACATTTATTGAGCGAAGACTGTGCGCTAATGGGTAATGTTAGCCTTGCAGTGCATGTCATCCTTCGTCCTGAAGGAATGCTCTTCTATCCCCATTTTATAGACAGAAACTGAGGCTCAGAGGGGTTGAATAAACTTGCCCAACGTCAACATAGACAGATGGTGGCAGAGCTAGAGTTGTCTGGCTCCCAGTCCTGACCCTTCACCGCTATCCTGTTTTACTTAGAGAAATTCCAGGGGCACCTGGCTGGCTTAGTCAGTGGAGCGTGCGACTCTTGATTTCAGGGTTGTAAGTTCGAGCCCTGCGTTGGTTGTAAAGATTACTTAAAAAAAAAAAAAATCTTAAAAAAAAGAAAGAAATTCCACGTAGTCATGCCATAAGGATGTAGTGCAAATATAGCAAAAAGAAAAAAAAAATCAAACCACAAGTCTTTCCATTCCAGTGCAAAATGAATTGGTTTTTTGTTGGTTTTTTTTTTGAGTTTTATGGCAAATGAAAGCAGGTTAAGTGGACCGATACTTTTTTAGAAGAAGTTGTTTTCTGTAAAGGAATATTCGGATTATTGGGATTTTATTACACATGCGTTTGGAATTCGAATTTTAAACTCACAACATATTAAACGTTAAGATAATTAGAGCCGTTTTAGCCTCCATCCTTCTCCTGAGGTTAGCCTTAAGGTCTGGATGAAGTACTGTGTGCGATCACCCCGCAGCACCCAGCAGTGGCTCCCTCCTTGCAGTCATGGCGGGGAGGCTGGGCGGGTGGGGCATGCCAGTCAGCGGGTCTTACCAAGTCCTCCTTCAAAATGTCTTTTGCTCTCTCCTTTCCCTTCTACTGTTTCTCTTGCCTTTGCAGTGGTGTCAACTTACACTATGGTTGGTGCCCCTTAGGGAGTCATCGGTATGTACCTCTCTGCTGCCCTCTCTGATGGGGTCTCCCTCACCCCCTCCTAAAACACATCTAGCCGTGTTATTCTCATTGCACAAACCATCCATCGCAGTTGCTTCTGGAAAGTCAACGTCAGCATGGCCCCCAGTGCTCTGTGCACTTGGGTCGCTGTGTGTTATTTCTCCTTTATTGCTCTCCATTACCTTGGTCTACCTGCTACTCCCTGAACTTATCCTGTGCTCTCCAACTTTGTTTCAGCTGTTCGCTGCCTAAGATTTGCTCCCAGTGCATCTAGGTGCTCAGTTTCCTGCCTTCCCGAGGGAAGTGGTAGTTTGCATCCTCCTCATGCCACACTGCCATACCATCCCTTTCCTGCACGTAAAAGTCATTTCTCCTTTGAGATTCTCCTCTATATTTATAAAAGATCTTGGCACAGACATGGCTCTAATTGATACCATTAACCATATGGCTTGAACTCACAATCCCAAGATCAAGAGCATGCTCTATGGACCGAGCCAGCCAGGCACCCCAATAAGGGCTGTTCTGTTTCACAGGTGTACTGCTATGACCAGGTCAGAGTTTAACACCCTGAAACACACTCTATCCCTGACATACTACATCTCGCTCATTGACTGTCACATCTTCTCTTCCCACCCTCCAGCATCTTTGCTCTTTACCTTTATCCAGACCACAGGTTTCTCACCTCTCTGTTTTCTCCCAGTCTGTCATCCTCCTCCTGACTTTACATCCTTCCCTACTCAACCTGGGCCCTATTCGGTCATTCCAAGGAACCATAGCAGCCTCTCACCAACTGCCAGGGTTTGTGTTCCTGAAAAGCACTACATTTAGCAAAATCCATAGGTGGCAAGATCAAAGTCTTATAGGAATAGGGGATTAAGAGAAGCACAACTGAAAAATGATATTAAACATAGATCTTAAACCCAAGAGATTCTAGAAGACATGCTCTTCCAAAGCAAACCAGATATATTGGTGTTAAAAGTCTGCAAAAGTCTGCTCTGATTGGTAACACGTCCCTTGAATGGGTCGGCTTCTTTGTGTGTTCCAAAATTTTGCTGTAGCTTCCTGTGAGCTTTTTAATCTGCTAACTCGTTTTTAAAGCTTTCAAACCAGCCTTCGTCATGGAATTTGATGTTTTTGACATTCGCATTCTTCTTGTGATAGGTTTCAAAGGCTCCTCACAATGGGTATGTAGCCCCTTCTGCTTTTATAATTCATAGACATGCTTCTTATATGTTTTAAATGTATGGATATATTAACTTGTTGGTACACAGGCATGTAAACCTCTCTTCAAGCCGCAGACAATAAATCCTGGTTGAAGAGGAACCTTTATACCCACCTATTTGACAAAACCCCAATCCCGTAGCACCCTGTGTCCCAGCATCTCTGTTTGTGTTTGGCAACAGAACAAGCCTACAATTCTCTGGTCTTCAAGTGGGCTGTGTGCTCTGATGCTTTTTGCACAGAGTTCCCCCATGGGGATGCCATTGCTTTGCCTTGTCAGGTTGGTGACTCTCTTTAGCCTTCTCAGTTACCCTTCGGGTTTTCTCTTCTGAGAACCTTCCCCTGTTTTTCAACTGATCCTGCTGTGCACGTCACATTGTATTGTGATGTGTGTATGTAAGTTCCATTTACTGTTCGAAAGACAACATATCCAATTGATTTTTGTACTATAACAAAGTAGCACACAGTGGGTGTTAAATATTTGTTGACCGAATAGAGCTTTGTTCCTGTCTGTGCCGGGACACTTAATTACAGTCCGCTAGGGTCAGTTATACACATATGTATCTGTCTCTCTCACAAGATGTTAACCCTCTTGGATCAGAGAGCATCCCTCCTTACCCTGAATATCCCTCAAAGTACCTGTACTTTGCAGCAAAGGAATCAATACTCAGTAAATACTTGCTGGTGAACAGAGTACTTGGACAATTGAGGTGACTCAGAGTGGTGTGAGAGTGGAAGAGGTGATCAAGGACTTCGTGAAATACACGTCCTTGGACTCATCTTCAGGAGTCGGGTATCATCTAGCTGTGTATCTTTCAGATGGAGGTTGTGGCCATTTCTGACATTCAGTCAGTAAAGTAGTTAACACATGGAAGATAAATTCCTCTTTCAGAAGAAGACCCTGATCCGTCATGTCTCCTGAAGCACTGACTCGTGTTAGGGCTCACGCACATTGGGGTCTTTGGCCATCTAACTTCTGAGTAGCTAACTATAGTTGATAGGGTGCGAATAATGGACAGAAGGCGCCTTGTCCCATAAATCTTCCAACGAGAGGTATGAGGAAAGAACTATAGCTATATAGGGTTATTGTGGTCATATGCGATTTATACTGCTTTATTTCACGTGTGTGTTAAACTTCCCATGTCTGGACTGCCTACTAAATTAAGGACCAGCTCCTCATTTCAAGACCTGGCCCAGTATAGGTCCACCTTATCTTTACAGTCCTGTTTCCATGTGTGTATCTCCTTTAGTCTTACCAAACTGCCTTTCTGAACTTAGTTGACGTCCGAAGCTTTTGAGGGTTTGACCCTTGTTAACATCCGATTGAACTTCTCTATATGAAATGCTGGTCTAGAGAAATAGCTATTTTTAAATAAGTCATTGGAAACAGGCGACATTTTCTAACAATCTCTGAAGTCCTCACTACTATTAAACGCAAGCAGTCTTGCCCCCAAATTTTGGGATTGTGGTGGTACTCTGAAGAAAAGCTTCACATCTGGATTATGTTTAACTCAATAATGTAAAAAATTAGTTCTGAGTTGTTGTAATGCCTTCAGTTCTGTATGAGTATGTGGGATTGGGAGTGGAGGTCATGGAAGTAGCATGTGGCGTGACCTCTGCTTTCAGGGAGTTAAAATTTTAAGGATACATGAGATTAAAAGATAGACAGAATTCCTGAAGGCTACAGTACTTGATGTGTGCCAGGAAGTGCTAAGCTGTTTTGTTGACCATAGAGATCCTGGGGTATCCTGTCAGCGGTGGTGAAGGCCAAGGTGGTCTCAAACAATGCTTGAGGAATTGAAATAGTTGAATTGGGCTTTGAGCCATGTCTTGGAGAGTGGGGAAATTTGTTCAGGCAAACCGGGGAGACAGATATGGCGTGAAGGCATGGAAATGACAGGGACTGCGTGGTGAATGTACCTGGTGTGAGCGACCTTGAAGGGATCCATTGACTTGCTTATCCTGAGAAAGGCAGCTTTGGTGTTTTGCAGAATAGAGCTACTATCATGGCACCTCCTTTTTTTCTTTCTTTCTTCTTCTTCTTTTTTTTTTTTTTTGGAAGTGGAGAGAAGTCAAAATTTATTTTCACATATAACAAACGTTAGGGAAATTTGTGAAATGATATACTTATTGAAAATAGTACATTTGATTTAAAAATCACTTCCTTCTTCATGGACCATACAAAATTATGAAATGGCTCAAATAATTCCCACCAGGGTTTCTAACATTATATATTACTGTGAAACAGTTCCTGAGCAGGACGAGATTGGGGACATTCTAGTCCAACCCCCTCATTCTGTTGTATTTCATTCTGTAAGTTTTGCATATGATCCTCAGGTGACCTGGCACACAGAGACCATATACAGAATGGCGAACATTTATTGAGGGTGAATTGAGTGCCAGTCCAGCATGCACCTCCTTCTTTTCTCTCCAAATCCTGGGATCTAGAAACACAACCTTGTTGGCTTCTGAAATGTCAAATTGTGTTCAGTTTATTTCTTTGGAATACACACTCAAAAAATCTCATGATAACTTACAGAGGATCACATGATTAGAAACAAGGACTTCTTTTGAAGATGAATGAGAAGGTGGACAGTGGAGAGTTGTGGTTGGTACACAGACCTGTCCCTGAGTGTCCATGGAATGCTCCACTTTCTGATGAGTCAGCAGCCAAGCCTATGCCTGTGGGTCAGTGAGGTCTGTTTGAAGGGATGTTCTTTGTGGTTGATTGAATGTTTGCTTGGCCAAGGATGTTGCCTCTCTCTGAGCCATGCCGGTATCCCGGTATCTGTAATAGGCCGGACCTTACTGAGGGTTAGAGGAAACTCTTTGTTGATACGACTTCATTGATACAATCAACAGAGGCCTTAATTTTTAAAAATATTAATATTGATTATGTTTGATAGATGGTTTATATTATTCATCCTTTTTCGTATGTATGTATGAAAAGTTTTATCTTTACATTGTAGTATCGTATTAGTTTTTTCAAAGGATAGCAAACTATATTTAGTTATAGTATAAGTATTACTTATATTGGAAAATTTTTTCTTCACAACTACCAGAGAATGTCATGTAGCCTCTGGGGATTGGGGTAGTAAATCATGGTTCTGAATTAGGATGACCTTAGTTCCTGGACTCTTAATTCACATCTCAGGAAAGGTTTACCAATTAACAAAGTATAGTTGTAGTACACTAAGTGACTTGCTTTTCCTTCTTTAGTAAGGGTCTTTGTTCTAAACTAAATGATGAGTAAATTTGGATAGCATCAAGTCCATTTAGTGACTTCCCTTTTCCCCATTCTCCCCAGTCTCCATTCTTTTTTCCTTTTTTTTTTTTTTTTAAGAGAGGGAGAAGAGGGGAGGAGGGAGCAGAGGAAGAGGGAGAGAGATCATCTTAAGTAGGTTCCACACCCAGCGCAGAGCCCGACACAGGGCTCCATCTCACGACCCTGAGATCAAGACCTGAGCTGAAAACAAGAGTCGGATGCTTAACTGACTGAGCCATCCAGGTGCCTCTCTGTTTATTCTTAAACAATCCTGAGAAATACAGAAAAAGGTAGCAGAACCATATTGCCATTCCCATATGTGCTGTCTTTCTAAGTGAAAGGGATGTATTTTTAAAAATATTTATAATGCTGAAATAAGATTGGTTCCTAAGAAGAATAGGGAAAACCACATTGGAATGTCAGTGAAGATAGGATAGCTTTATTGTTAGCTCAGGAGGTAAATATACTACTGGTTACAGACCAGCACCTGTTCTTTGCTGCTGCTGCTGCTAATGACACAGTTGTGCATAAAGGAGGCACAGGAAAACTCCGGAGAGATCCCTGGGATTCCTATTAGCACATTCTACCCCATTAGGTTGCATGACTCATCGTAGCCTTAATGTGGAATGTTTATTTTATTAACTGGGTCCATGCTGTTTCGTATGATTGCCTTATTATAACCCCAGTGACTTGTCTGTCCTTTGTTAAATAAAGCAGTGATTTAAATGGCTTTTAAAAAGTAAAGCAAATAAAATAAGAGAAGGTTTAGTCACAAGTACTGTGCATGATGTTTTCATTATGGTTCTACCTGCTCAGAACAGATGCCTTCCAGAGCAGTGTTCCATTTAAGGAAGATTTCTTGGCAGAAACCTCAAAAGTTTAAGCACTGAGCAAAGATCCCATTGCTTTCTTAGATTAAAAGCACTCGTGCATTTTTCTTATAACATTCATAAATGTTTATCCTGTTTGAAAGGGTAGACAGAATGTTGAGACTTACTTGATGGCAGAGATACCAGTTTTTCTAGATAGGGTTCCCCTCTAAAACCTGAAGATTAAAAACCACATTCCCATTGTGCCTAACTGTCTGAGGTAATGACCTAAGGGATCCTTTCAGCTCAGTCATAGAATTCCAAGATGATTTTCCAGCTTCATCATTATAGGAATGTCATGATTTTCTTTCCCTAGATTTAGACCTTCAGAGTTGTCTACCTGATTTGGGAATCCATGGACATTCTTCCCTTGTTGCTGAGCTCCGGGTTTTATCTAGGGCCCTCAGAGCTCTGTGCAGAGTGGTGGGCCCAGTGCTGGAGAAAGGTCACCGTGCTATTTTTGCCTGTACCTTTTGATTTCCATGCCCTCCGTGCTTGAAAATCCGTTTTGTTATCCTCCAGATTTTATTCCTTGTGAAGAAGGAATAAAGCCACGGGAAAAATTCCCTTATTTCTACTTCACAATAATTTCACAGTTTATGAATGGATGATATTGGAGGTTGATTAAAAACAACCACATCAGGAAAGCTACGAACTGTCAAAGGATCGCATTGCATAATCATAGTTCAGCTTTTTAATTTGGTATACATGGAAAACATTTGCAGAGCAACTCAGCCTACTGGTTTGTTACTTTGAAAACTGTTTGCTTTTCAGAGTTTTCTCCAGGTGGTAATTTCAGTCATTTTTGAGAAATGGAAAAATTAAAGTTTAAAAAAGTGCATGTGTGGCTGGTAGTGGGCGAAGGATATAACTTGCTCTGAAATTTCTCTTCGGTGTTGAAATACGTGAAACTTTTTGAGAACCATGGCTTTTATTTATTTATTTTAAAGATTTATTTATTCATTTGGGCATGGGGAGCAGGGGTAGAGGGACAGAGAGAATCTCAAGCAGACTCCCCTCCAAGCCCAGAGCCCATCGCGGGGCTTGATCCCATGACCCTGACATCATGACCTGAGCCGAAACCAAGAGTCGGATGCCTAACCGACTGAGCCACCCAGGTACCCCATTAAACAAATATAATAGTTTATCACTGCAGGCAGTAAAGTGAATTTTTCTTTTCATCTTTGTAAAATAGAGTACCTTTCAGATCATGTTATCAAAATGCTGAGTTTCCCTTATGTTTTTTTCTCTTTCATTGCTTCCCTCTGATGTGGCTGCTGTGTTGACAACCCTTTCTACTTCTGCTGCTGAATTTTTGTTTCCATCATTAAGGAAACCTCCCAAGGTAAGCAGTGATGCGGAATTTGGCATGCATACTAAGTGTGCAAATATCCAGGACTTCATCCATCACAGTAACCCATGTGGAACACCTCTCCCATTGAGAAGAAAAATCGGCATTCTAATTAAAACTTAAACCATGAAAAAACAATTTATGTCAGTAATGACACAAAATTAGAATGCTCCTCTACATTTGCAAAGCACTTTCATACATTATTTCATTCTTAGAATTAATGCTCTGGTCCTCAGAACGAAGCTGTCAGCTTCCTGTTTCTGTTTTATTGATGATGAAATGAGGCTCAGAGAGTGAATGGTGTGTCTTATTTTACACATTGGGTAAGTGGAGAAGCTGGGACGGTAGAGTATCACCACCTAGAAAATGGAAAGACGAAACTGGTAACATCATGGAATGATTGTTGACTGGACAGATGAACTACCAAGAATAGTTGATGGTATCAGGGAAATTCTCCAGACGTTCAGATAGTGTTTTAGCTGCCCACCAACTCTGTGTGCTCTGTTAGAGTTTCTAGCCCCTCACAAAGTCCACTGACTGGAGTTGTTCTCCTTGCTCTGGGCAGCCTTCAATGGCATGTTTACCAGGGGAGTAACCCATAAGTTAGAGAGTAGGTGGGGAAAAAGAATATGAGAAGGAGGGGATCTGAATGATCAACTCATGAATAACTGAAAGCTGATTTTGTTACTGGTGAGTATTTTATTGGGTATCAAAGGGACACTTAGTGCCAAAAGGAAGGATAAATTCAACCAGTCCCTGACCAATAATGCTGGTTATAACTTTGGTCTCTGAGATGGAATCAAGACAGGCTAAGCAGCCCCAGCCCCCATTACATGGTCAGAATCTAAGACATGCTGGGGAGGGTAAGGCTTCTAGAGTAGATTTGGCTTACTTGCCTCTCAGGTGATAAAGGAAAATCTAGCTTAGCTCCTAGAAGTGGAAACCCACCAAAATGTTAAATGTTATCCTTTATGTTTACTGAAGGCAATACAGGAATTGTCCTTGGCACTAAAAGTTTCAACTCCAGCAAGGAAGGTTCATATTGAATAAATAGTATGAGATCTTTTAAGAAAGAGGAAATATATGATGTTATAGAAATGTAAGCACTGGCCTCTGGCCAACCCTGAGGAATTAGAAGGTTCTCCCTGAGCACTTACTGATTTGGACATAGTCCCAAAAAGCTGCAACCAAAAAAGTGTCTCTGCTACTCAAAGATGTGAGTTCCCCTAAATAGCTTTTCCTTCCCTTGCTTTTGGTCCTAGAAGTTTCAGAACAGACTGTCGACCTTGTGATGCATTTAATTCTTTCCCCACAGAAAAAGGCAATGAAATCCTAGGCAATCTGATATATGGCTCCTTAGTGAAGGAAAAGCACTGAAATAAGGGCACAAAAATACATTTAAAAAAAAAATCACTAATTTCTTTATACATAAAGATTTTCTGGGTTATTTTCTATTCAGTATATAGAGTTTAGTGGTTTCCTTAAGTGTTCTGTTGATAGTTCCTAAGAAGTATCATGAAATTTTCAAAATAAAATCAATGTGAAGTCACCACATTTAAATATATGTATTTATGCATGTCATAAGGCACATCTGAGAAGTATAAAGCTGGTCTTGAAATAAGTGACACAATAGAGTGTTATTTTGAAAAAAAGACATTAAAATAAACAAGGTCTTTTCTTGCAGAAACTGTAAACATTGACAGCAGACAGGAAGGGGAAAAGTGTTAATGATGATTACATAAACGAAATTTCATTGATTTTAAACAATGAGATTTTTTTTGCAAATGACATATCTGATAAAGGGTTAATATCCAAAATCTATAAAAAAAACTTATCAAACTCAACACCCAAAAAACGAATAATCCAGTTAAAAAAAGGGCAGAAGACATGAATAGACATTTTTCCAAAGAAGACATCCAAATGGCTAACAGACACATGAAAAGATGCTCAACATCACTCACCGTCAGGGAAATACAAATCAAAACCATGATGAGATACCACCTCACACCTGTCAGAATGGCTAAATTAACAACACAGGAAACAACAGATGTTGATGAGGATTCGGAGAAAGGGGAACCCTCGTGCACTGTTGGTGGGAATGCAAACTGGTGCAGCTACTCTGGAGAACAGTATGGAGGTTCCTCAGAAAGTTAGAAATAGAACTACCCTGCCACCCAGCAATCGCACTACTAGGTATTTACGCAGAGGATACAAAAATACAGATTTGAAGGGGTATATGCACCCTGATGTTTATAACAGCATTAGCAACAATAGCCAAACTATGGAAAGACTCCAAGTGTCCATTGACTGATGAACGGATAAAGAAGATGTGGATATATACAATAGAATATTACTCAGCCATCAAAAAGAATGAAATCTGACCATTTGCAATGACTTGGATGGAGCTAGAGAGTATTATGCTAAGCGAAATAAGTCCGAGAAAGACAAGTACTATGGGATGTCACTCATATGTGGAGTTTAGGAAACAAAACAGATGAACATATGGGAAGGGAAAAAAAAAAGAGAGGGAAGCAAACCATAAGAGACTCAGTAATAGAGAATAAGCCTGAGGGTTGATGGAGGGAGGTGAGTGGGGGATGGGATAATTGGGTGATGGACATTAAGGAAGGCACTTTTTATGATGAGCACTGGGTGTTATATGTAAGTGATGAATCACTAAATCCTCCTGAAAACAGGAGAATTCTCCTTGGGTAGAGAACATAGGCACAATTTAGTATAAAATCAATTGTGTTAAAGGCCACAAGAGGCAAAATATTTGTGGAAATCATAGGATGAAGGGTCTCATTCTGACTTCTGCAGATCTGAGGACAGCTAGGACTGAAACTAATACTAAAAACCTATGCTTGAAGGCACTGGAGAAATTCCAAGTTAGTGAAGAATTACCAAATCAGGATCCAAGAAATGGTGGAAATTTAGAGAGGTGAGCCTGGTTTTTGAGTGTATGCCATTCAGGTAGAGCAGCTTAAAGGCAGAGCAGTGTTTCTGACAGCCTCATGGGATCTGGGGAGCCTAGGAGGACAAAAGTGTTGGGAGTTCAGAGTTTACCAGAGGTGGAATCCTTGGTAAACTCTTTATACTTTGGGTTGGCAGAGTAGATTGAGATGCAGCCTTGGGTGAGGTATAAAGATGAAACAGAAGTAAACCTACCTTCACATGGATTACCATGTGGTTATAAGTTCTTTGTGTGATCCTTGAAGTCTCAAGCACTAAAATTGGATCAGAGTGATCCTAGAATGGAGGTTCCCATGGGCACCTGGCAGAAGCAAATGTAATCCCAAGTCTCTAAAGATTCCACAGACCATTTTAAAAATACAATGTCTGGCACACAATCAAAGATAAAGAGGTGTATTACAAGATAAGGCAACATGGACAGGAAATAGCAAAAATAATAAAAAGTAGAAATAGACCCATAGATGCTTCAGATGTTCAAATTGTTAAGCATGAACTTTAAAATAACTATGCTTATTATATTTAAAGTGATAAAAGATAAAACTTTAAAGTGTTGAGGAGGACAGAAATTATAAAAAATGACAACAGATTTGGAAAATAACCCAGTAGAAATTCTTACCCTGACAATCTCAAAACCAAAATTAAGTTCAGTGTTAGGGTTTAGCAGAAGACTAGATCCAGCCGAAGAGAGAATTAAATGACTAGAAGATAGGTTAGCAGAGATAACAAAATGAAATATAGAAGAGACAAATTGTGTGGAGACAACTGGACATTAGCATGCACAGAAATGAATTTAGATATAGACTTTATATCCTTCATAAGAATTAACTCAATGGGGCGCTGGGTAGCTCAGTTGGTTAAGTGACTGCCTTCGGCTCAGGTCATGATCCTGGAGTCCCGGGATCGAGTCCCGCATCGGGCTCCCTGCTCGGCAGGGAGTCTGCTTCGTCCTCTGACCCTATCCCCTCTCATGTGTTCTCTCTCTCTCAAATAAATAAATAAAATAAAATAAAAAAAAAAAGAATTAACTCAATGTGGATTATAGACCTAAATATGAGATGCAAAGCTGTAAAATTTCTAGAAGATAGTGTGGGAGAAATCTAAGAGATCTTGTTGTTGCTGATGGCCTTTTAGATGCAACATCAAAAGTGTGACCTGTAAAAATAAAATTGATTAGTAGAATTCATTAAAAGTACAAACTTCTGCAAAGGCACTGTGAAGAGAATGAAAAGAAAGCCACAGACTGGGAGAAAATATTTGCAAAATACATCTGATGAAGGACTCTTATCCAACATATTAAAAAAAAAATCTTAAAATTCAACAGTATGAAAATGAACTACCCAGTTAAAAGATGGGCAGAAGACCTGAACAGACACCTCACCAAAGAAGGTATACACATGGCAAACACACACACATGAAAAATGGTTAATTTCACATTAAAACAACAATGAGATGCCACTGCATCCCTGTTAGAACAACTAAAATCCGGACACATCTGACAATACCATAGCTGGTGAGGATGTGGAGCACCAGGAACTGTCATTCATTGCTGGTGAGAATGAAAAGTGGCCACTTTGGAAGGCAGCTTGGAAGTTTCTTACAATGCTAGACATATTCTTATCATATAGCTATGTAATAATGCTTCTAGGTTTTTACCCAAATGAGTTGAAAATTTTTGTCCGTACAAAATCTATATGTGAATGTTTTCAGCAGCTTCATTTATAATTGCCAAAAACTGGAAGCAACCAAGATGTTCTTCAGTAAGTAAATGGATAAACAAACTGTGGTATATCCATACAATGGAACACTGTATGAATTATCAAACCATGGAAAAAACATGAAGGAACTTTAAACACATATTGCTTAGTGACAGAAGCCAATCTGAAAAGGCTACATACTGTATGATTCCAACTATATGACATTCTGGAAAAGGCAAAACTACAGACATTACAAAAATTATCATGTACCTGGGACGGTACCCATAGCACATGGAAGCTACAGAATGACTGTTGGAAGTGTGAGGAAAGGAAAGAAAGAAAAAGAGATCTGCTGGAGCAGGAGGACACTCACCAGTTTAGCACAAAAAAAGGTTGGAGTCCAGCTAAATTTTTACTTCCCTTCACTGATGGACAGAGCCACCTTGCTAGAGATTAAGCCAGAGAACACTGTCTGCCCTGATTCCTTTCTCAAGAAAGATCCAAATATCTGGCTAGTCCATTATCCAGATGCTTGTTTCTGGCCTGAACCCAGAGTTCCCGTGAAATCTTACAAACTGCACTAGAAACATGGATTCTCTTGTCATTGATTTGTGTTTTAAGGAATATTTTTTTTGTGTAGTTAGGCAGTTGTTGAAATTTTGTCTAATTATGTGATGATGGTAAATAATGATAGTCACCTACTTGGAATATGCACTGTTTCTACTACGTATAAGGATCTTGCACATTTTACTAAGAAATATTCTAAGGTAAGAGTACTGATTAGGAGAAGGGAGGGGGTGTCATTTTGAATATTTGGTTAAGTTAGCACTATTCCTACCCAGCTGTTGTGCAGGAAAGGTCTCATATTCTTTATATTCATCCCTGCTACTATACTCTTAGAATCCCATTTCCGTTGTTACTATTAATAGTATCTATCTTTAACTCAGTACTTACAATATGCCAGATTCACTTTAAATCTAAATTAAATTCAGTGAAAATTTGGTTGCCTTCAAAGAGAAAAAAAAATCAGCGGTTGCCGGGGGAGTGGGAGGAGAGAAGGGAGGAACAGGTGAAGCATGGGATGTTAGGGCATTGAAACCATTTTGTATAATACTGTAATAGGGGATATATGACATTATGCATTTATCAAAACTCATAGAACTGTATAGCTCAAAAGAGTGAACCCTAATGTAAATTGTGGGGGTTAGTAGTTAATTATTTATCAGTATTGGTTCATCAGTTATAACAAATATTACACACTAATCAAGTTATTAATAGATGAAACTGATGGGGGGGGTACCCAAAAAAGAGGGGGTATATGGGACCTCTGCACCATCTGCTCAGTTTTTCTGTACACCTAAAACTGCTTTAAAAATAGTCTATTATAATTATTAAAAAAAAATGTAAATTTATCATACCAACAAAATAAAAAAGGAAAACCATGTGTTCATCTCAGTAGATGCAGAAAAAGAACATTTGACAAAATTTAATACTTATTTATGATACAGACTTGAAGCAAGCTAGAGATGCAGAAACTTAATGTGGTAAATGGCATCCATTCAAAATCTATAGCTGTCATCATACTTGGTGGTGAAGGACTGACCACTTTACACCTAAGATAGGGAATAAGGCAAAGATACTGTTTTAGCCACTTCCATTTAGCATTGACTGCATGTCCTGGCCAGTGCAATAAGGCAAGAAAAAGAAATTAAAGATATTCAGATTGGAAAGGAGGAAACAAAAGCGTCTTTATTTATAGGCAATATAGTCACATACTTCGAAACATTAAGAAATCTCCAAACAAGTTCCTAGAACTTACAAATGGCAAGGTGGCAGGAAAAAGGTCAAAATACAAATTGTATTTTTCTATACTCGTGATAAACAATTAGAAAATAAAATTTAGCAGAAGCCCAATAATTTACAGTAGCTTCAGAGACCTTCAGTACTTAGGGATATACTTAATGAAAAGCACACAAAACCTTTTTATTAAAGCCTCACATATATTTGGTCATTTGATTGTAGATGGATCTGCCAAGAGAAGAGTGTCAACTGTGTTCATGGAATGATAAGGCACAAAGTTGGACATGAAGGGGAGTCTTGGGTGGCTCATCTAGAAAGAGGTTGAATGCAAATCCAGCTCTGGAAGGCCTTGATGCCAGGGTTGGCCCTTGATACCTTCAGTGTCTCTCTACCGCCTATTTTGACCAAAGCAGTGGGCTAGTTGAGGCTCTGTTTCAGTAGGTTAATGTGAAAGCAGAATATAAAATAAATTGGTTTTGGTTGGAGGAGGTAGGCAGCTGGAGATGCATTCCATAAAATCTGCCAGAAAAGAGGTAATAAGGGCCGGGGCTGATGCAGTGCCAGGGGACTGGAGAAGAGGAAGGGTCACATTATCAAAATGTTGCAGAAATAGAGTATCCAGTACTTGGATCCTGAGAGCATATAAGAGACAATATAACAAAGAGAGTCAGAGTGGACTTTGGAGTTTGAAACAGAGTGACTGACAATCCAGCAGGAACTCAAGAAGAAAGAGCTGGTTTGGTGCAGGGAGAAGTTGATGGGTTGGGTTTTAGAGTGGGTTGAATTGGGAGAGATTGGCAAAGCATCTGAGAACCGACGCCTAGCGATTATGCAAAGTTTGCAGTCTCTGCCCTAGGAAGGTTGGGGAAAATCTGGTAAGGAGGAGAGGGGAGGTGGAAGGAAGAGGTATCTTTTATGTTGTCAAGGAAGAGAGGATTAAGAGGAACAGAGGACATGAGAGAATAGAAACTGGGCCTTGGGACTCATCCTGCTCTGGAGAATGGGGAGAGGAGGAAGAACCAATAAAAATAAAGGGAAACCAGACACTCACTGTGGCCCGGCTGGTGGTGGTGGCATCCAGGAGGATACTTAGACACTGGTTCTTTCCAAATTAGGTTTCTTTTGTTCTAAAAGTTATTTTTTCTAGTGTTAAGGCCAGGAAAAGATGAAGCTATTTCTCTGGTTGACTTTTAAAAGTTAGATGGAATTTTTTTTTTTTTTTAATAGCGTGTGTATGTCGCATGTTAGGATGGAAAGGGAAATTTGTATTTGTATAAATTGCCTTATGCTATTATGTGTTTGGACTTTTCTCTTTGGCAAGTGTTAAATTTTGTAAGTGTGTACTCCTGAACAGAGAGACATTAATTTTAGCATAGTCCAAGCACATACCTTTAATCCTCTTGCCAGTAGCTCTTAAGCAATGTTTATAGGAGTGTGTCCTGTTTCCCTTAAAAAGAAAGCTTTTAGACAAACATGGAGTCACCTGCTTTATGCCTCCTTGTTAAAACAAAACAAAATGAAAAACAAAGAGGCTTTGCCTCCTAATTTTCAGTGTGGAGGTAGGTGTGTTTTTCCTTATCAGTGTGACTAGTTTTGTGTCCAGATTTTTGTCTTAGATGTATTAATTGCTTGTTCGTTCAGCCACCTTCTCATAAACTTTGGATTTTGGCAGGAGGTGGTACAGAGGGAGAAGACACGTGTGTGTGGAGAATCACTATCTAATTATGCCAGTATGCATGGTCTGTTGCTGAAGAACAGGGAAATGTCCTCAGTCCCAGTAGCTTTGCCTTCAGAAAGGAGCCGGTTCCAGTTCTCCCTTTTGGCCCTCAGAATGTCTGGCACGTTCTGGGAACCTTCACTTCTCATGTGTTGTCATGTCTGGCACAAGTGTCTTTCCTGAGGAGCTACGTTGAAACACACAGAAAAACAAGTGAATTCTTCCTCCTTTTCCTGTTTTCTCCTCTCTCTCAGTGTTTATTGAACACCTTCAGTGTGCCAAGTGAGCACTGCAGGGCTGGAGTAAGTTTCTGACCTCAGACCATTCAGACCCTCTTATTCAAAGAGGAGATTGATGGGAAGGAGTGAATTTGGCCAGAACCATCCAGTGACAGAGCTTGGCTCCAATCCTAGGCCTTCTGATCGCCTGTGCTTTCTGTTACACCACGTGGGTGTAAATCAGGTTTTCTGTTTGTTGAGTTTTATGGAGCAAAGATAGGAGGAAGCAGTAAGAACGAAGAGTTTGGGGAAGATGTAAATGTCTGCAAGATCACTTCCTTTTTTACTCAGTTTCCTTTTTTTTCTTTAACTCTTCATCATTATGTTTAATACCTCAGAAATGTATGATTTATTTGAACAATTTGATGTTGTTAATTAAACTCACTTCAAACGTTTTTTTATTTTATTTATAAGTGTGGTTAGGAACTACTGAACTTCAAGGTGTTCGATCCCTCCTATATTTCCATAATTTTGTTGGCAAATCGTGAGCGGAAGAAAATGACATTACAGTGCAGGTGTAGTAGTATCCTTTGAAGAGTCATACCCGTGTACCAAAAATCTGACTTTGTAGAAATTGCTCAGAAGAAAGGAGGGGACAGTTTTACGATGCACAGCTTATGCCATCTCATTCACTTTTCACAGTTTATGACTACTGTCATTTTCTGTTGCCTCTCCCACTTCACTTGGTGACTTTCTGAAAACCAAGGGTTGGCCTCAGCTGAGAGGAGTTCTAGACCTACGCTGTCCAGACAGCCGCCGTGTAGCCATGTGGCTTTCGAGCATGCGCCATGTGGCTGCTCAGGACTGAGATGCGTCACACATGCAGAAGGCACATCAGACGTCAAAGACTTAGTACGAGAAAAAGTACATAAGGTGAATATTTTGGATAGATCAGGTTAAATAAAAAATACTAAAATTTGATTTTATCTCTATTTTTTTTAATGTGTGTCTGAAAACAGTTTTAAATTACATACGTGGCTCACATTATATTTCTGTTGGACGGCACTGTTTGCAGCCAAACGCATGGCTGAGGATGGAACATCTTTTCAGCATCCGTCCTGAGCCTTGTGCTAGCTGCCATCAGGTAAATGCAGCAGCAGCCATCGCTTACATTTCTGCCTTTATATCTGTGTCTCGGAGTGGTGTACTGCACAAACTCCGTGTTAGCATCACCTTCCTGCTGTGTGTTTTTCCTAGGAGTAGTTTTTTTTCTTATGCATTCAAATGTCATTTAGTAGACAACTATTAATTGAGAACATTGGTGAAAAGTCTTGTATGAGGAGGTTGTAGGGTTCACGAGGTGATTAAACCCGTGGTCCCTGCCCTCTACAAATCCAAATGTAGAAAGGAGGATTAAACCTTCAGCCCCAGGATGCCTGGGTGGCTTAGTTGGTTAAGCATCTGCTTCGGTTCAGGTCATGATCCCAGGGTCCTGGGATCGAGTCCTGTGTTGGGCTCCCTGCTCAGTGAGGAGCCTGCTTCTCCCTCTGCCTGCCACTCCCCCTGCTTGTGCTCTCTCTCTCTCTCTCATTCTGAGAAATAAATACAATCTTTAAAAACAAATAAATAAACCTTCAGCCCTGTAGGTAATAGAAATAGATTATGATAAACATCATTCACTGGTTCAATATTTTATGAGTTCCGAGGAAGAAAGGCTTCATAACTACAAGTGGGGCTCGAGGAGGATCTTCACGTACGGGTATGATTTCAAAAGGCAAAGATATGGGATAGTAATCAAGATGTATTTGAGGAACAGAAACAAAGTAATTGATGTTAAAGGAAATTGTTTCTCTAGTCACAACACTGATCTGAACGTGTGGCATTTCCACAATAAATGATTCTCTAATTCTCTTTGGACAACAAGTGGATATCCTATAAGGCAATTCAGCTTTGACACTCGCCGTCCAGAGCTAGCCCAGGTGGCACAGGTTAAGGGCTCAGTCCCAGAAGACTGCCCTCACTTCAGGCACAATAATCACAAGTAGTGTGTCCCCAGATTACCCGTACTTCCCTCTGACTTTGCTACAAATCAGGGCTTCCCAGGACGCCCTCCTCAGCTTCAGTAATTTGCTAGAATGCCTTATTATAAGACTCAGGGACACATTTACTTAGGTTTACTGGTTTATTATAAAGGGTACAGTTGAGCACCCAGACAAAGAGGTATGTAGGGCTAGGTCTGGAAGGGTCCCAAGCACAGGAACTTCTGTTCCTCTGGAGTTGGGGTGTGTCACCCTTCTGGCACACGGATACATTCACCAAACCTGGAAGCAGTTTTAATGGAGTCACGTGGCCAGGCTGGAGTCATCTGTAGGAGTCTTGGTTCACTTCATAATAACCTCTTTGCGTGTGGGTCCCCTTATGCTACGTGAGGCAGCAGTAACAGCCTTGAAAGTTCAGTGCCTTGAAACAACCAAGGTTTAGTTCTCAGGTGCTCGGTGTCAGCTGAAGTCTGCGGTGGCTCTGCACCACGTGACTCCAGCCTGGCCCCCAGGCCGAAGGAGCAGCCCCTGGCTGGGATGTGCTCTTCCTGTGGCGGAGGAGAGAGGAAGAGAACCCTGCGGTGGTCTCTTCTCTGGCTCGGGACCGCAGCATCTCTTCATCCACGGTTCATTGGCCGAAGCGAGTCGTGTGGCCGAGCCTGCTGGCCGGAGGTCAGGAATCCTGTTCCTCCGACCAGAAGCACTGCAGTCACATGGCAATAAGCAGGGCTGTGGAATCTTCTTACTGGGAGGACAGTGACTAATCTGGAAGAGTAGGACAGTCCACTACACTGTGTCATTCCAGGTCACATTTGTAAAAAAAAAAATCCCAAGAAACAAAAAATCCTCAGAAACACGGTGCTATATGTTTCTGTATTGAAATTTCTTTCTTTCTTTTTTTTTTTTTTAAGATTTTATTCATTTATTTGAGAGAGAGCACAAGCAGGGGGAGGGGGAGAGGGAGAAGCAGACTCCCCGCTGAGCAGGGAACGTGGTGTAGGGCTCGATCCCAGGACCCTGAGATCATGACCTGAGCTGAAGGCAGACGCTTAACGACTGAGCCACCCAGGAGCCCCTGTATTGAAATTTCTATAGGCTCTGCCTCTCCCCTCTCTCCTTCTCCCTGGCGTTGTTCAGAGCCAGATGTGCCCACTGTAGTTGTGTGCTTCTCCAGATGCCCAGGGATACAGCTGACCAGGTACCAGATGCACAGACTACAGGTGCCAGGATAAAAAGAGATCCATCTCCCTTGCTTCTTGGCACTGATCCATCTCCAAATCCAAAACAGTCAAAACCTACTGGACCAGGCAGACTCTCAAGAATCTCTCCCACCTCTGGGCCTGGGTCATCCCCGACAGAGTGAACTCTGCCAAGCTTCCCAGTTTGATCTGACTGCACAATAAATGTTTACAATCCCTGGAGTACCTTGGGTCCTCCATCTCTGGTGACCTGGGGCCTTGGAGTCCACCCTGCCGCCTCCTCTGTGTGCTGGACAGAGCAGGGGTGACAGACAAAGGGGATGAGCTACTGGCAGTTCTAAACCAGACCCAGAGATTGCTCATGGTAGGCGATGTCTGGGTGACTCAAATTCAATCTGGGTTTTATTACTTCTTTTCCTTTTTAATGAGCAACAACCATCATTTATTAGAGACTGCAGATAGGATCGTGCATTTATTTAGTTTATCTTTTGGGCTGTTTTTGTGGATGAAGAAATACTCTTGTGTTAAAAACACCTGAATCACCCTGTGAATGTGTTGTTGGCGAAGTTATCCGGGTGGCTAGTTTATTTGAGGTGGAGCAATCAGAGCATGAAAGAACCAGAAAGAGAGTAGCCCAGATTGTACATCTGTGACCCTCCCCCTCCGTCCCTCAGCCTCTCGTGAAGCAGATTTTAGAACTGAATGCTAAAGGGATTAAACAGACGAGAATGGAGTATTGCAATGAGTTGGAATTCAATTAGTACTGCATTGCTTATGCACCACTGGTTTGTACGTTTACGGTGTAAAATGGGAAGCTCTGTGCTCTGTTATGATATTGGTCTGGGATTGGGAAAACTCGCTCCTACTTTCAAATTTATTGAAACTCTGGATGGTTTTCGCTCTTGGTACCTCTTCCCACAGGCCTTTAATATTCACACCCTTCCTTTAGTCCTATATTCAAGGGTGACCCAGCCTAGTTACTTCTTCCTTTACCATCTCTCATGTTTTTTTCTTCTGCTAGTAGTTGGGAGTCTATCAGCTGAAAGTGACCGGAACTCAAACTAGATGGATCGTAAGATTAGAATGAGTCTGAGATGTCTGGACTCAAGGACAGGAAGTGGCTGGGGTTCACATGCAGTCGCTTCTCCCTATCTCCCCATCTCCTGTCTCCATTCCCATATGGGCCCCTTCATTTCTCCCTCTCACTGCTGTCCAGCTGTGTCTGCTCTCTGGTTCATGTGGTTAGAAACATGGCCTCAACATGTCCCAGATTTTACAACTCCAGTCATGTCAGAGAGACTGGTTTGGCTTCCTTTG
This sequence comes from Neomonachus schauinslandi, assembly GCF_002201575.2. Taxonomy (NCBI): domain Eukaryota; kingdom Metazoa; phylum Chordata; class Mammalia; order Carnivora; family Phocidae; genus Neomonachus; species Neomonachus schauinslandi. The sequence continues at coordinate 136,221,793 of NC_058410.1, read as the reverse complement.
TCCCAAATCCAAAAATCCCAAGTCAGACACTCGCTTTAGGACCAGTTAACAATGGCCAAGAGGTTAGGGAACTGAGTGGTCCACTTTGAGCCCCTGTGTGCTTCTTCCTGCCTTCTCCCCCGAGCAAGCATATATTGAATATATGATTATATATGCCCCATAAGAACATGGCAGTACCTCCTGGGAACCAAGTGGCTGGAGTGGTAGTTGTACAGTTCTCCAAAGAAAAGGTGCTATTTCTCAAATAAATAAGGTATGGTGTTCTGCCCCCCCCCCCCCCCAAAGGTGACTTTCACTACAGCTTCTTTCCATCTCCGTTGAGGCTAAGAATTAAAACCTTTTACCTTCATCATAATGATTTGCTAATTGGCCTCTTGGTCCCTGGTTTTCTACCCATTCAGTCCAGCATCCACATTGCTGCCACAGTGATCCTTCCAGAGTGAGAATGTGGCCCCGTCATGTGCCAGCACGCTAAAGCCCAGGCTTCTCTGTAAGGTGCACAGTCTCCCGCGGCTGGCTCGCCCCGTTCTTCACTTTTGCTCCCCTGCCCACTGCTCTTGCAAACTACTCCAGTCATGCTCACCTTTTCTCCATTGCTTGCCGGCTTCCCCTTTACCTGGAATGCCTTTCCTACTTGTCTTTTTAATGATCTGTCGAAGTTCAGCCCCAGCTTTGCCTTCTCTAGAAACCTGAGCCTTGCCCCACTTCCTCCACCCCCGCCCCACAGTGTGTTCGTCCTTGTAGGTCTACACTGCCTTCTACATACCACACTGTTCCCTTTTCTTGGTGACTTCCCTCTATTCGAGTGTGAGGGCTTGACAAGTGGGAGGCTCTTAGCTCCGTAGATGCTTATGACAAAGACAAACCAGGTCTTTGAAGAGCCACCTCCCCAGGCACCCTTAGAAATTCCAGCTGCCGTGCAGAGTGGCACTTGCCTACAGCAGATTGCGAATCCCCTGAGATCGGGAGCACTGCCTCATTGGCTCGTTGGCCTGTCGGTGTGCGGCAGATGCTGTTGTCTTGCGCTGAGCCTTCAGGATGCTGGACCTCTTCACAGTCGGGCCGTACTGTGTAACTCAAGACGTTGTTTGCCGTGCTCCTCCAGGCATAAGTGAAGAAGAGGATTCATCACACTGCAGAAAGACAGCGGTTCAGTGGGAAAGGGGCGTCTTTCAGTAGAACGCACCCGGAGTCAGGGCGACCGTGATGGTGAGCAGGAGCAGATATGCTCAGGTACAGTGCTGGCAAAGCTGCTCGTGCAAATCGCAGCGGTCGGCGAAGGTTCAGGGGATCAGACATACTTCAGTGACCCGCTCTCCTTTCCGTTTCAGCCCAGCTTCTTCAAGGTGAACGACAGCCAACCCTTCTTTTTTTTTTAATGACTCTTCACATCTCTGACTTAGGAGAAAGATGAAAGGGAAAAGTGTTGAAGCTTGGCACTAAAAGGAAAATTTCAACACGCCATGAAATACAGTAATTTTTTTTTCTCTTGTTCGGATTCAGTTCAATTCAGTGTGGTGAAATGTGAACAGATTTCACCCTTGTCTTTCATATTAATTGTGGTCTTCCAACTTGACAGAATTGAACATTCGCAAGGCAGTATTTATAAAACTGGAGAAATGGGGGTTTGCGAAGAGATCTCGGGCTTAGTTTCAAAGTAGATAGTTGCCAGGACAGGCTGTCGATAGCAGCTGGGTCTGCAGATGTGAACAGTGGATGAATTGTGCAAAGAGAGGAGGGTGGCCGTATAGAAAGAGAGGAGAGGAACACACTCCTTCATGCAAAGCAAAGCACGTCAATGCAGGGTGAGAAGCCCTTCCCATTCTGGATTTGGGAGGTAGGGGTGGTGTGCTTTGCATTGATACTTTTGCTACAGAGCTCAGGAACTATAGGATCTCTTCCACTCATGGCCATGTGCACTTTAGCTGCCTTTTTACTTTTCTCTCTTTACTTGATTAAGCAAATCAAGCTATCTACTGCATCTGTACCTGTAGGAAGGAAAGAAATGAATCAGCACAGTCCCTGGCTTGGGGGAGGTCCCAGCTGGATGAGACTCTGAAACACTGAGAATGGTACCTGGTACATAATATACACTCCACAAGTAGTAATTCTACTGCTGTCTGGGGAGAGGAGTCCACTAGTAGATGTTGTTAATGCCGATCATGGTAGCTGCCGACACTGAGTTACTGTTATACACCAAGCATCGTATTGGCAGGTATTTTGTTTGAATTCCCACAATCCCAACTGAATGTAAAATGGGTAGTTATTTCAGTAGAGGGTGTGTTAGAGAGCTAACGCTTTTGACTAAGACAGCACGTAGGAGGGAAGTTGAGGAAACATTGGAGGAGGCGACCTTTGGGCAGGACTTGAAGAATGAGCTGTAGCCCCCTGGGCAGGGTGGTGAGGAGAGGGAGACAGTTACAGGAAGGAGGGATTCCTTCATAGGTCTGCATTCTCTTTTCTTCCCTTTGCCCCCCAGACTTCCCACTGTCCTTAATACGCCCAGAGGATTTCTTGGTCATTGGTGAGAACGCTGAGAGCTGAAGATCTGGCTGACTCTGGACATGATAGATGAATAGGGGAGCATGCCCCTGTCTTCTCGGGACAGGGGTGGGAATCCAGTAAACACACCTCATGTCTCTAGGGTGACACTAGTCTTGTCACTTCCACAGTTGAATGAAAACAGAGACTTTGGCAAGGTACCATTGTGGTGTCTTATACGTACAGCTGAAGGGTACACCAACCAGTGTGCACTGTTTTCAGCAGCCATCGTACGTGAAAACAGATTTACAAGATCATTTAATTAAAAGGAAATTTGCCAAGAAGTTGCTTTACAAAGTAAATTCTCAGTTTGTTTCTTTTTTTTTTTTTGGTTTGGTGGAATTATGGACAATAAAACATTAGGAAAACCAAAATCTTGGCCTCTGAGAATTAATCATGTAGCAGAACAAAAGGAATGGATCTCTGTTTCTCTCTCACACACACGCCCCCACCACACATACGCGAACTCTGGTTAGACAAATAAGAAATTCAGAGTAGTAAGTATCCTTAAGAGTTTTCATAAAGAAGTGACATCGGGCTCCCTGTTCCTCGAGAAGCCTGCTTCTCCCTCTCTCACTCCCCCTGCTTGTGTTCCCTCTCTCACTATCAAATAAATAAATAAAATCTTTAAAAAAATAAAAATAAAAAAGTGACATTTGAGATGTCTCCTTTAATTTGGAGAAATTGAAAGGGAGTGGGCTTTTACTCACTGCCAAAAATCTGATGAATATGTGTAGAAATATTTCTCTTTTTTGAGATATTTTATTTATTTGAGAGAGAGAGAGAGAGAGACCATGAGTGGTAGGGAGGGGCAGAGGGAGAAGCAGGCTCTCCGCTGAGCAGGGAGCCTGATGCGGGGCTCGATCCCAGGACCCTGAGATCATGACCTGAGCCGAAGGCAGACGCTTAACGACTGAGCCACCCAGGCACACCTAGAAATATTTCTTTACATAAAATTAAATTATCTTGGTATAATTTGGGGTTAATCACTTTCTGCCTGGAAAAGGGGGTATGAGACATATTAAAATAATTGTTTATATTGTTATTTTTAGCTAGACTATAAACAACTGGAGTACAAACAACATGCCTAATACATATTTGAGTTCCCTATAGTACCTAAAATTGACAGGGGTGGCAAATAGTTATTTGTTGATTGCTTTGTGGATTAATCATTGTACAACTGGAGAACTTACTGGTGAATGCACACAACTAGGAAGGATGAATGGAAGGTAGTTGGAATTGCAAGTTCCTGCATGTTTGGCTTTTATGGGTCAGAAAATGATTACAGATCACGTTTCTTAGAACGCCGATGCCTTCTGGTTCTTCAAGGAAACAAAGAAAATTCTTTCTTACATTTTTAAAAATTTAAAAAAAATTTTTTAAATCTTTCTTGCATTTTAAAAATTGTTTAAAATTGTATTTTGTTGAAATGCCATCAGACATAGGACATTTAGATAGGACCAGAGTTTGACTGTGGTGAGGACATTTAGATACGACCAGAGTTTGACTATGTTGCATCCTGCTCCTAAGTCTTGGGGCTCCTTTGCCTCAGAATATGTGTCAACACATTTACCTTATTAAGAACAGCTTGTTGTAACTTTACTAGATGTTCAGTTGTTCACAAAGATGCAAAGCTAACATTTTTAAGAGAGCGATGAAGGTGGAACAGACGTGAACAGCAAGCTGCAGGGAATTAAATGCTGGTAGGAGTTTTACAAGTTGCAAACTAAGAGGAAGGAGTAGGAGTTTGAGAAGGTAGAGTAAAATTTTCTTGAAAACAATGAAGATAATGGCTTTCAGATTTTAAAAACAAAGGGAGATTATCTGTCCTTTTGACTCTATCTAATTGAAGGCTCTTGGAAGGTATGGGTGCCTTTACAAAAAATGCTCACAATGTGGATTGGCATTGACAAAATAGGAAATTAATTTTTTTAGTCAGTTGTATGCATTTAAGAAGTCCCCCATTCCCATGCTCCAGTTGGGATGCTAGTAACTTCGTAATGAATAGATGAAATATGCATTTAGGAATTTTAATGAAATGACCTTGAAGTCTTAAATAACATATTTCTTTAATATAATGTGATGGCTTTGAAAAAGGTGAATTTTTTTTTTTTAATTTGAGGTGGTCATTTTCTAAGGAATAGCTCTCAAGAAAATGGTTTTATTATCTCTTTTGACATGTCAGTGGGTTTTCTACTGGAAGAGCAAAACTTCTCTAAGACCAGAGAAAATCATGTCCCCTTTTGTTATAAACCTTTTGTGATTAAATTATAATTAAATTTGGCCATGAAAAGAAGGATAATAGTTTGTGAATAGTGTATAGGACTAACAAGATTGCAAGAGAAATGATTGGACTCCATAAGACAAATTATTTTGAATACCCTTGAAACTGTTTTAATAACAATCATAAGAACTAATTGTTCTAACAGCAAATAAGTGTTCTAATCTCTATGCAAGCTACAAATTATACATGAGCCATGGAATAACGGTGCCGAAGTGGACCCTAGTGCTCATCTCATGACCAGATTTGTACTTGACCATTGAAGGAACCAAGTTCGCTCAAAAACATGCATATGAGGGCTGCCTGGGTGGCTCACTTGGTTAAGCTTCCAACTCTCGATTTCAACTCAGGTCATGATCTCGGGGTCGTGGATCAACGTTGGGCTCTGCACTCGGTGGGCAGTCTCCTGGAGATTTTCTCTCTCCCTCTCCCTCTGCCCCTCCCCCTCCACTTGTGCACTAAAAAAAAGAAAAGAAACGTGCATATGAAAATAATGAAACGTCTAAAAATATATCTTGCAGTTGAACTTCTTTTTTTTTTTTTTAATAATTTTATTTATTTATTTGAGAGAGAGACAGAGAGAGAGAGAGCACAAGCAGGGTGAGGGGCAGAGGGAGAAGCAGGCTTCCTGCTGAGCAGGGAGCCCGATGTGGGGCTAGATCCCGGAACTCCGGGATCATGACCTGAGCCAAAGGCAGACGCTTAACCGACTGAGCCACCCAGGGGCCCCGAACTTCTGCTTCTTCATACCAGTTCTCACATCTGTTCTGTGCTCGTGTCTGTGTTCCAGCTCCTTCTCCTGGTATGATGTTTGTTTATTGAGAAAATGCTACTTACAGTGGTTGCTCTGTATGAGATCCTGACCCAGGCACGATGAGGTTCATGAAACATAGTCCCTGTCTGCAAGGAGCTCACGTTGCAAGTGGAGGGAAGACCCATGCACAGGAACTGAGGCATCCAATAGAACCACATGTGAACTCCACAGGAGCTCCGAAGTCAGTAGAATTTCATGGAAGGGAGGATCACTTGTAGCCTGCATTAAAGGAAAAAAATATAACAGTTTTTCTGTTCACTTGCCTTGAGTTTTAGGGAAATCCCTCAGATGTCTGGGCTTTAGCTTTCTGAATCGCAAATATGTACTACATACCTGTACTCCATGGTTTGAGAAATGGCCATTCTAAAATGCCTGTGATCAAAGGTTGTGAAATTCGAGACATAATTCAGGTCAAGGAGAGTTCAGTATTTGGCAAGCAAAAAGTAGTCCTTCACCAGTCCTATCATGGGCCTTTCCTCCTCTGCGGAATTTTTGTTTTGTTTTTGTTTGTTTGTTTGTTTGTTTTTAAAACTGCTCTGTGGGATTTTAACATTTGTCTGAATTTTAGGAGGCAGATGCTTAAAATGAAAAATTTTGTTTTCTCCCTTTTTATGAGCAAAACTGACTTTATTAGCTGCTAGAAATGGACGTTGGCACAGAATAGGGAATGACTGTTACTGAGAGGTAGACCCCCAAAATTGGGGGAGGATTCCATTTTATTTCAAGTAGCATAACTGTGACTGTACTTCCCTCGCTTTCTTGCTCTGTATACAAAGTAGCAAGTGGTTAAAAGAAAGTTTTAGGTATGAAACATCAACATAGGGGGAATAAATGATATTTCACTGTATATAGCAACTACTAAGAGGAATTCACTGAGACTCTAGAGGAAAACAATGAAGATAATAGAAAAATGGAAAATAGCCTCTCTTGGCCATTTAAAGTAAGGAGAGTTGACTTAGGTCAAAAGGAAGGGAAAAATGTCCTGAGAATGGAACTTAAGTGTTATAAGATGCCATTAAAGCTAGGTTGTGGAATCTCCTTACCTGGAAACGTTTGAAAACAAGTCAGATCATCATGTCTCAGGAGAAGTTCAGTGCTGCCTAGAGGCAGGAAGATTAACTGGATTTCGCCTGTGTGGCCTCTCGAGTCACGGGAAAAGCCCTGAAATGGAGTAAATATCCCACACTCTGTTGGCTGAAACTACTGTTTGTTGTAACCTTGGTTACTATAAGACCAGAGTGAATAAGTGTGTATAAGTAGCAAAATTTGAGTTTGGATTTGAGATTGATGATGCAAGCTGTGTACCTTGTATGTACCTGCGTCGGTTGTTAACAGTGTGCATGCAGGGCTGAAACTCTTCAGAACATAACTTAGTCTTTTTAGGATTTAGAAAGTACCTGCTTTCTTGCAAGGTCTCAGTACCATTAATCATTCAATAAGTAACTATAAATAACTACTGTGAACACTAAGATACAAGTATGAATTGGGTATGGTTCCTGCCTTCAAGGAACTTCGTCTACCAGTGGAGGTAAACATATGCATGGATCACCTACCCTGATAAATGGAAAACAGGTCACGGGTATAAGAGTGGCAAGAAAAAGGATTAAATAGCATTGTAAGATTTCAGGGAAGAGAGATAATTCCTTTGGATTTAACTGAGAAGTGTTTCCTGGTGGAAAATTGCGTCGAAGCGGGCCTTAAGAAATAGGAAGCATTTTGAAGGGTGTAAATGAAGAGGAGGACAAGGACGGGGTGGAATCGTTCCTCCCATTTCCAAGGTACAGACAAGTTCAGTGGAAGCATAAGGAAGTTGGGGGACAGGGGCTGGAAATGCCTCATTGTGGCCAGTATCAAATGCCAGGTCAAAGAGTTTGGGTTCTGTTTGCTCAGTGCTTGTAGTCCCTAGGAAATGATTAAGCACTAGAGGGTTCCTGTCTGTGGGAGGTCTGTAATTTGCTGTTTGGACTGCCAGGGGAAAAGGCTATAACAGGGAGCCCAGGAAAGTGGCTGCTGAGTCCTCTGAGCCAGAGTTTGCCAAGGGGGTACACCGAGAAACAGTAGTTTCAAGGCATGTTAATAGGTGTTACTCAGGAAAGGGTCTCTTCACTAAAATGAACTGGAGAAATAAAAAATTAAGCATTTAAATGAGTTTCTTTGCTGGATAAATTTTCAGAACTTTTAATATTGAGAATTGCCTTGAGGAAACAGGCTAAAATGTACACCATTGGCAACACAGTTTAATCGTTTTTCATGGAATATCTCCTGAAACGACTGTTTCTTGGAGCACACTTTGGGGAAGCATTGCCCTGCACATCTGCAAATGATGGCTGGAACATGAGTGGTGGTCATATGCATGGAAGCAGAAATTGGATGAGAGTCCCAATGCAGGACGCATCAGCATTTCCCAATACACAGTGGTCATTGCGTAACTCTACAGAAAACGAACAAACCCAAGAGTGAGTTATTGGTTTGGTAACAAGACTTGGCCCAAGATGGTATGCTGAAACAAAGAGAGAATGGAGTCCAAGGTGGGAATGTGGGGAGTTTGGAACTTTGGCTATAAATGGTACCATCACAGAAAGCTAGAAGGAGGTGATTAAAATGCAGGTTGATCACTTTCATGTTACTAGCAAAGCCTGGGAATCCAGCCAAGGGCTTCAGCAGATGCGGGAACTGTGGACTTGGGTGAGAAGTCATTGTTTTGGGGTTGTTTTTTTTTTTTCCTTACTAAATGTATCCTTAAAAATATTTTTTTGGTTAAGATGTCTCGTTGTTCCCATTCTGGATAAATAGCAATTTTCGTATGCAACTCACGCTAATACAGTAAGATAACCAACAGTTTAGTCCAAAAGAAGCTTTAGGATTAATAAAGCATTAAATGTATAGTGTTTTTTTCTAATCAGACAGTAGCAAGAACCCTCATGTTTATCAGCAAATCTTTTTTTTTTTGTAGTCTGATTTACTCATAGAAGTTAATTAATCTTTAATAATTTGTTTTTCATTCAGGTATTTGCCTTTGATTATTGCTTTTGGTCCATGGATGAATCTAATACTACAAAATATGCTGGTAAGTTGGCTCTCTCTCTTCACTTGATTTTTGGGCCTCAGTCCTCTTCGTCTGTTTTCTTTATTCGGCAGTTCTGTTTTTCCCCATAAAATTCACATTCATTCTTTCCAATTCTAGCACGTGGCTTTGAAGTCAACAAGATTTGATTTCAGGATCTGTCTGTGCCACTAATTTGCTAAGAAGTCATGGACGGGTTTTTTTATTTTTAAGCGCCAGGCTCTTTCCCTGTAAAGGGGGTATTAGTATCTTCAGAGGTGTTCCAACAGTTAGAAATACTGGGGTACCATCTCCAGCTAGAAATGGTAGCTGTTGGGATTACCACATGAAGAAGAGGTTTAATGTGCCATGTCATTCCTTGTCACTGTTTTGGAAATTCACTGTCCATTGATACAAGCAAAGCACAGATGCTGTTGGTTTCCACGACCCACTCACGCCCTGAATGTTCTAGTAGTCACTGGTGGTACAAACTACACATTCACAGGGAAACATGACCTCCCAGCCCCACGTTTTGCTAGTGTTCTTCCTTGAGGCATTGCATCCCTATTCCATTGAACACAGATGACTACTGATTTATTATTTGGTGAGTCTTGGTTCTTCCAAGGAGTTTATCACAATTGCTTTAGCTCAGGAGGGAAGCATTTCTGTTCGTGAAGGAAGTTTGATTACCGCTCTTTTGATTGTGTCCCCATTTCCTTAGGTATTTAGTCTTTTTTTTTTTTTAAGATTTTATTTATTTATTTGACAGAGAGAGACACAGCGAGAGAGGGAACACAAACAGGGGGAGAGGGAGAGAGGGAAGCAGGCCTCCCGCTGAGCAGGGAGCCTGATGCGGGGCTCGATCCCAGGACCCTGGGACCATGACCTGAGCAGAAGGCAGACGTTCAACGACTGAGCCACCCCGGCACCCCATTAGATATTTAGTCTTTTTTTTTTTTTTTAAAGATTTTATTTATTTATTCATAAGCGACAGAGAGAGAGAGAGTCAGAGGGATAAGCAGGCTCCCCACTGAGCAAGGAGCCCAATGCGGGGCTTGATCCCAGGACCCTGCTATCATGACCTGAGCCGAAGGCAGACGCTTAACCATCTGAGCCACCCAGGCGCCCTAGGTATTTAGTCTTAATGAATGTGTTCTCCTCATTTCTACTAAGAAGAACATCAGCTGAATGACTTTCTCATTTGCTTTTTAAAAAGAATAGTGAGGGATGGATGGAGAGGATGCAGGTCTTACAAGACTAGAAAGCAAAAGGAGATCACTTGTTTGTAGGGAATTTTGTTTCCTGACAACGCTTTCCTTGCCACATAAAGCAAACTTGTTGAGAAATTATTCGATATACAATTTTTTCAAAAGTTAATCTGAATCTAGGGAAATTCTTCTGTTGCTCACAGTGAGTAAATGAGCCTTTCTTTCCAAACATCATTCCTACACCTTTAGCAAATATATTTCATTGAAGTGAATAAGTACTTCTTAATGTTGGTTGTAGTCAATTTGTCTTTTTATTGGCCCATTAGCACTTTAGACAATAAATTCTACAGAGTCTAGAACAGTCTGCTTTGAGTGTTAGCCCAGTGTGTATTTTGGTGTTAGGTGTGTGCTTTTGAATTTAAATAAACTACAAAAGTAAACGATTTCCTACTGTAACAGAAACAAATGCTGTGGCTATGCAGAGCTCACTCTTTGTTCAGCTGATGTTATTCAAGATACAGCCAGAGAGATGTTCCTGAAGTAGAACTCTACTCAAGGACTCCTCACCACTTAGAGAGAAAATCTATTCTCCTTGGACTACATGTAGGGTCCTTTATTATATATCCTCCATCTACCTTCCTCACCCTCTGCTCCGTGACTCCCACCTGGCCCAGGGCTGTTCCTCTTCTATAACCCAGGGAGCCAGCAGGTCTCAGAATGGTTCCTTAAGGATCCACAAAACCCCTACGGTGTGTGTGCAGCCTCGGAAAGCCCTTGAGAAATCAAAAAGTTGGGTGGAAAGCAAAAGTGTGCATAACGAACAACAGTAAACATTTTGAGATAATATTGAGTTAAACTGTCTGTTTTATAGATTTTGAGTGCTGTAGAAAACCCAAGGAAGGGCAAAATCCGGAAGGGCTGAACAGAATTCTGAAGTCTAAACTGAGCTTAGTGTAAACTGATTATTGGTTGACTGATACGGTGCAGAACAGGGGCTACTGCAGTGATGTGGTTAAAATAATGCTTCAGGGAGGTTGTTTTTCTTTGTCGTGTCTTCTAGAATCACATTCTCCCTTATTGTCCACAGAGACCATTCTGGTCTTCTGCACTGTATCAACACATATCCCTGAATATAGACAAACTTTTTTTTTTTTTTTTAAGATTTTATTTATTTATTTGAAAGAGCACAGAGGGAGAGGGAGAAGCAGACTCCCCGCTGAGCAGGGATCCCAAAGTACAGATAATAAAATTGACATGTGAAACTAAAGATTTCTGGAGCTCTGCGTTACAAATTAGTATGTTCAGAAATATTTAAAAAGATAAAAATGATTTTTAAACTTACTGAGAGCCTAATAAATTTACTACTTTTAATTTGCATGATCACATCAAATAGCATGTTCCATTCAGCCCTGAAATACAGCACTCTCTCGGCTCATAGAGCAATGTCTATTTACAAAACATGGGGAGAAACTCTTATTCTTTAGACAGCCCTATTATTGTGCAAATCCAATGACCACCTTAGCAAAAAGTAAAATTCTTGCTAGCTATTCTCAGGTTTGTTTGTATCCATTGTAAATAATCTGCCTACTAAGTATATTACTGGTAGATTTGTTGATTGGTTTCATACTAACTTGATTTCCCTTCTCTTCATTAAAAAAGAAGTTGCAATTCCTTCTTAATGGTGAATAGAAACGTTAAGATAGAAGCCTTCATTCTCTGATGGGAAGTAGAGGAAATGGAAAAGGGGGAGCATGGATTTCCTGAAACCGACCTATTTGTCAGGCTCAGTGAATAATGGCATCATTGATACTGACGAAGAGCTCTCGAGGCGGCTCTCAAAACTTGGGGGGCAGAGAGAAGGAGGGGTAGCGGAGAGAGACTTGAAAGCACAGGGATTGAGGGAGCCAAGGGAGGCAGGGCGCTGAGTTTCATGCGGTGTGTCAGAATGTTCCGTTTCACTATTTGTTAAAAGTGACCGCAGCACCCTTCGCTCTCAAGCTGTCCCACGTAGAAATACGCACGTCTGTAGCATGTTGGATGGCACGGCAGCAGGCTTTTGGAGTGCTGGGAGGGAGAATGTGGGCTCCGACGTCAGACCGCCCGGGGAGCCACCGAATCTCACTGCCCCTCTGTTTCCTCACATGTTAAATGAGGATGATAATCATTCCATCTCCTAGGGTTGATTTGATGACCAAATGACCTGTCCGCGGAAAGTACGTAAGCCACTCACTATTTACCGTCTTTGTCGTGGTCACGTTGTCGCAGTCCTGAGGGTAATAGCGTCAGCTCTGTGGAAAGAGAACACACTGGAATTGACAAGACTCAGTTTTGCCACCAGCTGCTCACCTTTGGGGATCTGTTTCCTCATCTGTGGGAGGAGGAGACATGGCCCAGGGTGATCTCAGACCCCCTCTCGCTCTCTGATAAAGCATGAATCAGACACTTTATGTTGGCCACACAGCTGTTGTAATGGACTTTTCAGAGGCAAGTCAAAGACTTGTTTGTTAAGCGGTTTGAATTGCCCTGAATCAGGCTCTGAGACATTTTACATTTTAACTGTATTTATTTCTTATTATAACCTTTGGGTTAGGTAGGCATAATAATGCTTGTCTGGCAGATAAGTCTGAGTCTTTAAAGCAAAAACGCTTGTGCCAGGATGAAGAAAACAAAAACAAAACAAGTAACCTGCAAAAATGAGGGACCCAAAGCTTGGCGTATTTCTACGTAAACTCTCATCTTCCCTGCATGGATCTTCGTACACACAGACGTAGATCCACGTTTAGGACTATAAAGCTGTTGTAGTGAACACTGACCACACTTGAGAGTGTCATACGGATAATAGACCTTTGTAAATGGTTAAATCACTGCCGATTATAACTGAGGCCTTCTTGATAATCAATCAGTCCATGATTCATCACTGCCTAAAATGTGCCATGTTGGTAAATGACAGTGACTTCCAGTCCCCTTGGTTTCAGTTTTCTTCCTAGTGGGGGAATATTTTTCACAAACCTATTTTTCTATAGATCTTCATGCCAAAAATTAAAACCAATCTGGTGAGGGCCTCCTGGCTGGCTCTGTCGGTAGAGCATGCGAATCTTGATCTTGGGGTTGTAAGTTCGAACCCCATGTTGGGCATAGAGATTACTAAAAAAAATCTGTAACCGACTGAGCCACCCAGGCACCCCAAAAATAAAATCTTAAACAAACCTGTCTTGGGGTGGCATATCTGGGGATCAGTGCGGATATGAACATTTCCAGGCCCAGAGCTTCTAAACTATTGACTTAGAAATTATATAACAATTTTCACCATATGGCGTGTTGCTCAAACTTGCTGAAGCCGTGTGTTTTCAGGCATTGTTAATGCCCTGCAGTTCGGGAGAAAGGTTATATATATGTCTGATTCTTGTTCTGCTCGCGTAGCTTTGTGCTGTGTGCATCCGAGCCGTGAGCTGTTGCCGTGTTTGATTCTGTTCCCATGATGGGACGTTTTATGTGCCCAGAGGTAGAAATAATTTCTCTTTCACGCTGTTTAACGGAAGCAAGATTAGGAACAAGATAAGACATTTGTGCGATTATTGCTAATTGAAAATTTATATTCTAAAAGCCAGCACTAGCCAAAATAGAACCAATATTTTATCAAAGTTCCAAAATACTTGCTTTAGCAAAGTTGGTTCATTCTTTCATTATTCAAGTATATAAGAAACACTCAGCAAGTGCCTTGCACAGAATAATTGTGAGCTGTTAGGTTTATCAAAACCATAGATGTTTTCCCTATGGTTATAAGAAGCAGTAGCAGTTGATTCTTTGAAAAGTTTGGTGAAATGGAGATTCATTATAAATGATGCATGCCATCTTAAAAGACACAAAACAGTCTAAATGCAGAGTACTTCTAGATTTTTCTTTCTCTTTTATAGTCTTTTGTAAATTGTCATACCCATCCCAAATTTGACAGTTCTTTTAGTGACAGCCTTATCAGGTTGTTCCCTAAGCATCCAACTTCATTTTCTTAGAACCAGCAACTGTCTTTTTACATTTGTTAATGAAATTATGTAATTAGAGAGAAGTACAATTGACATAAACCAATTTAGGAGCAAACACAGCTGACCCTTTGTGAGAGCATAGCTCAGCTGGTGGGAGTCCAGAGCACAGCCTCCCAGCTGGGGTGATGTAGGGTTCAGTGGGCGCGCCTCAGTGTACTATGTTATAGATGGAAAAGATATTGGCGAATTCAGAAAATTGGGTAAAAGTGGAGGTCAGTGAAGAAAAACTTTTCTTCTTTTTTTCTGTTTCTGTATCACAAGAATCTTTGATGTTTACTTTCAAGTTTACTCATGGTGGGGTTGTATTTGTGTTTGGGTAAAGTGTGCCAAGTGCCCACATTGAGACCGTTTGAGTTCACATCACTGCACTCCTCACGGACGTTTCCTTGCCCAGTGAGGTCATAGAGACGGGGGGGCCTTGACTTTTCTCTGGGTTAGGCCAGCTTTACTAGTGAGAAAAACTTCCCTGAAATAAATAAGCTAAGCTAATATTGTTAGATTTTTTTAAAAAGAGAGTGTGTGCGTGAGTGTGTGTGTATGTGTGTGTGTAAATGTGAGTGTGTATATAAGTATGCGTGTGTGTGTATGTATGTATGTTGTGAGTGTGTATATTTGACTATGAGTGTGTGAGTGTGTGGTGAGTGTGGGTGTGTGTAAATGTGAGTTTGTGTGTACATATGTGTGTATATGTTTATGTGTGAGTGTGTGTGTGTGCTTTTCTCTTACTTCTACTCCTAATTTTTTTTAAAGTAGGCTTCATGCCCAGCGTGGGGCTTGAACTCATGACCCTGAGGTCAAGAGCCCCGTGCTCTATTGACTGAGCCAGCCAGGCGCTCCTCTACTCCTATTTTTTAATCCCACCCAGCCCCACCTTCTTACAGGCTTTCCTTTCTTCATCCCCATCTATTCCTTATATTGGCACCCAAAGACATCATGTAACTTACTGAAGGGTATGTAGAGAGGTGGGTAAGAACCACAGTAGACAACAGACTTGGGAGCACTAGGTTCCCCACACGCTGCTCATCCCTTCACCTGCACTGGGTCATTTAATTGTCAGAACACCCAATCACGCAGAAACAATTATTACCCCCATTTTACAGATAAGGAAAAGCAGTCGTAAATGTGAGTTTTAGGCAGTGACAAGTATGTAAGAAAATGTTATGGATTCTCCTGCAGTCCCAGGCTGTCCTCTCTTTTCTGCCACCCCAAAAGAGCGGCGTTCGGCAATCACGTTGCGGTGCTCTGGCTTGGAAGCCGGTTAGGAATCATTCTGATAGCATTCTCCCTCCTGTCAGATGCTCTCTGGAGTCCCCTTTGGTTTGGGCTTTGTTTTAATCTCCCCTCGAGTGCTGTGAATACTGTGCTCCCCACAGTCCAGAAGGGATGTTGGGGCCGGCATGTTCCTGTACCACTGAGAACATATTAGACAGAAATGAAGAACACTTACTTTCCCAGCAGATGCTTTATGTGAAAACACCCTACGGAATAGCTCAAAAGACATTCTCCATCAGAGTCCTCACAGGCCAGGTGGCTTCTTTGCTTCTTGCATCCTGGGCACCAATATCTGACCCTCTCCTCGGTGAGTCAGCCACCTGACTTGCCAACAAAAAAGGAGCCAAGGTTCACTGCCAGTTCATGACTCGTCCCAGCGCTGTTGCTGGGGTGGAAATGTCCATCTGGGTGAGTCACCCTGTGCCATGCTGCAAGCAAGACTCCCAAACACCGCGACGCTGATCGCCCTTGGACACCACTGTGGAAAGTGGCCCCACATTCTCCTTTTACCCGCATGGCCCAGTTTCTCAGGATCGTTTTACCAAGCCCCTTAGTGGCAAACTTCTGTAGTTGATTAAAACGTAAATCTAGTGTCACCAGGTCAATCCTGAAAGGCTTCATTTTTGGATCCAAACTCTGTAGTTTTTGGTCATTTAGCTTAACCAAGGTTTAACTTCCCTACATGGGACAGTTTCTGAGTTGCCCTATTTGGGAGAGGGATTTGCTGAAGCCTGGTCCACGTTAGGCATTTCTCCCCACTGCACGTATATGTGGAGAACCTGTCCGGTCTTGCACTGTCCAGGAGCTCTGATTTGGACCTAGGCCACCTGCCAAGCCCAGACTCATCAAAATCACTGAGGCTGTCAGCCCTGCTTAGTAAGAGGTGGAAAAACATCCTCACCCAGCAAGCAGACCCAGGCGTCCCACATCACAAATACCGAGCTCAAACATTTTTTTCCCCACTGTAACTCCAAAGAGAAAAGACAGGAAAACAGGAGACTCTGTTTACAGTGATAAAAAGTATTGATCGTGTTGAAATCTTGAATGCCTTTCCATGTTCCTGCTTTAGAAGATGAGAGATATTCCATGCATATGTCCTGTCTGACCTTGTACTGCCATGCTTACTGTTTTATTCAGCCATGATCTCTATGTGACCGCCTTGTTTAATGTAGATTTTAAATAAGACAGGGGTTATGCCTTCCCATTTTGTTCTCCCATTTCTTAGAACACAGCCCCCTGTAACTGACCCTGGGCCTCTTTGGTAGTCAGGTGTTAGGCATATGAATGGTACGTGCATCTTCTCTTCCATCCCTGGTTGGTCTTCTTCTGCTCGGGGCCCTGCTGTAGAGAGAGAATTACCTTGGTTACTCAGTTGCCAACGCACACACGTAACAGCTTTGAATACGTTGCTGCGGTTCCCAACAGGGACAAGTGATGCACGAGTTTAGAGACTCAGATCTGTATTATATATGTGACTTAGGGTTGGGTAGGTCAGGTGTATAACCTTGGTTGCAGAAATTCCATACAGGGGTCCTCTCTGCTGTTGTGATATTGTATTCCAGATTGCTTTGGGCATGCCTATGTGTTAAGACTTATGCATATAGTTGTGTGTATGTGTGTGTGTGTGTGTGTATGCACAGTTTTAAGCATAAACCCCTATATACAGTTGTAAGCATAAACCCCACAGGGGAAATTGGCATCTTCTTGGTCATGGTTATTAACAAGTGAGGTCAGGTTTGCCCTGTGGATTCCCTGCACCAGACACATGGAGCTGCCATGTGTAGAAGGATCATGTGCTGAAAAGCCACAAGCCTCTTGGGTTTGACAGTGCTGTGGCTTTGCTTGGTTTGTCTGGGATAGAAGCAAATGCTCGTAGATCCTCCTGCTTCCCACACGACTTTTGAACTTTCCCTCTCCGGCTGGTGTGCATTCCCCTAGACAGACAGCTGCTTTCTCTTTGAGGGTGAGGTATGGGCAGGAAACATGTAGGTGAAAATATTGCATCTTTTATGGGCTCCCTGATTCCCACCATCCAACATAAACAGCCCCATTGTTTTGCATAGTGAGCTTCAAAAAGCAGTTGGCAAGTCGTTTTTTTTTTCCTATGCTGAAAAAGGAGACCTCTGTGTTTAAAAGATAGAAACGAACAAAGCAGGAAAACCTTAGTCTTTTGGATCAACGAGACTCTCCTTAACAGACCATATAAGGGTCTTTGATATTTAATGTCTTCTCTCTATCACAGAGTGAAGTGTACCCCCATTTGTGTGTCACAGAGAGCTGGTTGTGTTGGGGAGGACGGGAGGCTGTATAGAGTCCCCAGGGCATTTTTGGGCTTTGGTTGACAGTCTGACCCTTTTACAGTGGTTTCCTACCAACCCAGTGATGTCCTTGAAAGTTCCCAAACCGAAGCATTGATTAACTATAACCCCAGCCAAGGAGTTCTACAGCTCAAAGGGCACCAGTTAGAAAAATCAGGGGAAATGTATAGAGGGTGTTTCTATTCACAGTTTTATTGATAGGATTTATAATGTTGGTTTTTGCCCCCTGTACCCTTCCAAGATTATGTTATGAAAGAAAAGTAAATGTTTTTCCTCCACTGGACAGTATAGGTTGGCATATCTTGTCCCAAATAATGCTATTCTTTTTTCCTCTCCTTACAAGCCCCAACATAACACACAAACACACGTCCAGACATACATGTACCCCCAACACACACACACGCACACATACATACCCCCACACAACCCAGCACACATGCACCACACATACACCCCCAACACACACACATACACGCGTATGCCCAGCACATATATAACCCCATATACACTCAACACACACACATACACCAATACATACAAAACATAACACCCCATCACCATTTTATACCATTATATTTGGCCAGTAGAATTTTAGAAGTGGGAACTAGAGAAAAAGCAGTAAGTGATTCCTTTAAAATCTTTTTCCTAAGAATAGGTGTCTTTCTTTTATCTTTGAAATTGGATTACCTGACAAAATTGTTGCAAAGGCAAAGGAACTACTTTAAGGAAAAATAATTAGATGTTGACCTCCTTCTCTATACCAAAATTAATTACAGTTGATTAAAGATTTGAGGGATGATATTGATAATGGATATTAACTAAAATATACTCTAGACTTATACTGGCCAGGCACTGTGGTAAGTGCTTTACCTGTCTTGCCTTGTTAAATCATACCAGCGACCCAGTAAGGTAGCCACTATTATTCCTGACTTACTAATGAAGAAATCCAGAACTTGCCCGAGGTCACACAGCTGGTAAGGAGCAGAGTTCAGGTTGGAAAATAAAACTGTAAAAAAATAAAAACAACAGGGGCGCCTGGGTGGCTCAGTTGGTTAAGCGACTGCCTTCGGCTCAGGTCATGATCCCGGAGTCCTGGGGTCGAGTCCCGCATCGGGCTCCCGGCTCAGCGGGGAGCCTGCTTCTCCCTCTGACCCTATCCCCTCTCATGCTCTTTCTCCCTCTCTCTCTCTCTCAAATAAATAAATAAAAAATTAAAAAATAAAAATAAAATTAAAAAATAAAAACAGAACTAGAGGAAAATACAGGTGAATCCCTATATAATTTGGGGTAATAATAATACAAAAGGATTTTGGAAGCATAAACATATACTGTAGGGAAAAATCACAAAGGAGAAGATGAAAGATTTGAATATGGACAACCAAAAGCTTTTGTATGACAAAAAGCAACATGAGACTAAAAAGTAAATGACAGACTAGGAAACAATATTTACAATGTATAATAGACCAAAGGTTAATATATCCGTAATATGTGATAAGCATTTTTGGGGCACCTGGCTGGCTCAGTCGGAAGAGCATGTGACTCTTGATCTCGGGATTATGAGTTCAAGCCCCATGTTTGGTGTAGAGATTACTTAAATAAGTAAATAAATAGGGCGCCTGGGTGGCTCAGATGGTTAAGCATCTGCCTTCGGCTCAGGTCATGATCCTGGAGTCCCGGGATCGAGTCCCGCATCGGGCTCCCTGCTCGGCAGGGAGTCTGCTTCTCCCTCTGCCTCTCTCTCTCTCTGTCTCTTATGAATAAATAAAATCTTAAAAAAAAAAAAATAAGTAAATAAATAAGTAAATAAACATAAACGTATGTATGATGAGCATTTTTAGTAAAAAAAATCAATGACTAAACCAATCAATTTGTAAAAAGAAACATGGGACCCAAATAATCAATTTACTAAAGAATAAATACAAAGCAGGCAATCAACAAAGGAGAGGAAAATTGTAGTTTAGACAAAACCAGGAAGAATGATAATAGCCGTGTTGTTGAGGGTGCATTGCTAGAAGACACAGTAATTTGAGTTTTTGGAGTTTTGCCTGAAACTTGAAAACAGAAAAGTGCTCAGAGATAAATATGTAAGGATAAATATTGCAGAAAAAAGAAAAAGGAAATAATCTACATATCCATAATAGGGAACTGATTGCATCAGTTAAGCATACAATGGAAAGCTAAGTAGCTAGAAAAAATACTAATGTTGATATAACTTTGTAGAGGTGGCAAAGTGTTCATTATTTCTTATCTTGAAAGAGAATAAATTTCCCTTGAGACATGAAGCCATAGTGATAAAATGTATTGCAGTCTCTCTAGAATCCAGTCTTGCTTAGAATTGTAAAGATACATGAACTTAACAATAGTTCTTTGTG
The DNA here is from genome assembly GCF_002201575.2 of Neomonachus schauinslandi. Lineage (NCBI taxonomy): Eukaryota > Metazoa > Chordata > Mammalia > Carnivora > Phocidae > Neomonachus > Neomonachus schauinslandi. Next base: position 136,201,904 of record NC_058410.1, on the reverse strand, counting down.
TTTATCCTTTTATAAATTGTGCTTCGAGGTAGTTATTTAAGGATGGAAAGGAGACGAATTCTTTCCAGAAACACAATATAATTGTTTGCTACTTTTTCATATTCTATTTTGTATTTCCCCGAATTTTTTCCTTTACTACTTATAACTAAAACTTTATTAAATATGATAAATCTGAAGTATATTCTGTCAAGCATAACTGTAAATATCTAAGAGAACTTGACTTTTTGAAAAGCATATGCATATATTTAATGGAAATCAGAGAGACTAGTTTGGTTTTTTTCTGTCACATATATTTCATTTTAATGTCTGGGAGGTTACTGTGGGTGCCAGGAAAAGTATAATCTGTCATTTTTATCAAAATTATTCAATTAGTAGATACATATTACATTAACACAACTACTCACGTCTACCCCCAGTGCCTTATGTAACCAAGGGTACTCTAGTCTTTAGGGGCTCATTAGAATTTCAAAAACAGTCATACTTTGACCAAAGTATAAACTCAATGCAATTAAACCTTTTTTTTTTTTTTTATTTTTATTTTGCAGTGATCTCCACACGCATTTTGGGGCTCGAACTCAAAACCCTAAGATCAAGAGTTGCATGCTCTACCAGCTGAGCCAGCCAGACACCCCAGATGTTTCTTTTTAAGTTAAACAAACAATATTTTGATGCCTCAGTCCTCACTAATGAGGAAAGGGTTCCCCAATTAAATACACTTTAGTCTGAGGACAGCTATGTCAACATATAGGAATAACTCGGGAAGTAAAAGTGCCTACTGTTTGACAGGTACTCTGCTAAGATTCAACAACACCTATTTTTACTTTATTTTTTTTTATTCTCATGTTAATCCCCATACATTACATCATTAGTTTTAGATGAAGTGTTCCATGATTCATTGTTTGTGCATAACACCCAGTGCTCCATGCAGAATGTGCCCTCCTCAATACCCTCAACAACACCTATTTTTAAAGCTCACAGGACATCTGGGAGGCTCAGTTGGTTGGGCATCTGACTCTTGATTTCAGCTCAGGTCATGATCTCAGAGTCGTGAGATGGAGCCTCGCATCAGGCTCCGTGCTAAGTGTAGAGTCTGCTTGAGATTCTCTCTCTCCCTCTCCCATTGCCCCTCCCCCCTCAAATGAATAAATAAATAAAATCTTTTAAAAAAAGAAACTGGCAATCCAGTGGTAGAGAAAAAAATGGAAAAAAATAGTGGGGTATAATAAGATCTAGAGTTTGTAAAAACAAACAAACAAAACCACAAAGACCAGACATGGGAGTAACTGACTCCTGGTGTCGTGCAATCTGAGTCACCGATGATAGGTGAACATCTCCTTTAACATTCAAGAGGCAGCACAGACAGACCCAGGCCCTGCCACTCACTGTCTGTGTGATCTTGGACCAATGACTCCCCTTTAGAACCCCAGCCTCCTTACAGATGCTGCTGGCCCTGGGGTCTGCAAGGATTCAATGATACAAAATATGTAAAATGCATTGCTATTGGGGCAGTTGATAAAAATTAATTCTCTTCTTCTTAGTTGCACAAATAATAAAAGTATACAAGTTTAAAAGGTTAATTTATCTGGGCACCTGGGTGGCTCAGTCAGTTAAGCGTCTGACTTCGGCTCAGGTCATGATTACAGGGTTCTGAGATCGAGCCCCATATCAGGCTCCCTGCTCTCCCTCTCCCTCTGCCCCTCTGCACCCCACCCCCACTTGTACTCGCTCTCTTGCTCACTCTCTCTCAAATAAATAAAATCTTAAAAAAAAAAGTAAAAGTTTAATTCATATCCTCTTTAGTATTTGTAGTAATTTAGACATAGGCAAACCCAATTTATTCATGTATTTTTATATCCTGGAGAATTCTTTAATCATTTGGTTTATTTTTTGTGTGCAAATTTAGTGTATATATCCTATCCTGGAAGGTTTTGTGTTTTTTTTCCCTTGACATGTCATAAACCTATTTCATGTAGCTCTGTAGCATTCATTCTTGGTTTTTTTGACTAATGCTCTTTAGTTTAAAAAACCATTCGTACCAAGGGAAAAAAAAATTGCGATTTTCCTTTAAGAGAATATGGAGGGGCTCCTGGGTGGCTCAGTCAGTTGAGCATCTGACTCTTGGTTTCGGCTCAGGTTGTGATCTCAGGGTCGTGAGATCAAGCCTCACATTGGGCTCCACACTCAGCGGGGAGTCTGCTTGGAGCTTCTCTCCCTCTGTCCCTCCCCCCACTCACTCTCTTTCTCTAAAATAAATCTTAAAAAAAAATAAAAATAAAAGAATATGGAGAAAATAATTCCTCATACTTCCATCCTACTCAGCCTCAGGAGGAAAAGCTAGAAGTACTGCATCTCACCCCCTAACATAGGAAGAGAGAGGTTCCTGACTAAGTGGCCATAGGCCTTTGCATGGCCGTGGTCGAACTCTGACCACAGTGCTCCCTGCAGTCGAGTCCTTAGTCAACTCAAGTTCTTGCTTTTTTTCAAGTTACTAAATAGGATTTGAAATCAAGAGTTACTGGCAGGATGTTTGACCTGGCCAGGTCTTAAAGCATCTTGTCCCCACCCTCACCCCCTTTCTGAGGGGGACTGGTTAACCAAGGTGGAACGATGCCATGAGATGGCTCCATTTCTCTCCTTGTGCCAAGAAAGCAGTGCCTTCAGAGTCTGCTGGCGGCACTTGGGTCTGGCTGAGGACCACGGTCGGTTCTCACAAGCCTGAGCGCAGGCTGGGTTTAATCCCTAAATTCTACACTGCAGGGCTCTGCTCCAGATTTAAGGCCTGCCTTTTGGCGTGGGCGTTGGGGGAAGTACACGTGGAATAAGGAAGATCCTTTGAGAAAACATACAGGAAAAAAGTACTGATATAGTAGATAAAAATTTTGACATTGCCTTATTCTTTGTAGAGTGTGTGTGTGTGCACACATATGTAGCTGGTCTTCACAACAAACCTGTGCATTTAGGAGTGGTTACACCCTTTTTAAAAATCCACATATTACGCCAACATGTTCTGAATACCCCTTAGGTACCAGGCTCTGTGCTAGATGTTAGAAGTCAGAATTAGAGAAATAAGGTTATGTAAATCTGTTATTTTTTCTTCCAATTCATTTTTTTCAACTTTAGTGCCCATCAGTTGATCTTTCACACTATTTGACATAAGTTTTTTACATTATATGTATACGTTAAAGGTATTGGAACATGACTTTTGTTAAACTCGGGAATGTTTTTGAATTTTAGCATTGTTTACACACACAGGTGTGTTCTATTTGGTGTTTTTTTTTTTTTACATGGTTTGTAATATTCTAACATAGAAAATAGTCTCATTTTCCTTCTCTACTCCCTTACTAATGGGCATTTAACTTGATTCCAACTTAGAAAGTCAAAATAATGCTGCTGTGAGCATTCTGTTACAGGAGTCCCTTGCGGAATGTCTCTAGGGTGGGTGCCTCACATTGGCTCCGAGTAGAGGCATATTCTCTCTCTTCTAGGTGCTGTAGGTTTTCGTCAAGTGGCTGCATTATTTATTCTCCCCCCAGCGGATTATGAAAATGCCTGTATTTCCTCAGTCTAGCTGTATTGTTGCCACAGTTTTATGTTTTGCCAACCTGATGGTTGGAGACATTACTTGTTTTGTGCTTACACATTTCTGAGAGTCCCACTGTGCAGCCGCATGTCCCGGTGTAACAAGAGACTGCCAGAATTAGGTCCAGCTTTGCATAAAGGAAACAGTACACCTGAAAGCTTACGTTATGTTGCGTTATTTCCAAATGTACAAGGAATTGTCGTGTAAGATTAAAAAATAAAAAGTTCATTGGACTCATTTTTTTCAACATTTATTAAGCTTTTTGTGCCAGGCCCGAGGATTACAAAGATAAACAGATTATAGTCTCTGACCTCAATCAGGGGGTTCTCATCCCAGTGGAGGGAAGAGGTACTTAAACCAGTAGTTTGGGCAAATACCGTAGTCATGAAAGTTGGGGGCTATGAGAACACAGAGGAAGGAGAATACCATTTTAATTCTCTTAATGATGGGGAATGCATGTTAGAAAGTCAGAAATTTCAAAGGGTAGTAAATGCCACCTTAACTGTTTAAAAAGATTTTTACACCTGGGGCGCCTGCGTGCCTCTGTTGTTTGGATGTCCAACTCTTGATCTCCGTTCAGGTCTTGATCTCAGGTTTGTGGGTTTGGGCCCCACATTGGGTGTGGAGCCTACTTTAAAAAAAAAGATTTTCACAGCTGCTATTGGCTATGTAGTACATGACCGAAGACCCCCACGAGCTGCCATGAGCTGTAGATGGGCTCACAGAAGAGAACTTGTCCTCGAACCCAGCATGGGAACCGGGGTAGAGGTGCCTCTGCTCCACACATCACCTCCTCCAGCAGCGAACAGTTTCTCAGCATTTGGCATGCACTTAGCGTTGTGCTGGGTGCTTACATGGACTAGGATGAGTCTGACCACGTTCCTGCTCAGTGCAAGCTCAGAATCCAGATGGGGAGATAAGACCATTTATGTTTAATGATATTTTAATACCAGCTCATGAGAAGAAGCTGAACAGAATTTAAACGATCCTTCTGTATGGCCCCCTGACCATGGAAAGGAAACTTTTATGCCTAGAGAAGTGTCTGAGAGGGAAAGAATGAGTAGAATCATGAACTGATCCAGGAACTGAGCTCTTAACGCATAGCCCTGCACATAGTAGGCACACAGTACACTTTTAACATCTTTGGATTGAGAGAATGTTGTTACTAACTGGGGCTCAGTTATTAATCCAAACATAACCAAGAAAAATCATTCTTTTCTTTTGTAATTTTTTATTTTTTGTTTTGGTTTTTAGGTCAAGAAGTGGTTTTCAAGTGCCTTGGGGAAGGAATTCTTGAAAAAGCCTTTCAAGGGTATAATGCTTGTATTTTTGCATATGGACAGACAGGTAAGTAGCTGCTTTTATTTATAGCCAATGACATTAAATATGCATTTTTTAAAGTCTAGAAATAGAAAACACTTTGGGAAGTGACGGAAACATGCTTCTGACTTTGGGTTTTGCTGAATTAGATGATCAAAAGTAACCCTCTTTTTGAAGGTTCAACAATTTTGATAATTGAGTAATTGAGCAAAGCTAGTTTCAAACTATTAAATGTCATTTTCCTAAATTATAGCTTTAACCTGTATTTGAAATAGAAAAATAATTACCAGTTTCTCAGTATAAAGGTTATAGTAAAAAGCCATAGAACAACTCTTGGTATCATCCTATGCGGAGGACCTTCCCTGGGACACAGGAGTGCTAATGGATTATTAAACTGAGACTGTGGGGCAGGTGCTTGGAACGTGCAGAGCAGAAGTTCGCTAGGGGCTCAGCCGTTAACACTGCTTCAGCAAGAAAGTTAGAGTAAGTCCCACTAATACTGCCTGTTGTCCCATCACCGGACAGCTACGAGACTCAGACAAGAGAACACGTATCAAAGCATTTTCACAAACATAAAATATTGTGGGGGTAAAGTACTGTCTGTGTTACTCAGTAATGTATAGTTGACGTTCACTATACATACTTCTCAAGATTACATATTCATAGTGGTTCTATTTGTAGGCATCCCTCCATCAAGCTGGAGATTGTGAGCGTTACAGAAAGAATAGTATCCTTGCTGTCCAGGGGCATGGGCGTGAGGCTGCGTTTGCCGCTTCTGCTCTGTGACCCTGGCAGATAAATGTAGAGACCTCGTCATGTGGAAGCATTATGTTTCACTCCCTCTGTGGTCCTCCTTCCTTTCTGCTTGCTCTTCTTCAGGTTCAGGAAAATCCTTCTCCATGATGGGCAGTGCTGAGCAGCTGGGCCTTATTCCAAGGCTCTGCTGTGCTTTATTTAAAAGGATCTCTCTAGAGCAAAATGAGTCACAGACCTTTAAAGTCGAAGTATCCTATATGGAAATTTATAATGAGAAAGTTCGGGATCTTTTAGACCCCAAAGGGTAAGTTAGTGATTTAATTAAGCTTGTCATGGGAGTAATAATTGTAAATGATCCTTAAGTTAAAACTGCAAGTGAATATATTTATTTGGTCACTACTGTGGTTTCAGTTCATTCACTGAGAAGTCATCTGCTTCTCAAAGCCTACTGGTATACCCAGTATATATGGTTGATCCTGTATTCATGTGTAAAGTTGCTTACGTATGCCATTTAAAAAGATGTTTTTACTATCGGTATTATTTTTGCTACCATGGCTTGTTCATAAAAATTGAGTTAAGAATGACGCAGTGTCCTCTGATTCATGTTGGAAGGCAGCAGCTCTACATTGGAGGTAAGTGCTGGAACCAGCCTGGACAAGCATTCTCTTCCTGGGCTGTGTGCTGGAATCATGTTGGGGGGCTTTTGAAGCATACACTGGCCTGAGCCCCACCCATTGAGACCATGATTCAGTGGCCCCAAGGGGAATCCCAAGCATGGGTATTTTTTAAAAACTAGGTGATAAAAACCAGATGAGTTTGATTCATAAAAAAAAATTTTTGCTGATTTAAAAATAATACATACTCATAGAAAATTTAGAAAATAGGCAAAGTGTAAGAAGAAATAAAAATGACCTATAATCCCACCACTCAAAAATAACCGTTGTTAATACTTTGGTGTATTTTGATCCTGTGTTTCAAGTCTCCAGGAGGCGGGGGGAGTGTTGAGCTCATTCTCTAAATTCAATTCAGTATCCTGAATTATTTTTAAATGCTTTTCGCAGCTGTGTAATCAAGGGTATCATCATAAGATCGGAATTGTAGGTGATAAGGAAGTGAACCAATCATAGGAAATGTTTATATTGACTTTAAAGTTATTAACTATTTGCATATGAAAGAACATTTATAATACATGTAAGATATAAAGAAAAATAAAATTGACCGTCCTACTTATCATTTGGCTTAATGTATGGAACATGACCAATATTTTTGAACCCCTTTGTGATTCTCTTGGATTCCATTCCATTCCCTACCCTCTCCAAGGTAACCACAATGATGAATTTTACGTTTCTCATTATCTTCATCCTCCTTAGAGTTTACACAGAATTTTGCACAATTTTAAACTTTGTGTGAGGGAGATCATAATATATATGTCCTTTGTTGACTTGCTGTTTTCTTCTTAATGATTCATTCATTCTGGTACATGAAGTAATAATGCATTCACTTTTATTGCTCTTTGGTGTTTCATTGTATGATTATACCATAGCCTATCTCATCTGCTGTCACTTGTGTGGTTTCTACTTTTTACTGCCACAGTGCTACTCTGAGCATTCTTGCGCAGTTCTCTGGGTGTGCAAATGTAGGAGTTCCTAGGGAATACATCTGGGGTGGACCTGTGGACCACAGGATACTGAATTTTTGGCGTTAGGAGGTCCTGCCTAATTGTCTTTCAAAGGACTCATACCAGTTCACAGCCCACCAGCAGTGTACAAGAATGCCCTGTGTGAGACACCATCACAAGCACTTGATACTGTGCCGGGTTACTTTCTCTGGCTCCAGAATAGCATTCAAGAATCTCTGGTTGTGCAAGGCGAGTGAGTCGAGTCTCAGATCCGTGTGCATCCCGCTAGCTCTCTTGAAGATGTGTATTTGATCTGCCCCCATTTAGAGTACACAGAATTGCTTGTTGTCACATTGAATTCTTCATCAGTAAAGACAGGAAAACCTACTTTGTAGGTTACTGTAAGATTAAATGGGATAACTAAAAAGTTCTTAGGGAACAGTGCCACGACTTTGGGAAGCACTCAGTGATTCTTAGTTCCGTTTTTTCCACACTTAAGTGATGCCAAACATCGACACTTGATTTGAAAGGTGATCAATATCTGATGCAATGGAAAAGGTGACAAATGCAATATACTCATAATATATATAGATTTGCTTTTAATCTCAATATGTGTTGATAAGCTTTAAATGGGTCCCAAACCAGGTTTGTCATTTAAAAATTTTAAAAAGTCTTAAAGTCTTCACCAGCAGAGCCAATTCTAAATATAGGATAAATATCAGTAACTGCAAACAACTGCTTTCCTGCTCTATCACTTTCTGTATAAAATTGTTAGCATAGAAGCAGCATAAATCACTTCAGCCTTAAAGAAGCAAATTAAAATACTTTAATATTGTTCACTACTTGATCAAAACCTTTAGACATGATTTACTGAAACTGGGAGTGTGCTTGTGTATGAAATACTCTTAGGTTAAATTTAATTCTGCATGTTCTTTCCTTCTTTTTTTTTTCCTCCTGTTAAAACTGAAGTTCATCGACTAAAGCAAGCAAGTTAGCTTACCCTTGAATTCTGTGTGCTGGCTGTTTAGTTTGGGAGTAGAGATAGAATGTTTTAAATAGTAAGTTACTTTAAATAGAAATCAGAGTATAAAAGACATTCCTCATAAGGAATGCTGTTTTCCTAATCCAAATAAAGTAGCTTTTAGAATATTTTTTGATCATTAAAAAAATTGCAACTTTAGTTTTTGAGTACCTAAAAAGAAAGAAAAGCTTCCCAGTTTGGTCTGATTCATTCATTCCTATTTCTTTCCTCCCAAAGGAATAGACAGTCTCTTAAAGTTCGAGAGCATAAAGTTTTGGGACCATATGTAGACGGTTTATCCCAGCTGGCTGTCACTAGTTTTGAGGTAAGTGTCATTAAAAAAAAAAAGTAAATTGAAATGTGTAGGTAATGTTGAGTGTATTTTTATGTGAGTGCTTCGTAGCATATTGGTACCATGCGTGGTCCAGAAACCCGGTAGCAACACACCCTACACGGAAAGAAAGGGCTTCAACCTGCTTTGTCGTGAAGGCGTGACAGTGCAGCCAAGAGGCTCACCAGTGTGAACTGCTGAGTATTTTCTTTCATGCCGCCTTGTTGAAACTCTTCTCCCCAAGGTTGTCAGTGATGTCCTTCTAGAGAAACCTGGACGTACATAAGCAGCATTGGGTAATCCATTCATTCCCTTCCTGCTGACAGGATCTTCTGTGCTCATTTCCATTATTTTCAGTCTTCTGGTTCTATTTTTCTGAATCGCTCCTCTCTCCATTGACGGACCCGTCTCCTTTTCCTGCTCCTTGACTTGTATGCCTTTTTACATCCCAACTTGATGTTTTAGCCTTACTTCTATTGTCATTGCTTCAGAAACCCCCCAAAACGGCCCACTCTGTGTTGCTGGAGAATGCCGGCCCAAGAGTGTGTGAAGGCGTCCTCTGCCTAGTCGTTCTCTCTGGGGCTTGTGGCCGTCCCACCATCCCCTCCGACTCAGTAGGACGAAAATTAATCTGTGAGCTAACTCCCCCCAGCCATTTAGATGAAGACATTTTTAGTATCACTCAAATGAGAAACAGGATAGCCATCACTTTAAAAGCACCTAGATTCTGAAATGAAGGGAAACCTCTCTGGCGTAAAGGTGCTAAAAGTCAGCACCTTTGCTCACGTGCGTGGTTCACAGCTCAGTGTGGTTGGGGTCCGTGTTCATCTCACCCTGTCACTTATTAGTAAGAGCCAAAGAGCTTGTGATTTGCATCCCCGCTCTGCCTCTTACTAGATGTGGGAAAAGTTACTTGAGCTCTGTGAACGTCAGTGTTCTGTGGGTAACATCAGGGGAATACTTGTTTATTATAAAGTTCATGCATCTGACATGTGTAAGAGCCCGTGGGTTCTAGGTGTTCAAAGATGAATAAGGAGCATTCCCTGCCGAGGCGGCGACATAAACAAGAGGTCGATAGCTCTATAGAGTCGTTAAGCACAGGAGAGTTACAATCACCTAAGGTCACTACCTTATAGTGAGTATCTAGAGTGCTCCAAAACATTAGCTCCTTTCTCCCCCAGGAACTTGCAAAGGGAAAAAAGAGGCGCCAAACAGAGAAAGGGGACAATTGCGGGATGGCCAGAATGGGGGGAACATTTCATATTCCGGAAGGCGGTGAGAGAGGTGGAAGCTCACCCACCTCGCCACGGAAGGCAGACGGGGAGGCGGTCCTTACGGAAGGGCGGGGCCAAGCACGTCCCGGGGCTTGTAATTAATCCGTGCAGCTGGTGGGCAGGACTGCATTCCTGTGTTTGCGCTTATCCTGTGTTCCTTCTGCTTTGCCTGTAGGATATTGAGTCATTGATGTCTGAGGGAAATAAGTCTCGGACGGTAGCTGCGACCAACATGAATGAGGAAAGCAGCCGCTCCCATGCTGTGTTCAACATCGTAATCACACAGACACTTTATGACCTGCAGTCCGGGGTGAGGGCCTGGGGAGGGCCTTCAGTGCAGGAAAAGAATGCAAATATCCTGCAGGGGTGAAGGGTTTCATGGGTGGATTTTATGCTGGCTTTGCTGCTTACTAAATAAGCTACTTTACTTAAATCGTTCAATTTATCAGGTCTTCCTTTATATATAACTTTTTTTTAAAAAATTGGGTTTCTTGTGTAAACTCCCTGAACAGCATGATGATGTCACCATACAACTTTTAATATGTATCCTTTCATCCCGAAATTCCCCTAAAAACAATGGAGTCTACCTCATAGCCATTAAGGGCTATTAAGAAGGAAACCACGGCTTTTAGCCTAAAGAACACTTTTTCAAAAGAAGAGGCATTTGACCTGAATATGCAGGAATCGTCACGTGTTTCCTCAGAGGCACAGAAAATCCCGGGCTCTCTGAGGGCATCCTGGAAAGCTGAGCAAGCTGAGCGGGCTTGCTGCCCAGCTACAAAGCAGACGCGCACCGGTCCAGATTGGACTGTGATGGGGCGCCTGGCTGACCCAGGTAGACGAGCATGTCTCTTAATCTCGGGGTCGTGAGTTCGAGCCCCACGTTGGGTGTAGAGATGACTTGAACGAATAGAACTTCAAAAAAGTAAAAATTAAAAAAAAATAAATTTGACCATGAAATCGCGAGTCCACGTAGCTCCTCCCCTGCCCTGTTGTGGGGGCAGGGCTACTCCGGCTGCCCTCAGTTACCGTGCAGACGTCGGCGTGGACGTGTGCATTTGCACTCACGTGTGTTGTTTCTCTCTTGTTCCCTGCACCCAGAACTCGGGAGAGAAGGTCAGTAAGGTCAGCCTGGTGGACCTGGCGGGTAGTGAAAGAGTGTCCAAAACAGGAGCTGCAGGAGAGCGACTCAAAGAAGGCAGCAACATTAACAAGTAAGGTGGCGGGTGGGATTCGGGTGCCACACTGCAGCCTCACACCCAGCTTCCCCTGTGTCCGGGGGTGGGGAGCGGGGCTTGTGGCACTGGAAGGGAGCGGATGGTTCTGGTGGCAGGTGCTTCTGAGTCTGTGTAGCTTTAGTAAATGGAGTTGAAGAAAACCAACAGCCCTACCTCTCCTGAAACGCATGAGGTTTGTGTGAAGCTACGCGTTGCAGCCCTGTGCGTGTCATCATCATGTCTAATGTAATCTCAGGTAAATGCCAGTCACAGCCCTTGTCACTCAAATCATATCTTAAATTCATCTGAGAAGCTTGCTCTGAAAAGAAAACCTGCTTTGAATCCCTTTGTACAGCTGAAACTGTTTAAACATCAGTGCCTAACAGAATTTAACAGTTGCTGGATAGCTGCCACACTGAAATCTCACTTTTTGCCTTGGGAGCCTGCGGTGCGCCCAGTGCTGTCCTGGGGGCTGGAAGAGAGCAGGGTGGTACGGGATGTGTAGGAGTTTGCCAGGCAGACAAAGGAGATGCCGGCAATGGGCACAGAGGGCACAGCAAACGCACAGACAAGTGGAGGACTTGTTCTTTTCAGTAATGCAGTATCCCAGGACGGCTCCTGCCATGCAGGAGGGGTGTTTGCTTTCCTGCTCAAGAGGGAGCAGAGTTTGTGTTTAAGAGTCTGAAGTGTCAAGTCAGACTGCCAGAGTTTCGTCCTTCCCTTCACCTCTCTGTGCTTTCTTTTTCTCATCTGTAAATGGGGATCGTAACAGTCCCTACTTCATAGACTTGTTGGAGCTTACATGCCCAGGATGCGCTTCGAACAATGCCTGGCTCATACTGTGCACTGAATCAATATTAATTGCTGTAGCTAATATTTTTATAATCTGTACAGATAGCATAATCATTATCATTATTCCAAGCTCAGCAGAAAGCAGTTGAGTTTGTACTTGTAACATCTCTCTGTTGAGACATAATAACTTGGGTTTCGTTTAGGACAGAAGGTGACAAGAGGCAATCTATGCAGGAACATGTTTGTGCAGCTTGCATTTTAAACGTGAGCACATTATAATTTTAGTGTGCTGAAGTTTAAAATTAGAAGGGAAATATCACCCCCTCTATCAGCTGGACACAACAGCACTCACTGCAGAGACTGCTGCTTTAGGGAGTTAATCTTCCAGTCATTCTGTCTCCTGCTCTAATAACAAAGGGCTTGGCTGTATTTCATGACCAAGCACTGTAGGAGTGCAGGCCGGCACCGCAGCTCGGCCTTCCACAGTGAGCTCAAGGGCGGGGATGGGAAAGCAGAAATGGGGGTATGAGGGAGCAGGTATCAACGAAAAGATTGTCACCTGTCCGGGAGATGTGTTAAGCCATGCCAGCCCTTTGCCTTCTGGCTGGGCTTGTGGGAAAACACTAGGAGTTCTGTGCCGAGAATTTGTGAGAATGTAGAGTATGGCTGGCTTTGCTGTATAATGATCGCTAACTTCTGCTGACCTCTAATAAGGTCAGTGTTCTGGGTGCTGTTCTGAATGCTCCATATGGAATCACTCATCTGATCCTCACACCAGCATTGGGGGAGGGGTGTCTGTTATCCCTATTTTACAGAAGAGGAAACCAAGACAGAGAGGGGGTTAAATAATGTGCCCCAAGTCTCAAAGCTCTAAGCGTGGATCTGGATTTGGCTGCAAGCAGTCTGGCCCCAGAGCCCCGTGTAGTATGTGGGGTGACAATGTGTTCTGTTTGCCTGCAAGAGTCCTAGCTGATACTTTCATCCCAGAGTAAACGTTAATAGTGCCCTCTTAAATTTGGGCACTGAATTATGTACTGTCCCAAACCGGACTACCTCGAAGCCACATAATAACATGATTTAGATCCCCCGGCGACTGACTGTCTTCTATAATGCCTTACTGAATTGCATCAAATGCTCTCAGCATCCTGCTGTCTTTCCTTATTTACATACTAGCTCTTTCACAAATGAATATGTGGATTTCCTACTACTAGTCAGTGAGATCTGATCTTCATTTTGGGGGTTCTTTACAGTTATCAGAGCACTTTCATATGCATTATTTCATGTGAGGCTCCTAATAGGTATTTTTATCTCTGTTTATAGATGAGGGAACTAATGCTTGGAGACATTTAAGTAATATGAATAAAAGCTGAGTGGACATTTATTAAGTCTCTGCTATGTGCCTGGCGCTGCATTAGATGCTGGCGATGCAAAAGAACTTTAGATATTCTTGTAGACACTACTGCCTCCCCACCCACCCCCCAAATATGCCCTAATCCTGATCGTAATTCCCAAAACTTGTGCATATGTGACAGTGCAAGGCAGAGAACTTGGCAGATGTGATTAATTTAAGATTTTGAGATGAGGAGATTATCCAGGTGAGCCTGCTCTAAGAGCAAAGCTCCTGAAAAGTGAAAGAGGGAGGTAGGAGGGCCAGAGCTGGTCAGAGTGATGTGGGGTGAGAAAGCCTTCACCTTCCATTTCCCGTTTGATGGTGAAGGAAGGGACCGTGAGCCAAGGAACGCAAGCGGCTTGAGGGAGATGGAGCAGGCAGGGCGACAGCCTGTCCCGATGGCCTCCAGAAGGAGCACAGCCCTGCTGACACTTCTTAGCGCAGTGAGACACGCTCTGGACTTCTGGCCTTCCAGAACTATAAGATAATAGTTGTAATAGCTTCATGTTCTGTTAAGCCACCAAGTTTATGGTTATTTGTCACAGCATGATGGCTGCCCTTGAGCACACAGTTGAGGACCACAGGAGGTCACTTCATTTGAAAAAATGAAAGGAAGGAGGATTTTGGGGGGGGGGCAGACAACGCTGTGAAATTCTACATAAGCCAACACTGAGGCATGGAACTATTTTTTTTTTTATGACACCTTTTACCAGTCTGTGGATGTTTGCCGAGTTGGTCTTGTGCTTTTCCCAAAATAACTGGCTCAGAGGGACTAGAGTTGCCTCTGAATCTTTTCCACTATGCCTTAGTCCAGGGCTGTTTTCTTTACCCCACACACCTCTCTGGTCTCCCCGAGTAGGTGCACATGCCCCAAGAGCCCACTCCGGACCCACGTCTCCAGTAGGTGTCCTCCAGGTTCTCATTGTGGTCATGGGGACGTAGCATGCACGGGACATCTTGCCATTACACGGTGCCCTGACATCTGCAGAGCTGTATGGGAGACCTTCATGGAAATGGGCCCTCCATCCCTTGCCTGCCATTCCAAAATCTGGAATGCCCTGAACAAGCCCTTTTCTTTTCTTTTTTTTTTTTTAATGTTTTATTTATTTATTCATGAGAGTCAGAGAGAGAGAGAGAGACGCAGAGGCAGAGGGAGAAGCAGGCTCCCCGCCTAGCAGGGAGCCCGATGCGGGACTCGATCCCAGGACCCTGGGATCATGACCTGAGCCAAAGGCAGACGCTTAACCATCTGAGCCATCCAGGCGCCCAAGCTCTTTTCTTTTTTTCTTCACAGCTTACCTGTTGGTAGAGCCTCACCGGAACTCTCGTGAGGCTGTCTCTAGTCGTTACCTGTGTTCAGAGTGTTTGTTTACTCATTTAGCGTGGCCGTTTGTAAGTTTAGCCACAGAAATGCCGGTGGGTTTTATTACGGCCTGCTGTCCCAGATCTGTCCGTGGTGGTCATGTACAATGCAGGCAGTGCACGTCCTAAAATTCAAAGTATTCTGCATTTCCATACCCACGTGGCCCCAAGGGTTTCAGACGAGGGGTGCTCACCTGTCCCTTTTTGATCCATGAAGCCAGTATGTGTTGGGCACTGGCGGTGTGAGAGCACGGGGAGGAGTAGCCGGGGCTCTGGCCTCGGGAAGGTCAGGATCCGATGGGGAAGGACCGAGGGCTGGCATGACCACATTCAGTGCCGTGGGTGCAGTGGGAGCCCAGGGACAATGGCCGGAAGGTTCGGGGAGGGCGGAATTTCTAGCCGAGTGACCTCTGTGTGCCTCAGTTTTGTCAGCTGTAAAACATGGCTGAGGAAACAGCCCTGTGAGCAGGGCTATTACGGGGATTAAATTAGTTACTATTGTAAGTGCTTCTTAGAACAGGGCCCAGCATGTAGTAAGCGCTGTAGTAGAGACACAGGTAAAATAAATAATAAATTGAAAGGGCTGCCTGATAGCTCCCAGATGGCTTTTTAAGCCTTAAAACCAGCGCCCCGTTGAGTGCTAAAATTAAAGAAATCTCTGACATGTTTCCTAAGCTTTCTCTCGGCCTCCTATTTGGGCTTCTTTTGATGGAACATTAGTAATCCTCTTAAGCAGACCTGTCAGGGACTTCACAGGGACATTAGTGTCTGCTTAATGGGCTATGGATTTAGGAGCTTCATCTCTCCTTAAGCTCTTAAGAGCTTTAAAGCACACATTATTCCTTCATTTGCAGAGCTAAGGCACGGCATGGCTGCACCACCATGGCCTGTGCAGGGTGTAGGACGAATAGGTCTGTAGACCATCCTCACAGGGGAATACATCTGAAAACTCAAGGCTGTTGCTCCACCTGTCTGTTGAGGGTGGAGTGAGGAAGTCTGTCCCTGCCACCAGAGTCCGGTGGGCCAGCTTCTCGGAGTGCTCATTCAGATCTTGGGGCGCTCGCTAAAACCCCTGGGAATGTCATTGAAAATGGTTCCATCTTAATCTCAGCAATGGCCAGTTATTAAGTGCAAGCAATGTCCATCTAATGAGTATCACTCCTGGTCTCAGTTCGTTTCAGTCACTGTGGTTGATAATAAAGTATATATGAAACATTTCCCCAAATGGGTTCTACTCAACATTTGTTCTAGGGATACAAATATATGTTATTCTTAAGATTCTGTCAAATAATTTGTGTTACAATGTAATAAATTATAAGCACAGTATTTCTAATGTGTCATGTGACTCAATCCTCTTTTTTTTTTTCTTCTTGAGTACTTCCCATGACTCTTAATCATTTCTTCTCGGAAGTCTCGCTTAAGTGGGTATTGCCTGCATAACCGAACATGAACTTGTACCTGGGGAGAGTAAAAGTGGCCTGGTTCTGTCCATTATTCAAGGGCTGGTGGGGGTCCTCATCAATTTACCACTTACACATTGCAGGGTCCAATCTGAATAAACATCTTTGCATTTAATATGAGAGACCCACAAAGGACAGATCAAAAATCTCCTTGGGAGGCAGTAGCCACATGTTCTGGGGCATGTGACATTGTGACTTCAGTGTTTCTCAAAGCAATTTTGGGAAATACTAGTTCCTTGAGTGGCTCTGGGAAGAAAAGGATCCTTGGACAAATAATTTTGATAAAGGCTGCTTAAAAAAATCTCCCTTCAGAGATTCACAAATCCTATATAGCTGTAACTTAGTCCCTGAACTTTTCTGATGACAGAATTATAGGTATTACATCTATTAAAATCTCCAGAACAAATAATCAAAAGAACTCATTTTGGGAGATGTTCGTTTGTACTTGATCTCACCACGGCACTTGAAACGGAAGGGAATGGTTCTTGTTAGACGCACTTTGCTGGATTTGAATGACTCGAATCGGCCACCGGAAACCAGTGGGGGGTGGAACGAGGCCTGTTCTGCATGATCACAGCTTTCCTTCCTCTCCTGCCATGAGATGGGATTGTCCTTGCCCCTGTTTTGCCAAACGTACTCTTTGCATTTCGCCTTTACTGTTAAGAGTGGAGACTTAACTGGGGAAAAGTACTAACTCAAGTCCACTAACTTCATCATCTTTCAACTAATTCTTTAAAAGGCAAGGATTGCATTCTGCTGTAAGCAACAGCTATAGTGACGACCAAATGATGGATTCCTTTTCCTCACTTTCAACAAGAAGTCCAGAAGCTGGTATAGCACCTCAAAAATGCTGTCAGGCACCCAGCTCGACAAACCTTAGTGTGTGTTCACGTTGTCCTCATGACCTCAAGATGACTCTATCATTCCAGGCATTGTAGCCTTATCTGTGTTCCACACAAGAGGGGGAAAGGAAGGGCAAAGGACCACTGGCTTCTGGCTTATGTCTACAGAATATGTACCTTTTCTACCAGAACAATAGCTTTCTTGGAAGCCCCACCCAGTAATGTCACCCTGCATCTCATTGGCCAGAGCTGTGTTTCATGGCTTCCCAGAGCTGCAGAGGACTCTGAAAAGTGGAGTTTCTAGCACAGCATTAGCATCCCAGCAAAATCAGGGCTCTGTTAGCAAGTAAGAAAGGCAGAAGGGATATTGGGCCAACATCCACAGAGAGTACCAAAGCCAGCATTGAATCAGTCCTTTTTAGAAAGAGATCCATGTTCTGTCCTTCAGTGTATTTAGACTCAGTTTTACTCAGCAGAGATATTGACTGACCGATTTTTGTAAGCCAGGCACAGTAATGGTACGATGTAGAATGGTCTCTGCTCTCAAATCAGTCACAACCTTAAGTAGAAAGAGATAGAGAAATATATATGCAGGTAACTGTAGCAAAGTTTAATAACTAAGTACCGCACTTACGACCTTAGAAAAAGATCATTAGAAAAATAGGTAAAATAATATATTTGAAATCCATCCTGGAGAGTATAGATAACTCACATCATATCTACTCCTAAGGGAAGGAATCTGGTGGTTTGGGTTTCAAGGGAAACTATGGAGGTTGGAGGAAGGTGCAGAAAAGGAAAAAAACCAAAAACCAAAAACTGAATTATGACCGTGTTCTTCTCACTGATTTTATTTATTGGAGCTGCTTTTATTTTGTTTTTGATCCTCCTAGTTTTATTTACTTTCTTCTTAATCTCAAATTCTCCATTGTTACAGTAGATAGGTAGATTTTTAAAATTTCTATCTTAAAACATGGCTATCTGTTCACAAATCGTTATCTCCTAGCCTAATCCTTCTGTCCTCTTCACTCAGCCTCTCCTCATTTACTCTGTGCCCACTGCCCCAGCCCAAGAACTTATGGAAAGGTTAGGAGTTTCCTTACTGTCTCCATCTCCCTTAGGTTCAGGGAAGGAGCTGTACTTCGGTAGAATTAGAAAGATTCCTGGAGCAATTTTTTCAGCCCCTCAAATTGGCAAACAGCTCCACCCTGTCCTGGAAATCTGAGCTGCCCATTTGCCTCCAGCATAAGACAGCGCTAGCAGGATCCATAATTTGTGATTTCATTATATTCTTAAACTCCCTAGGAATAAAGTTACTGTTAGAATAGGTAAACCTACTGTTCACTTTTCACACATAGTTTTTGAGGTTCCACAAGCCCCTGGATCATTGTTCCCAGGTGGAAGGTAGCAAGGAGGGGTGGCGTGGCCCCCTGGTCACTGGGCGACCTGGTTACCTCTCACCCATCGTGGGAGTCCCCTCACCCTGCAGTTTTTTTCTTTTTGCGTCAAAGGGACAGTAGGTTTAGAGAGAGTTCTTGTTTTGAATGTGTGCACACTATCAGGTAAAAGGCTTCTACTAGTGATAAGCTTCCCTAACTGGGTAAGTTACAGAGCTAAGTACACACAAAAGGGAGTCGGGAGGCCATTATCTGTCACGCCCCAGAGTCACGTGATCGTGTCTGCCCAGCCCCGCCCCTCCGCTGAGGCCCCTCAGGTGCTGTACGTGCTGACGACATACGACGTACTGACGCAGCGTGCACGTGGTGCCGTGGGCGGTGCTGACGCTGTGCCATCGTTTCCCTTTTTGCCCTGAAAGCGCTCGTTTGTTTTTTGTGTCCTTGTTTAGGAGTGCCCGGAACTTTCCCTTTTTACTCCTGACACTATCAAATTAGAAAGTAGGACCAGTTGCCACCAGACAGGGTCACATCTCTCTCTCAGTGAGGAAAAACACATGACAACCCCAGAACGCGTTTGCATATGAAGGGCACTGTTCACTTAATACTGACCTTGGAGTCCCGGAGCTCTTTATAGTCTGGATGAATTAAAGTACTTTCTGCTGTATTTAAGTATTAAAAACATTATCAGTTCAAAGAATTGTTTTCAACTGAAAATTTTTTATTCCAGTAGTTGCAAAATGTGAAAGATGCCCTATATTCTTTATTAAAGCAGAAATGTGGTTTTGCCTTATATTGAATTCCTGTTTTTCTTCTATTTCATATATATCACATGCCATTTTCTTTCTTTTTAAATTTAATTTTATTTCATCATGATAAGTATAATCTTTCATTCCCATTCCCCCTTCTCTCTGGTGGGGACCATCAGTTTGTTCTCTAGAGTTAAGAGTTTGTTAATTGGTTTGTCTGTCTCTCTCTCTTTTCCTTTGCTCGTCATGTTTCTTAAATTCCACATATGAGTGAAATCATATGGTATTCATCTTTCTTGAACTGACTTACTTCGCTTAGCATTCTAGCTCTATCCATGCTGTTGGAAGTGGCAGGATTTCATTCTTTTTTATGGCTGAGTAATATTCCATTGTGTATATATCCTCTTTATCCATTCATCTGTTGATGGACACTTGGGCTGCTTCCATAATTTGGCTATTGTAAACAACACTGCAATAAACCTAGGGGTGCATGTATCCCTTTGAATTAGTATTTTTGGGATAAATAATCATTAGTGTGATTACTGGATAGTAGGGTAGTTCTATTTTTAATTTTTTTGAGGAACCTCCATACTGTTTTCCTCAGTGGTTGCACCAGTTTGCATTCCCACCAGCTATGCAAGAAGGTTCCTTTTTCTCCATATCCTCACCAACACTTGTTTCTTGATTTTTAGCCATTCTGACAGGTGTGAGGTGATACCTCATTGTATTTTTTTTTTTTAAGATTTTATTTATTTATTAGAGAGAATGAGAGACAGCACAAGAGGGAAGAGGGTCAGAGGGAGAAGCAGACCCCCCCGCTGAGCAGGGAGCCCGATGCGGGACTCGATCCCGGGACTCCAGGATCATGACCTGAGCCGAAGGCAGACGCTTAACCAACTGAGCCACCCAGGCGCCCCCCTCATTGTATTTTGATTTGTATTACCTTGATGATGACTGATGTTGAGCATCTTTTCATGTGTCTGTTGGCCATCTGGATGTCTTTGGAGAAATGTCTTTTAATGTCTTCTGCCCATTTTTAAATTGGATGATTTGTCTTTGGGTGTTGAGTTGTTTCAGTTCCTTATTGGATATGTCATTTGCAACTATCTTCTCATATTCAGTAGGTTGCCTTTTAGTTTTGTTGATTGTTTCCTTTGTGCAGAAACTTTTTATTTTGATGTAGTCTGAATAATTTATTTTTGCCATTTTCTTTCTTAAATTTGTTATCTTTGGGAGGAGTGATGGAGTGTTTGAACTTGCATTTTTTTTTTTCTTTAAGATTTATTTATTTGAGAGTGAGAGAGAGACAGTGAGAGAGGGAACACAAGCAGGGGGAGTGTGAGAGAGAGAGGCAGGCTCCCGCTGAACAGGGAGCCCGATGCGGGGCTCGATTCCAGGACCCTGGGACCATGACCTGAGCCGAAGGCAGACACTTAATGGCTGAGCCACCCAGGCGCCCCTGAACTTGAATTTTTTTTAAACAACTGTATTGGGAAATAGTTCACATATGCATACTTTACCATTTTTTTAAATTTTATTTTATTATGTTAATCACCATACATTACATCATTAGTTTTTGATGTAGTGTTCCATGATTCATTTTTTTGCGTAGAACACCCAGTGCTCCATGCAGTACGTACCCTCTTTAATACCCATCACCAGGCTAACCCATCCCCCCGCCCCCCTCCCCTCTAGAACCCTCAGTTTGTTTCTCAGAGTCCATAGTCTCTCATGGTTCATCTCCCATTTAAAATGTACAATTTAGCAGCTTTATTATTTTCAGAATGTTTAACCATCATCACAATCTAATTTGAAAACATTTTCATCATTCCCAAAGTAACCTTGTGTCCAAGTCATTCCCATTTATACCACCTCCGGCCCTGGACAATCACTGCCTTCATCTCTTTTCTGGGTATTCACCTATTCTGGGTATTTCGTATAAATGGAATCGATATGTGGCTGTATTAGTTTCCCAGTGTTATAACAGGTTACCACAAACTGGGTGGCTTACAACAATAGAAATTGATTTCCTTATAGTTCTGGAAGCCAGAAATCCAAATCAAGGGATTGGCAGGGTTTGTTCCTTCTTGGGGCTCAGAGGGAAAATCTGTTTCTTGCCTCTCTCCTACCTTCTAGTGGTCACTGAAGCTCCTTGACCTTCCTTGGCTTGTAGATGCATTGCTCCCATCTGTGCCTCTCTTTTCACACGGCCCCTCCCCTGTTCCCTGGGTGTCTTCACGTGGCCTTCTTTCTTATAAGGCACCAGTCACTGGGTTACAGCCCTCTGTAAGCCAGTATGATCTCGTCTTAACTAATTACATCTTCAGGGACCCTATTTCCAAATAAGAATCCATCTGAGGTTCTGGTGAACATGAATTTTGGGTAGACACTGTTCAACCCAGGACATTGGCCTTTGGTGTTTGGCTTCTTCCACTTACCATAATTTTTCAGGGTTTTTCCATGTTGTAGGTTATATCAGAATCCTCTCTTGTGGCTGAATAATATTCCATTGTGAGGACACCACATTTTATCCATCCCTTCATCATTTGACGGACAGACACTTGGGTGGTTTCTACATTCTGGCTGTTGTGAATAATGCTGCTATGAAAATTCATGGACACGTTTTTGTGTGGGCATATGTTTTTATTTCTTTTGAGGTGGATTTAACTGAATCTGTCAATTATATTGTACATATTTATGTCACTTTGCAGGAATGGCTATTATTAAATTCTGGCTCATTTTTGACCTCTTGAATTTGCCTTTGTATTTCAGTGATTTTCAAATGACTCACCTTTGAGCGATTATGTTTTGCAAGAAACATGCTTTCAATTCATTTCATGGAAGTGTATTGTTAACATTAGAAAGAAAGCTATCTAGTCTTTCATGCTAAACTCTGGTTACTTGCTGATATGTGCTCTTTTGTTTTTATAGATAAGTAATAACATTTAATTTTTTAACCATTCACAAAGTATTTTCTCTTTGTGATGTCCTGTAAGCTTCCTTGTACTCCTGAGAGATCTCCTGAGGCTGCTCTTTTCTGGCTGCTAAACTTGGGATCCAGTTGATTTCCTTTTAAAAGCGCACTTGGACTAACTCTGACACAGGACGATGTCCTTCATCCTTCAATTTCACAAATCTGTTGCTTCTATGGTGCTCTTTTCTCCAGGTGCAGGGAACATGTATTAACTACCAGGGAACATTCATGAGCTTAGACCAGTGGTTCTCGAACTCCAGCCTGCACCAGAATCACCTAGAGGGCTGGTTAAAGCAGAGTAGTGGGTCCCACTATAAGTGTCTGAGTCTGTAGGTCTGGGGTGTAGTGGGGCCTGAGAATGTGCATTTGTAACAAGGTCTCAAGTCTTGCTGGTGTTGCTGGTCCCAGCACCACGTTTTGAGAATCATGGGCCTAGGCAGCTAAATCCATGTACCACTTTGGGTATTGTTCAACCAGGGCCTCTTAAAATTTAATGTGCCTATGAATTACCTGGAAATATCTTTAACCTGTTCTGACTCAGTAGGCCTGGGGAGGCTTCCAAGAGTCTGTGTTTCTAAGCAGCTCGCAGGGGATCCCAGTGCTGCTTTGTGTAGCAGGTGTTGAAAGAGTAGCCATATGCTGTCCTCTGCTTGGGTAGGTCTTTGTTCTGTACGACTGTACAAACTCCACACTGAGTTGTGAAATACGCTTGCTAGCTTTAACAGATGAACAGAATATACCTTGTAACTTGCAGGGAAAGGTTCTCTTCAAGTTACGTGGTTATGATGGAACACAGAATGAGAGGCCCAGATGGTCCACATTAGCCCCAAAGAATAAATGGTTCAGACTTTCACCGTAATATTTGGAGTCAATTAAAATTCTCTGATTTTTTTTAAACGTATGTTTCCAGGTTCTGAAATGTCTGTCTCACAGTCACAGGTCCTGTGACTGAACCGAATAGATTCTTACAGGGATTCTAAATTCATTCTTTTAAATGAATGGAGTTACTTTTTTGTTTTTCTTTTTCTCAGCTTCTTGACAAATTAATGTACACTTGATTGTATCAATGTTAGGGCCTTGTTGTTCTGCATATTTCGTACTTATTCCCTGGAATGATTATTATTTTATAGAAACAATATAAATATTCTCTAAAGCTAATTAAAATTTTTTCTCTCGGCAGGTCACTTACAACCTTGGGGTTGGTGATATCATCACTGGCTGACCAGGCAGCTGGCAAGGGCAAAAACAAATTTGTGCCTTACCGAGATTCAGTCCTCACTTGGCTTCTTAAGGTAATTCATTGTTCTGGTGTTCTTTCCAACTAGAACTTGCCAGTTTCACAGCTGGTAGCTGAAAGGTGTGTGCAGAGCTAACCAAATACACAACAATCCCTGACAGTACTGTCATCCTGATTCCCAGGAACGTAGAATGAAAACTCGCTTCTGTTGCCCCTCTTACCCCATGGTAGTGCTGTTTGACAGGCATCGTCGTCGTGACTAGAGAGAAACCACATCTCGGCATACAATTATTTGTGAGATACAAACCCATTTCCACCACACATTTCTTTCTTCACAGAGAATGTCACACGTGCATGTTTTCAGCTTTCATCCTACGTGTTGTGCACAGAATGGGGCTTGTTTCCTAAGATGCTACTGGAAATATTTTGCAGGACAATTTGGGAGGCAACAGTCAGACCTCTATGATAGCCACCATTAGCCCAGCAGCAGACAACTACGAAGAGACCCTCTCCACCTTGCGATATGCAGATCGAGCCAAAAGGATCGTTAACCACGCCATCGTGAATGAGGACCCCAATGCCAAAGTCATCCGGGAACTGCGCGAGGAAGTAGAGAAACTGAAGGAGCAGCTCTCGCAGGCTGAGGTAAGATCAGCCCGGAGCTCCCTGTTCCTGAAGGCCCCTGGCTGGTGGTATGGGAGTGGGGAAGGGTGTCCTTGCCTGCAGTTTTAGGTCATCTCCCTGCCATTCAGCATTTCTGTGTTGATTGGCATCTTCTGCATGCTAAGCATGGTGAAGACACCATGAGTGGTACCAGACTTCTGTCCCAGGAACTCAACCTCCAGCTGAGGACGCAGACAAGTAAGAGTCAGTGATTGCTACTGCCTCATTGTTTGCCTCAGTCAGCCAGTTGGCCCTTGACTGCAAATCTCTTCCAGTGTGAAACTTGAAGAACCAAATGTGTTTTTTTAATTTAATTTAATTTTTTATTTTTTAAAGATTTGTTTATTCATTTTAGAGAGGGAGAGAGTAAGGCGAGGAGCAGAGGCAGTGGGAGAGACAGAATCTCAAGCGGACTCCCTGTTGAGCACAGTACCTGACGCGGGGCTCAATCCCAGGACCTTGAGATCATGACCTGAGCCGAAATCAAGGGTCGGATGCTTAACCAACTGAGCCACCCAGGCGCCCAAATGTGTTGTTTTTATTAACATTGTAAACTATGTGCCCATAGGCCTTGCAGTTTTCAGATTAGTTGGTTATATATCATCTCTTCCTCAAGTCAGGGCAGACAGATAAATGTTAGGAACAATTCAGAAATCTCCTTTTATTTTATCTTTTTAATGTATATCAGCTCCTGGCAGGAAACAAAATTGGTCATTTCTCATTGTTACCATCTTTCCTTGGCTTTACCCAGCTTGAATAAACACGCCCTCTTCTAAGTAACTTGCTTGTTGCAAGCTACTGGGCAAGGCCCTGTCTCATTTGAAATAGGTAATAGGACTGAAATGACAGCCAAGTGCCTGAGCGTAAGTCACATGCTTGGCCATGCCTCCCTTGGGTGTGGACCTAGGGCTGCTAAGGTCACGTTCCTTCATACCACTGGCTACTGAACCCTCGTTAGTCAGGAGAGTGTTAAGCTGTGGGGGGAAAAGCGTAATAGATACTGTTTTTAAGCACTTTTGTACCAGCTTATGTATCTATCAGTGTATCTAGTCAAAAAAGTAATCAGTAAGAGATTGAGATAAACAGGCAGAAAGGAGTCAAACCAGGGATCCGAACTGTCTCTTCATTGGTGATGGTGGAGTTGCACTGTAACAGTGTGTTTACGAGTCTTTCTCTTCTTCTAGCTATGGGCTTCTGAAGTGTAGGAAGCCTTGTTTTATCAATTATTTTTATCCCTAACCCCTAGGGCAACATTGATACTGGAAGGCACTTAGCATAATGCCTGGCAACGTTGTGAGTGCTCAATAAATGTTGCTATTTTTTTGTTATTATCATGATTATAATCATTCAGTGCATTGAGCATCATTTTTTATTGATGCCAAGAAGGGTAGCGAAACACCTGAAAAATCAAAATACTGATAAACTTTGAAGAGAGTCATTCATGATCCTAGGAGGAAAGTGTAGCGGTTCTGAAATTCGTGTAGAGGTGGATGCGCTACTTCTCTCCTCTTGTCTCTGAATCTGCTTTTCCCCCGTGACCATGTAATCTAGGCCAGATGGCTAGAACCATGCCCGGCCAAAGGGAACAGAAGAGGGGCCCCGGAAGGTTCTCCGAGATAGAGTTTTCCTGGGTGTCTCCTTGTCCCCAGCACTGAATGTCACTCTCAGCTTCTGTTACCACTGTGAGACTCTGAAACCTCAGTGACCGTATGCATCATCGCCACTTGGATTTCTTGTCTGAGTCTGCCGTCCTTCCTGTTCGTGGGCTTGTTCTTTGTAGAGGCTCCCGTTGTTATAGGGTGTCAAAGCATGTTGTTGCCAAGTAGAGGCCCCCGAAGTGTTTAAGCTGCACTTCTGTATCTGTACTTAGACCCCTTAGGTATTCTCACTGAGCTAACTCAGAGGGAACTTGCTGCCCTTTTACCCGGATGTCCTGTTTCCAAGGGAGTGATGAATATGCAAAGTTTATTACCACCAATAAGAAAAGTAGTTTTAAATGATTCAGAGTCAAATTTTAAAATGAACGAGAAGAATCTTCACCTTTCCTGGTAGGTTATCCCTGGGATGTGTTTATTGGTGATGTGTGTTGATCTCTGTCTTACTGAATAAGAAATCTGCTTAAGTTATCTTTTTTCCTATGTTTCTGTTTTGACGACGAACTTTAGCATCTTTGAGGTCTTCAAATATGAAGGGCGCCTGGCTGGCTCAGTAGATAGAGCATGTGACTCTTAATCTCAGGGTTGTGAGTTCAAGCCCCATGTTGGGCTTGGAGCCTACTTAAAAAAAAAAAAAAAGTCTTTAAATGTGAAATTTAAGTATGATGGATAAAATTACTCTGTAATGATTTGTATCAGTTTAATTCAGGACACTGGTTTCATTTTCTCCTTTAAAGAGTAGCAGTCATTTATTCTTATATTTCTTTTGATTAATAAAGATCTAAACCGCACCTTGACAGTGTATGACTTAATTGCTTCCAACAGACTGCTGATAGCCACTTATGAAGGACAGTAAGGGATTGTCTTATAAATAATGGTGGGAAAAATTAGAAAATCAGCTATCTCTGGTTTCCTCTTCAAGGCTATGAAGGCCCCTGAACTGAAAGAGAAGCTTGAGGAGTCTGAAAAGCTGATCAAAGAGCTAACAGTGACTTGGGAAGAGAAGCTGAGGAAAACAGAAGAAATCGCACAGGTAGCTTGATAATTCAGGCCTAAAATCTTGTGATTCTTTTTCATTTGCTCTCTTTTCTGTGTAGCCACTCATCATCCTCAAAAAGTCATGTAAGGGCGTCTTCCTGGTAAACGAGACTGCAAAGATCAGGCTTAGAGGCTACTTTGCCATCTTTCATCGGCTGCCACGTGGTCCACGTGTTTGCTAGAGGTGCTGGAGAGCACGGACTTGGAGCAGGCATCCCCCACAGGCCACGCTGTGCATGTTTCCTGCTTCTCCATTTTGTGATTTTGGATCACCTGGCAGAGCATGCTACCTGACTGGCAGAGAGTTTATAACTGACAGCACATCATAGTTTTTTTCATTGTAATTGCTTCTTTGGGCTTGTGAGAAAATGCTACATGAACTTTGAGATCTAACATAAGGCAAGGACTAATGCTGCACTTGTGTGTGAATGTGTGCGGTTTATGAATCTACACTGTGCGTTTTGTGAATATTTTAATCCCACTGACCACTTGGAAATACTGGACCATCCCAGTGAGGTATCTTGAAAGCAGTAACTGGGACCTAGTCGAGCCTTCTCTTAGATACTATTCACACACACACAGACTCACACTCACACACCCCCACACACATACCCCTAACTCCCTATGTCTTGTACATTGCTTTGTGTTTCTTCACAGCACTTATCACCATTGGCAATTCTGTATTTTACATGTCTGTTTTTTCATGGTCTGTTTCTTTCCACTAGAATATAAGTTTTCACAAATGAAGGGACTTTGCTGTTGTATTCCTAACCCCAGATCAGTACCTAACACTTAAATATCTCGTGAATGAATGAATGAATGAACGAATGAATGAATGAATGAATTCAAGGCCCTCTGCAGTAAGGAACAAACCTGCTCTTCCAGGCCCATCTCTCCCATGACTTTCCCACATTGACTAGGGTTTTTGCCACCTGGAATCATGTAGTGTGCCCAGAACCTCTACTGTGACTTCTGGTGCCTTCCGTTCGGACACCCTGCTCTTACATTACCACTGCCCCATTTCTTCCTTGGAAATTCTTATACTTCAAGAAACATCTTAAGTGTATCCTTTTCCTGAAGTCTTTCCTGGTCTCTGAACCCATCACAATCTCCCTCCTTGGAAGCCCCGTAGTACGTTGTTCCTCTCTGGTCCAGGGCTCTCCTCTTCTGATTTAGGTATGTCGTATTATCCCCTCTCCTAGACTGTAAACCCCTTCAAGGGAAGATGGTGTCTGGTTCACCCGCAGCACCCTGATAACACTGACTCAAGATGTCACACATTTTAGACACTCTGTAAACTTGGTTGTAATGTGTCATTTCGTTGGCATTGTCCCCAGAAATAGTGACTGAAACTTTCCATGGATACCTCTTGTGGCTAGAGCAACAAATAGAGTTCCCTGTTTTTGTTCCCAGGAGAGACAACGACAACTCGAAAGTATGGGGATTTCCCTGGAGACGTCGGGTATCAAGGTCGGGGACGACAAGTGCTACTTAGTCAACCTGAACGCAGACCCTGCTCTCAATGAACTTCTGGTTTATTATTTAAAGGTAAGAAAGCATATAAATAGATAGTCGCAATCCTGATTCATTCACATACAACTCCCATTGGAATCTGGATGTCTGTACCCATGATTTCGTTTTTGTATCCAGCTTAGTGCTCATTAAAAGTAAGTGACCCCCCCCAAATAAAATAAATAAATAAATTGCTTTTGCACCATTTAAAAAAAAAAAAAAGTAAGAGGATGGATGGTGTGGTCTGGTTACCATTGAAAGTGAAACCTCCCCTCTGGCGACCATCAGTTTGTTCTCTATATTTAGGGGTCTGTTTCTGCTTTTTCTTTGTTTGCTTGTTTGTCTTTTTTAGATCCCACATAAAGCAGAATCATATGGTATTTATCTTTCTCTGTCAGACCACGCTTTTGGAAATGCTGGCTTATTTTGTTAAGTGAGAAATAAGACATCTGTTTGAAGTGGGGCACCTGATAGACACTGATATGGGGCACCCCAAAAGACATAGGGTTCCTCAGTTATGGTAGTATAGAAATATATGTGGCAGTTTTTAAATAACTCTCAAGGATTGGAGACCTGGGGACTTGAAGGTAGCTTATCTAACTGTCCACACACCTAAATCTCTAAATGCCAGAGATATTACCCACTTGCCAAAAGTTAAAGAGGTGTGCCTAGTTAAGGATTCTGATCTGCCTTGAGTGAATATAAAAATGCAGTGGAAAATAAGCTAGAATTGAAGAAAGGAGCCTCAGTTTTCCATTACCCTTTTTTTTCTCCTTTTTCCAGAGACATAAATCTGGTGCAAATAGCCCCTGATTTATTGGGAGTTCACCAATGGACTTAACTGTTCATTTGGGACATGCTTAAGGCATAAGGAATTGTGTCCAAAATCCTAATTTTGAAAGACCAAGCCTTTCTGTCGAATAGGGAAATATTACTGTCATGGTGACTCAATGATTTTTAGAACAATAGAAAACACAAAGTGATGAGCTGTGGACCGCATCATGGGAGTGACAGTCCTCATATGTCTGAAATCATGCTCATCTGTGCATTCTATAACCCACAGGCTGCAGTACTCTGTAATATGGGTATTCGAAACTCATCTACTTTTATCATTTTATTTTTATTTTTTTAAGATTCTATTATTTGAGAGCAAGAGAGAGAGTATGAGAAGGGGAGGAGCAGAGGAAGAGGGAAAAGCAGGGAGCCCGACACGGGTTTTTTTTTTTTTTTTTTTTTGGCATAGCACAAACATTTATTTACTAACCAAAGGGATGATCCTAATTAAATCAACACTTTGAAATAGATGCATGTAAAATGTTTGTGATAAAGATAATTGAACACAGTAATGAAAAAAAAAAAAGCAGTATGGAGATTTGCTCATTGAACTGAGCTTGTTTATCCTCACAGCTACTTCCTGGCCACAATGATGATGGAATTTTTACTCTACTTTTCCATAGACCCGAGTACAGGTGACATTATTCATGACGCATTCCACCACTAATTTCCCATTTTCCAATTTTCTTGTGATTGTGCTTTCCTTCCCATCCCATTCCTGATGTTGAACCAATGCACCATCTGTGAAGTTGCAGACAGTCTGAGTTTTTCTGCCGTCAGCTGTAGTTTCTTCAAACTTCTCTCCCAGGTTACATGAAAACTGTGTTGTTTTCAAAGTGCTCTCAGTTTTTATGGTGAGGTTTTTGCCGTTAGAAGAGTTGATACAATCTGGTTTGGCCATTGCACCCACTTTTCGCAGAGCCATTCCCACTCCTACTTCCTTCATGTATTCGTCAAAGCCTTTGCTTTCCACTAAGCGCCATCTTCCTACCAGCTGCTGAATGGTGGCCATGGTGGGCGAGGGCCGGCAGGCCTAGTGAGCAGAGCAGAGTGGGGCGTCGGGAGTGTGGCTTCCCTTTTTTTGGGGGGGGTAAAGATTTTATTTATTTGACAGAGAGAGACACAGGGAGAGAAGGAACACAGCAGGGGGACTGGGAGAGGGAGAAGCAGGCTTCCCGCCAAGCAGGGAGCCCGATGCGGGGCTCGATCCCAGGACCCTGGAATGATGACCTGAGCCGAAGGCAGACGCTTAACAACTGAGCCACCCAGGCGCCCCCCTTTTATTTTAAAATTTATATATTTGAAAATACCATTTTCCATGAAGTTCCCGTTAGTGATTCTTGAATTTATGTAGTTATTTTCAAAGCATTTTCCCTGTCAACTCAGGTGATCCTTGAAAGAATCCTACTAAGTAGTTCGAATTGATGATATTGTCCTAGTTTTGCAAAAAAAAAAAAAAGAAAGAAAGAAACCAAGGCTCAGACTGCGAAGTGGCTTGCCCATGGTCACATAAGTAGTAAGCTGTCAAGTTAACATGGGAACTCAAGATAGTTTCCTGTCAAGTCAGATTTCCTTATGTTGTTGGTTTTTTTTTTTTTAAGATTTTATTTATTCATTTGACAGAGATGCATACAGCGAGAGAGGGAACACAAGCGGGGGGGGGGGGGGGGGGGGAGGTGGGAGAGGGAGAAGCAGGCTTCCTGCTGAGCAGGGAGCCTGATGTGGGGCTCAGTCCCAGGACCCTGGGATCTTGACCTGAGCCAAAGGCAGACGCTTAACGACTGAGCCACCCAGGTGCCCCCCCATTTCCTTATATTATAAAACAATATCTAATCACTGTTGGTTGGTGTTGTTTTCTTCATAGTGTTTAAATATTTTTAAAATGTAGTTATTAAGGTAAGCTTTTGACCTATTATGTTCCAGATATCTTGTATCTCCCATCTGATTGTTTAATATTGTCATGCAGATGCTGTTGGGTTATTCAAATTGATGGTGATAAATTTGTGTTGAGTTACTTGTAAGAGTAGGTTTTTTTCCTTTCTTTCACAATCTGTTACTAGGACCATACCAGGGTGGGTGCAGATACGTCACAGGACATCCAGCTGTTTGGGATAGGAATTCAGCCGGAGCACTGTGAGATAGATATTGCGTCTGATGGCGATGTTACTCTGACTCCGAAAGAAAATGCAAGGTAAGAGAAATAAATGTCCACTTCACATATCTGTGAGCCTGATTTTCAGAAGTAGACTGCCCCTTTCTGTCTGTTGGCTCAGTTCTATCAAAGTTAAGACTTCACTGGGTTCTTGGGGATATTTCCGATTGTAGGGAGTTGTATGGCAACATTTAGAGCACCAGCTTTGGGGTGGCTGATTCTGCCTAGACTGGCCGGGTATCTTAGATAACACACTTTTGTCTAAACTTCTGCTTCCTCATGTGAAACATAGGGCTAAAAGTAGGCAAAACAGAAATCACTTGGCTCAGTGCCTGACACATATAAATATTTTATTTTATTATTTTTTTAAAGATTTTATTTATTTATTTGACAGAGACACAGTGAGAGACGGAACACAAGCATGGGGAGTGGGAGAGGGAGAGGCAGGCTTTCCACCTGGCAGGGAGCCCGATGTGGGGCTCGATCCCTGGACCCTGGGATCATGACCTGAGCCGAAGGCAGATGCTTAACGACTGAGCCACCCAGGCACCCCACAAATACTTTATTTTTAAGACTTTATTTATTTGAGAGAGAGAGAGAGCACAAGCAGGGAGAGGGGCAGAGGGAGAAGCAGGCTCCACACTGAGCAGGGAGCCCATTGCAGGGCTCAATCCCAGGACCCTGAGATCATGACCTGAGCCGAAGGCAGACACTTACCCGACTGAGCCACCCAGGTGCCCCTGACACATACAAATAATGAATAAAATTAGTTGTTACTCAGTGTAATACATTGCATAAAAAACAGTTAATCAGATAACTCCATTGTATGAAAAATTCCTGAACCAGGCTATAATATATAAGAATTTGAGAATTGACAGGATAGTATATTTACTTTTGGATTTCTACTAAATACTGTCTTGAACTACTTTACAATCAAGTATAAAGTTTATATGAAGTCCTATCAGAATATTCATTAACACACAAACATTGTGATCAGAATACTCATTTTTAGGGAAAGGAAAACCTTACACTCATTTTAAATTACTCTATTAATATTGGCCATATAAATTTCTAAGTGATGACAAACTGAGACTAACAAGGATGGTATAGATGACTCATGAAAGTTTATAGGTCTTGTGTTATAGTGATATAATTGTTAAGATATTTAATGATGAAATGATGCTGTTCCTTAATTTTTACTTATTCCAAGTTCAAGTAGCCTTCTGCCTTATGCTGTCTTACACTATATTAGAAACTCTGGATTTTTTTAATACTCTTGTTTTTCATTGACAAAATTGCATATATTTAAAGTGTACAATATGATTGGACCATACTTTCTTTTAACACCGTATCTAAAATAATTTTAATCAGCAAATTTTCTCATACCCAATTCCAGTGCCATGTTTTTGTTCCTGCTCTTTGCCCTCCCTCACCCTGCCCAGTCTCCTCCTTTCCTACCCTGGGGGTAGCAGTGCATTCATTCTGGAGTCTTTGCTACGGGCTCTGTGCAGGGAATGCCCAAGTATAGGGACTCAGAGCCTGGTGGAAGAGAATGTATAGAGGCAGCAGTGATTATACGGGATGATAAGTGCTTCTTCCTGCAGATCTGATCACTATGGAAATGTGTGGGGTTGCAGGACTGGAGGTGGGGAGATCTGTTAGGATATTATTATGATATTGTCGTGGGAACACAGCAAGTGGCAGAAGAAGTGAAGAACAGAATGTATTTGAGAATAATTTGAGAGTCAGCCAGCTTTAGTGATGTGCTTGGGGACAGGATGGAGAGTCAGTAAGAGAAGGTGAAGTCAGCAATGGTTATAGGGTTCTGTCTTGGGAGACTAGATAAACAGTGGAGATCCTGAGCCGAAATAAGGACTACAAAAGGAAGGACAGGCTTGGAGGATGACAGGTAATGAGTGGTAATGGATTCAGGTTGGGATCCTGTGAATTTGAGGTGTCCTTGGGACATCAGTGTGGATGTATCCAGTTGGACATTGGATTTAAACATGTAGAGTTATACTCACGATATACAGTCAGCCATTAATGGTGTCATCTGTCTTCAAAGTGGATCCCAAGTGTGTAGTGGAAGGAGTAAACCAATGTTTTAGGGTTGGTCTGAGGAGCCCGGAGACAAGGGAGTCAGAGAGGCAAAGATACAGTGATGGAAGCCAAGGGAGGAGAACATTGTAAGGAAGAAGAGGTCAAAATAGAGGTTAACAAGCTTCTGTTGGGATAGTTAGGAAGACACTAGCAACCTTGGGATGTTTAGGAACCATGTAGTTGTGGGTATAGAAGGAACAAATGCAAGGAGGAGAGAATGGGGGGTGAGGAAGTGGGCTGAGAGTCATGGTTGTGAAGATGGACATGGGATTAGAGACAGAGCCAGGGAGGGACGTGGGGTTAGGGGAGAGTCACTGTGTCTTCAAATCTGTCTTCAAGTCCACGCATTCTCTCTCTAGTCACATCTTACCTGCTGCTTAACCATTGTATTGAGTTTGTAATTTCAGTGTCTCCGTTTTTCATTTGTAGAAGTTTAGAAAGTCCTTTTTTTGGTAGGCCTGGTCTATGTTTCTAGAGTTGTGTTTGTACTCCATTGTATGCCTTTTTTTTTTTTTTTTTAAAGATTCACTGTATGCCTTTAATAATTAGATTTTTACTTATTTTATGGTCTTTGTTTGAAAATTCTATCTCTGACATTGTTGGGGCTTCAGCCCGCCTGTTGGTTGTATCTGCTGATAACTGCTCCCTAGAGCAGCGTGTGATTCCTCAGGTGGGCTCACCTTCAGCAGGAGGTTCTCTGTAGAAGTCTCATGGCCTGCGAGGGGGCATAAATTGTTGCAAACACATTTTGTATTGGCTTCTTCTTTTTTTTTTTTTTTTTTTGAGAGAGAGAGAGCAAGTGAGCACAAGAAGGGGGGAAGAGGGAAGAGGGAAGAGCAGGCTCCCCACTGAACAGGGAGCCTGATGCAGGGCTCGATCCCAGGACCCTGAGATCATGACCCGAGCCAAAGGCAGACGCCCAACCGACTGAGCCACCCAGGCGCCCCTTGTATTTGCTTCTTAACAAGAACCCCAGGCATATGTCCACTTAGAAATCACTTTTTATGTTACTAATTTCTTGGCTTCACTACCAAAGCAGGCAATTTCCATATTTCTTTATATTATTGTAATAAGAGCATACTATAAATGGCAGTCATGTTTTATATGTGTGTTCAGAAGTATGTGTGTGTGTGTGCACGTGTGTATGCATGCACACACATACCTATAGAAGGGTCCCTTAAAGTTACAAATGATCACAAAAGGTAGCAATAAATAAAAAGGCAAAGCTTATTATATTTCTCTCTCATTTTCTTTGGAACTGTTTTTAGTTTTATTCTAGAATAACACTATCCAATAGAACTTTCTGAGATAATGGGAAGGTTCTATACCTGCAAAGACCATTTCAGTAGCCACTAGTGAGATGGTGCTCTTGAGTATCAAAATATGGCTAATGAAAATGAGGAACTGAATTTTTTAATTATAATTCATTGTTTAAAATAATAAAGGACATTGAGTGACACATCTCTTCCTCATACTGCTATTCCTAGATATTAGGTTATAGATATATTTAGATATGTCTAAATACCCTTCTATCTATACACCTAGATATATTATTTAGATACCTTAATAAACTGGGCAAATACTTTCTTTGAAAACTGACTAATGAATGTTTATTTTTTAGGTAGAAGAGGTGAGTACTCTATTAAAAAATTTCCCCCAAAAAAACAACTTTTCATCATTCTTTGGGCAAAAATATGTGTATTTGTATAGATGTACATATACATATATATTCTGATCTCATTTTCCACTTTTTGCAGATGAGTAAATTAGTCCATAATTCCGAATAGACGGACACAGACCTCTGAAGCTTGAGTTAGCGTTGAGAGTCATTTTTATTGGCAAGAATAAAGGGAGCATGTTAGTGTAAAAGATACACACCAAAGTTTCATCATGTTTATGTATGATAGATGAAAAACATTTGAGATGGTATTGCCAGGGTATTTTTATCAATAAAAACTTAGTCCCTAAACTTAAAATATTACTACCAAGGAGGGCTTATTTTCATGTGTGAGTTCTCCTTACTCCGTAACTCTGAGCTGGAGAGTCCTCTAAAGATAAGGAGCCAGATAATGAGATTCTATGAGAAAAGTAACTTACTGAAAAACTAAAACTCAGAATAATCATTATTTTTCTCCATCATACTTCACCTGACAGTTCTTTAGTAAGTTAAACTTTAATTAGTTAATTATCCTCCTGATTGTTTTAATACCAGCAAAATCTCTTTTTTTAAATGAAGGAAACATTTATAAGAAGACTACAATTATCAGCGCTAAAAATTGTGGAGGACTTTTCCTCTCCCCCTAAGAAAAGTCACAGTGGCAAGGCTTTAACTTTGTTAAAGAATCCTTTGATGAGATCTCCGATTGGCAGGAAGTCCTATGAGATCTGTTACCGTGAGTTATTCACAGCCCCTGGATTCATAGCCCCTTGTAGCCAGTAAGCTGTAACAAAGCTGCAATGCAGGGAAGACTTGGGGCTTCAGGATTTGCTTGAGACAAATTGCAGATGCATAGGTCAGCACAAACCTGGAGACATGCTGCACACCATGTACTGCGTGCTACATGCGGGATAGCAGAGACTCAGAGTTGTTTCCCCCATCTCCGATTATTTGTCTTGTTTTTACAATTTGTTTGGTAGCTATTTAGGATTTAAATCTGATTACTCTTTTTAGGTTTTCCCCAAGTTTTTATTACGGAAAACTTCAAATGTATGAAATAGAAAGAAGAGTATAATGAACCCCCAAATGTCCATCATCCAGCTTCAAAAATGAACACTTCACAGACAGTTTTATTTTTATTTATACACCCTGCACATCTCCTCCTCCCTCCCCTCTGCGTTATTTTAAAGCAAGTTCCAGATATAACTTTGTATCTAAATATATCAGCTTGTATCTCTAAAAGACAAGTATTCTTGAACATAGCTTCAATACCATCACACCTAAAGTAATTACAAGTAATTCCTTACTAATCATATATTGAGCCCAGTGTTCAGATTTCCCCAGTGGTATCATAAATGTTCCTTTTCAGCTGTTTCTTGAAATCAGGATCAAATAAGATTCAACCATTGTCATTGGCTGTTATGTCTCTTTTAACAGGTCCCTCCTCCCTCTATTCCTACCCCACTTCCCCGCCTTTTCCTTGCATTTTATTTATTGAAGACGCCGGGTTGTTTCCCCCAGTCAGCATTTTGCTCAGTGCATCCCATGACGTCATGGAGCATCTTCCACCACCTTGTGCGTTTCCTCAATTGGTATTTAGAAATAAAAGCTTGATCAGGTTCAGCCCATATTTGGACAAGATATTCCGTAGGCATTCTTGTGTGTATTTCCATTAGGAGCACGTCATGCCTGGCTGGCTGTCTTTGAGGGATATTGGCAGCCCTTGATCATCATTGCTTAGATCACGGGTTTTGATAGTGGTTATAATTCTGTTGTTCCTTCTTTAGGAATTAGTAGAACACCTCTGTTAAGAGAAACTTCCCCACTTACCTCTTTGGCTACTGGGCTGGGTTCTGTGCTCTTCCCCGTGGCGCTGACGTACTCCCTGGTGTCCCTTCAGGTCCCGTGTGAATGGCACTCTTGTGTGCAGCACCACCCAGCTGTGGCACGGTGATCGAATCCTCTGGGGAAATAACCACTTTTTTAGGTAACATCTTTGTGTTCCCTAATATTTTCATAAACTTGTTTTTCTGTTATCGGAGTATAAAACAAGTCAATTTTCTCTAATGATGGAAAACTCCACAGAATTAATTTACCTAAGAGGAAACGGCGAGATTGGTTGAAAGACTTTGAAAAGGAGGCAGGCCCACCAGAGCATGACCTGGACGCAGCCAGTGAAGCTTCCTCCGAACCAGACTATAACTATGAATTTGCACAGATGGAAGTTATCATGAAAACCCTGAATAGTAATGGTAAGACCTTACCTCCGGATTCCTCCGTTTTTGGCAGTTCCTGTCTCAGCAGTTCAGTGAGGGATGCACTTGTGTAAAGTGGAGGCGTCATTCTGAAATTAAGAACGTAAACTTGCTAATTTCTTTTTTTTTTTTAAGATTTTATTTATTTGTGTGAGAGAGAGCATGAGCGGGGTGGGAGGGGGGGTGCAGAAGGAGAAGCAGGCTCCCCGCTGAGCAGGGACACGGGGCTCCATCCCAGGACCCCGGGATCACGACCTGAGTCAAAGGCATATGCTTAATGGACTGAGCCACCCAGGTGCCCCCAAATTGCTAATTTCTTACAGAGGCCATTGGGGAGGGACTAATGAAACTATTGCAGGGCCTGGTCTGCTCCCTCAGGTATAACTAAGAAGTCCCTGTTTTGAGACTCCTTGTTCCCAAGTCAGTTATGGTAGCATTTCCATAGTCCTAGAGTACAGAATGATCGTGGTGGAATTCCTTTTTAAATTTCCCGTTACTGAGTTCATCATTTCTGAATCCTTCAGAGCACAAAAATCCCCAGCAGAGGATGAACCCAGGAATTTCAAATGGAATCTAATGGAGAGATAAAGGTCACAATATTTTGGTAAAAACTCAGTTGGAAATTATACCACCAAAGACGCTTATTTAGTAAGCCCAGGTAGCTTTTACAAAAATGATCCTACAAAGAGGGGCTTTTATAGGCTCTTTGCTTGACTTACATGCTGGCCTGTGTCAGATTTTTAAGGAAGAGCTTTTCCTTAAAGCCTTGTTTCTAGATCCCTCTTTCCAGAAAGTTTTCAGTGTTTGTATTAAAATTCTTCCCCTCTATATCTAAAAGGTAAGCCTTTATCTCTTCATACACACTTCTGTGCATTCAATAAAATCCACACCACATTCTTTCCTTGATGGCTGTTTTATAAATCTGCAGCTTCTCTTGCATCTCTCAGTCTCTCGTCACCAGGCTTTTGCCTGGGGACTAGAAGCAGGACAGGAAAGTTCCTCTCCTACCAAGCACAAGACAGCATTTCTGGGACCAGAACTATTTGACAGGGAAGTATAGTTGAGTTTACATTAAGGAGCACCTGAGAAAGTTTGTTTTTGGATTTTGTCTCCTTTCACTTTCCCAATCAGGGGTTCTTTGAATACCTGAGGATCCCTACCTCGAACCAGGGAGGACCTCCAGGAGCCTCTGCCTGACATGGTACAGGGAGAGCATCATGGTTTCCCAGTGGGGCTCTCCCCTGAAACCCTGACTTTTGCACTCTATCTATGAGTCAGCCTGAGAAGAATGTGAGCGTGGCTGGAGAATGTCAGTCGGGTCTCTGGCATATCAAATTGGGGATTCGAATTGCAGGAATAAAGACGTTGACCTTTTTAGTCTCTCTGGATTTTTAGCCCCAAGGACCCCCCTCTTTTCTATTATAAAAATGAAGTATGAAGAAAAGGCTAGATGGAAAAACAAGTATGATGTGTTTAATATGAATAGAGAACACCACCAAAAAAGAACATCAGTGAGATTAGGGATGCAGATTAGCTGCTGGGGTTTTGGGCACTGCACCACAGACTGGACCATAGCTAGAAATAAGGCTGCAGTCCACTCTGCTACTTGCTCACCCAGT
Source organism: Neomonachus schauinslandi (assembly GCF_002201575.2). Classification (NCBI taxonomy): domain Eukaryota; kingdom Metazoa; phylum Chordata; class Mammalia; order Carnivora; family Phocidae; genus Neomonachus; species Neomonachus schauinslandi. The sequence goes on along the minus strand of NC_058410.1, from coordinate 136,163,105 downwards.
TGGGAGGAATCACAGAAGACATTCCAAAGTGATGTTCAGACATCAGAATCACATTGATGGGCCATTTTCCGACGTGCCTGAGCAACAAGTCTCCTATGAGTAATTTTTGGGAGCCTGAATGGATACAGGGTGTGACAGGAGGGTGTGGGCCCCAAGCCCCAGGTGCAGAATGCCTGTTGGAAGAACTTCTTTCTTTACGTGAGATGACAGAATTCTAGATGTCTCTGTTGTCTAACAGCAGCGTATCCAAGTGCTATCAATTTAATCATCTACGTCCCACATCACACATTTCTAATTTTATTGAGTCACTACGGTCTTATCATATTTATATTAAAGCCCTGAATAACCGATGAGTATTTGGTGAGTGTTTGTTAATTCCTCCAATCCTCTTAGCCAAACCAATTAGTCACCGGTGGGCTGGCTTACGGTATTAACATGAGTTACCCCTTTGCCTTCCAGAACAAGCCTTGTTCCCCAGTGTTGATTTTGTCTGTTTCAGAATAGTGTTTCCCCAATTCCCCGCATAAGTGGGGCTTCCCTCTGGTGTGCTCTCAGTGCCGAAACGTGGGGGGGCCCGCTAGTGTTCATGGAATTCACCTCTACCACTAGGTGGCTTCCCGATCCTAAGCCTGTCTGCCTGGTGGTCATCCCCCTGGTGGTCCTATTTGAAGATTCTCTTCCCTCTCATGTGGTTTCAGACGAAGCTTCTCCACAGACACTGGGATGAAGGTTTTAACTGATTGGCATTAGCATGGGGGAGCTTGACTGGTTGTTAGCAGTGCTGCTGACCGATGCTTGTGCTTCTGCTTTGGCAAAATCGAACTAACATGATTGGGAAGAAGTGGAGGTTCTCTGCCTGACAGAAGCACTCTGTATTCCTGATTGAGGCGTGTGCCCTTTTAAGTCGGGACCCCTACCTCCCCGTGTCCCAACTCCATTGCCTTCCCATTGGTTAAACTCTGGTAGCTGTCCTTTCCCTGTACTTGCCCCAGCACAGACGTGTTACTGCATTATTGCTCCTGTTACTAATGGCTGGATGACCGTTGGGAGCTCAGCAGTTCAGGACTCTGTACTTGCAGATATCGATTGACCTGCATCGTCCCAGTAATAGACGAGGATGATGTATTTTCAAATCTCTAAATCATGATGGAAAAACCCCATTCATTGGAATTAAGAGTAGAAGCAAACCCAGTATCTGTGTGCATTACATAGTTACATACCGAGATAAAGAATAAACTAACGAAGAGAGAACATTCTATACCATAATAAATGTGGTCCTTTCTCTCTTCCTAAAACACCTCCCTCTTTGGTATCTTGGCTTTAGGCTCCAGGCTCACTGAGTTTCAAAACCCTTCATTCAAGAGGAAGAAAATGATAGGGAGGAAAAGAAACCGTGGACAATTTTTTGATGGCTGGTTGGTTGAGAATAGGCTAAATAGTCTTTGGCTTCTGTCCTAAGCCATATCATAGAGTCAGATTGACCTGCTGAGTAGGATGATCTATTTATAAATACGCTGTATAATGATAAAGGCTTGAAACTGGCTTATTGAAAAGACGGTATCATCAAATACGTCTAAGAGAAAGACTTGTGTTGAGGTCAGAGTTCAAAAGGGAAAGATAGACAGAGGGAAATCTTAGCCCCTGTATCTCTACCCAGGCTCTGTGCCCTGTGGTCTGTCCCAGGGCCCCAGGGCAGGGCTTACTGGGCTACGGTGGCAGGCTCAGGGGAGGGGTGCTTTGAGTTGTTCCCTCTTCTATAACTGTTTCTTGGTTTGTGGCCACTGATGAAGCCTGGTGAATAGTTATGTCATGGTGTTAGATCATGGCATCTGCCAAAGCAGTTTAAAGCACCCTTGGTCACGTTGCCTCTGCATTAGCATGGAACCTCGGGGTGAAATCCTCTCAGCCATTTGGGATCATGTGTGTTTCCACACACCACGGACTAACAAGCAGAAATAAGGATTAAATGTCTTACCCAGTGTCTTTTAGCAAAAATCTTAGAATATTAATTTTTATCAAATGGTGTATTCTCCAGTTTTCTCTCTCTGGAAAAGATTTGTGAACACTAATGTAGGCTCTTGAAAACCAGGCTCCATGGAAGTATAAATGGATGGTGAAGACCCTGTCCTTCCTTTTTTAAACCTAGAGCCTAAAAGGGAAAAAGTATGTATTGTTTGAGAAATGCATTTTTAAAATAATTCTGAGACAACTTTTCTTCCCTAGCCCTTACATTTAAAATTTCTTCAGACTCCTTCACCATATTATTCATATATTTTTCATAAATTTACAGGGCGAGGTCAGAAGTTCTAATGCTTTAGAGTACATAGATGTCTTACTCTACGAAAAGCTCTTCCCTCTCCATGGTCTGTCTTTGTTTAAGAGTTTGGTATTTTTTAGGAGTTCATTTTCCATCAGATTTTCAGGTGGTATATTTTAGAGACTCCCTGTCAGGACTCTGTGAAGAAAACTATTTCTGCTTTGGAAAAATGCTGAGTTTTAGAATTTTATATCTGCAAAGAACAGGATTTTTTTCAAATATCTACTCTTTAACAGAGTACTAATTCTGAGCAAAAGATTGGAGATAAGAATACTGTATCAGTTTATTAGTAAATTGATGTCCAACCTCAGATGGTTAGCTCTGATCTGAGTTCAGAACCTGGCTCTGTCGCTTATTAGCTCTGTGATCTTATCTTAGGTCAGCATCCTTAAAATGGGAATATATCCACCCTCAGGTATGGTGCAAGGCTTTCATGAGATGATGCATGGAAAGGGTGCAGTGCTTCTACCTGAGTGGTGGTCAGTAGCTAGTAGAATTCTTATTGCCATGTGGTTGTCATTTTTTATTAAAACAACTCACCTGTACTCCGTATAGATCTCTAGTGATTTCTTAAATTGCTTTCTACTTTTTGTTTTGTATAATTTAACCTTATTTTTTTAAGCTAACATACTATCTCTTTCTCTTATTGCTTACATAGAAGATAAGTATAATTTACATGGTTATTCCACAAATTGATCGGTAGGGTCTTCTGGAAAGGTCAGTCAGGAACCATCATTGGATGACAGAAAAGTTCGTCTTATCCTCTTCATTTCCCACTCTATCCTGGAAATTAAACTGAGAGTCAGTCTGTGGGAACAACACAAATAGCACTATTTGAATCCCAGGCAAAGGTGTGAGTTGCAGGCCAGTCTGAGAATATGAATCATGTCCTCCCCATCTCATGGGCTTCAAGGAGGAAATACCGGGATGGTGGTTTTCTTATTTGCCATCCAAATAGTCTGACATATTGTTTCCCTGCAGTCTGCTCACTTAGAGATGCCAGTAACTTTCTCCTGTGGACATGTGGTCAGTGCCTTCTTTCTCCACAGCATCCAGATCAGTGGTCATTGCCAAGCTAATGTCCAGCCTCAGCCAGTGACCCCTACCTACACCACAACCACTGCTGGCCATGGCCATGGCCCCTTCGAACAACGTATTTCTGTACTTGTTCACCACATGTATGGTGTTAATCTCTTGGTCTGCAAAAGCAATAAGTCAAAAACCACCTTTTGTTTTTATAAGTGAATTCCTCCCCTCCTTCTTCCTTTTTTTCTTTTCTTTTTGCATGTGAATTACCCTCCTGGATATCAGCACCTGAGAAATTGCCAGACCATATACTCAATATTTTCAAGCATATGCTGTGATCTAGAAGTTTCCTCCCCCACGATAGAAATTCAGGAGTAATGAGATTTGTGGTTAAAATCAGAAATATAAACCCTTCACCATATACTAAAACTGTTGCTAAATGGGCATAGAGGTTGACTACCATAAAAATGAAATCTTGTGTGGCTGTCTTTGAAGCTGTCTTCGATTTCATGAAGTTTTTTCTCAATGGGTAGAAACGCATCCCCTCTAGCGTCTGCTTATAGTGAATTACTGATCCATCTAAACAGGAGGATGAGCTCATCAAATTGAAGAAGCACAGTAGATGTGGGGAATGTTTACATGTAAGGCATTTATCTGAAATGTTAGCAAAAAGGCCGTTGGGAGGATCTCATCTGGAGGGGCCCCTCGGGCGCTCAGAGAAAGCATCTGGAAAGGCTAGATTCTGAGTAGGAAGATGATTCTCACTGGAAGAAGCGCCGACCGGCTGCCCTGTCGTGCCCATCACCGAAGACACCTTGCCTTGTCTCTTGGCTCCCCAGACCCAGTGCAAAATGTGGTTCAGGTGCTGGAGAAACAGTACCTGGAGGAGAAGAGGAGTGCCCTCGAGGAGCAGCGGCTCATGTATGAGCGGGAGCTGGAGCAGCTCCGTCAGCAGCTGTCCCCGGAGCGGCGGCCCCCGAGCAGCGGCCCTGACCGCCTGGCCTACAGCAGCCAGACGGCTCAGCAGAAGGTGACCCAGTGGGCAGAGGAGAGGTAAGAACGGGACCTGGGGAACCCAGGGTCACCAAGGGGGATCAGCCTAGCAAGGAAGGAAATCTTAGTCCCAGATCTGGGTCTTAGCAGTTGCCTTTTCCTTTGAGAGATACTGTCCATCCGCAGGATGTTTACTGCAATGTTAGTTGTTAAAGACCACCCCTCTCCCTCTTACGCTTCAGTAAAAATGGCACCACATGCCAGTACCACCGGCAGGTATTGAAAGAGAGGAAGTTTGAATACTCCTGTAGCATAAAAGCATTCCTCATCTTTAAATTTCTCTTACTTCGGAGTCTCTCTAAATACAACTGTAACATTAAGAGGTCTACTAAATGTGTATTTTCCGAATTTATGGCTTTTAAATATTTATCTCAACTGAGGTGCCAGTGGGAGAAGCATCGTCCGAGAGGACAGTGCGTCACTTGTGGATTCTGTCGTGTTCTTACCGCAGTCTAGGCGCGGTGCTGACCTAACAGTCCCCGCAGACCGTGCCAGAGGGGCGGTTCTGTCCGTCCCGTAGATAGGGCGCTCACTTTACGTGTCCTCCTCAGTCACCCGCCTGGCCAGTGAGAAGGCCAGCGTGTGAACCCAGATCTGCCTGTAGTCCCCTTACTAATAGCAGTAACAAAAGTAGCATTTGGTGTTTACAGAGCATGGTCCAGGCACCAAGTGCTTTACGTGTATTCATCTCATCTTCACAACTGCTACTCTGTTTGATCATTTGTACCCCATTTCACACATGAGCAAACAGGCTGCGAGGGGTTGAATGATTCCCCCCCAAATCATTTTTTTTTAGTATAAACATTCACACATGTATTTTGCAATATTCTTTTTGCACTTAACATTTTCATTGTTTTAAACAACCACTACTATGTTAATTAGAGGCTGAATTCCTTTGTATGACATAGAATAATTCTTTGAATTAGTTTCACATTGTTGGATATTTAGTTCTTACTAAAATTTTTGCTTTCATAAATAATGCTGCAAAGAACAACCATGTGCACAAATTACTGTGAACATCATTATCTTTTTTTAAAAAAAGATTTTATTTATATATTTGAGAGAGACAGAGATAGCAAGAGAGATCATGGGCAGGAAGGAGAGGGAGAAGCAGGCTACCCACTGAGCAAGGAGCCCGATGGGGGACTCGATCCCAGGACCCCAGGACCATGACCTGAGCGCAAGGCAGACGCTTAATGACTGAGGCGCCCAGGCGCCCCATTATTTATCTTCTTATTACAGAGTCCTAGAAGTAGAATTGCCAGGTCAAAGTGTAGGGTAAATATTAAGACTTTTCATGCAAACTGACAAGCTACCTCCCAGAGTCCCTTAGCTGGCAAGTCGGGGCAGTGAGATCAAAGCCATGGCTGTCTGACGCCGGGGCCAGTCTCTGATTCTTGCAGCCACACTGCATCTCTCATGAGCAGTGAGACTCTTAAACTGGAGCCACATCCAGGGAAGATGACCCCTAAGAGGAGAAGAGGGAGAAAAGGAGCCCAACCCTGCTTGCCATAATAATGCACTTGATTGTTCTAAATTAAGAGAAAAGAGTCAGTGGCATTTTCCCCGGGAGCTGCCCGCTCATCTGTCTGGATACTGAAGTATGAAGATTTATCCTACTTGTAACACATTACTCTCTTTTTCTGTGCCTGGATAAAAGAGGCAAAGGTTATCAGATGGTGCTTTTTCTGAAGAGCTGCCTTCTCTGCCTTTACTACGAGCTGGTGGCTTTCTTCTAAGCAACAGTGGGCTTGAAAGTAATTGTGATTGGACCCACTGATACCTTTCTGTTCAGTCTCCCTAATTACTTCTCTATGTCCTGAAGATGGTAAAAGACAAAAAAAGATGCAACAGAAAAAGTGGATTGTTTTTAATGATAGTATTTTTCAGTCAAGTGTTAAAATTTTTTTTCCCACTTACCTTAAGTCCAAATTGATTTTCTTTGAGGCTCAAGTTCTTAAACATAAGGAGAGTAGCAAGGATGATATTTTGGGGATGTCATCCAAGGAGAGGAGAATGGTTACAATATTTATTTCACCAGAGTCACTGGATAAAATTAAGATGTCATTAATGGGGACTGTTATATTAGAAGCTGGGACTCTTACCTAAATAAATGTGGATGGCTTGTGAAATACTGAGGGACTCATACCTAAGTAAATGTTGAAGGGCTGAAAATCAACTATATTTAAGAGCTAGTGAGAATTACAAAGAAAATCAGAGATGGCGATTCTTCTTTCTGGACACTTACAATGGAGTGTAGAGCAAGATACAAATACGTGAAAAGTGCATCATAATAGTAAATTTAAAAACAGTTTCATCCAACAATAGGAAGTGTTGCAGTTGCATAATTGTCCCTTTGTCATTGATCCCTGAGCTGAAGAATAACTTCCCAGGGCAGGGGATCTGTGATAAACAGGTGGGTGCCTGGGCAGGGAATGCAGGAGGAGCTGTGGTGGTTAGTGCAGGGTGGGACCCCGTTCCGTTGGAGCCTTCTGCAGCAAGATCATGGAGAAGGAAGGATTTCAAGCGAGTTTGAAGGGTGGCGACTGGACGGGCGGACAGGAGGTGGGAGGCATTTTGAACGGGCAGGTTGGTACAAACAAATGGGAAGCCATGGAGAAGAGGAAGGTGTGTTTAGGGGATTACCTGAGAGCTGTTTTGTTTGGTCTAAAAGGTGACTTACAGAGGAGGATGGAAAGCTAAGTCCAAAGCTATTCTGTAGGGCGCAGAGGAGGTTTTCAACTGAGGACTGACCTGAGACAGGCAGGGATTTATGTGACTGTCTGGGAGGGAAGAGGAAGAGTGTGGGGGGCTGTGAGGTTATGGGGGGCAGAGATGGGAGCCAGGAACCAGGGGCTACGAAAACAATAGAGAGAGAGTTAGGAGATATTTCAAAGGGAGAATCAACAAGGCTTTTTTTCTGGATGTTGTGGAAAAGAGAAAAGACGGAGCTGGCTGGAAGAAGTCAAGTTCGGGTAACTGAAAAAAAAATGGTAATATCACTTAGAAAACGCAGGCAGACGGGATGCATGTGTCATATGGTTTAGGTTAACTTTATATTAACATCTTGCAGTCGGCCTCCTGTATCACTTCTAAGGTGATGAGAAAGGAGTAGAGATTGGGTGTTCCAAGCTCCTCGGTCAGGTGTGTAAATGGTAGAAGAGAGAAGCTAGATGAGGCTAGATAAGCAGTCTGTTAGCCTGGATTACCTCTGAGTCCAGACTCACAGGTGGAACCCAGAAGTACTGTTCCTTTCACTCACTGGGTAGTTTGGGGGTATGCCATGGTAGGCCACGCACTTGTCCGGGAATTAGCTGTAATGACAGACCAAAAAAGACCTGGTTCTCGCCCCAGTGTGCCTGAAGCTCAGGTAATTATACAAATACTAGGGTTTTGACCTATATTCAGCGCCAGAACATTAGGGAAGGTCTCACCACGAAGCGCTATTGTGTGGAGTTGAAAAGTTGAATTCCTGCTGCCACAGAAAACCCCCGCTTCTCGCCTTTTACCAGCTGAAGAAATCGTGTGAAACGCTTTCTCCTTATGGCCCCAGATTCCTCTCCCCTTCCCCTCAGCCCCAGAAGCACATAAGTCATAATCAGTTATTTTCCCTCCAGAATCCCTTGATTGGTTTCTTGGCAGCAACATATCAAAATCTAGCAGTTTTCAAATGTTAGAGGATTTAAAATATGGTTTTTAGTTAAGTCTCTTCACCTATTTTGCTCCTCATCAGTGGTGACCAATAGGGAGCCCACAGTACCCTTGTGGGAGGAAGGAAACATTAAAAAAAACAAAAAAACAACTTTTTTTTTTTTTTGGACAAAAAACAGTTGAAAATTATCTCCTGAAAGGAGTTTTCTACCACTTTCTAATACTATGACTCACTTAGAACCAGGATTACAGTTTCCTTTTCTTTCAGATGTTCTCATTTCCTTTTTCGCTACCCCGCAGGGATGAGCTCTTCCGTCAAAGCCTGGCAAAGCTGCGCGAGCAGCTCGTGAAAGCTAATACCTTGGTAAGGGAGGCAAACTTCTTAGCTGAGGAAATGAGCAAGCTCACTGACTACCAAGTGACTCTGCAGATCCCTGCCGCAAACCTCAGCGCCAATAGAAAGGTAAGAGTGTTTTTAAAGAAAATGAGAGCAAAATGCACAACTTATGTACTATAAGATAGAATACACACCTGACATCCAAAAGAACATCCATGAGGAGATCTTGATGTGAGTCAGAGTATTTATTCTTTTTAAGACTTCCTCTATATTCGGACGCCTGGGCGGCTCAGTCAGTTAAGCGGCTGCCTTCGGCTCAGGTCATGATCCCGGGGTCCTGGGATCGAGCCCCACATTGGGCTCCCTGCTCAGGGGGGAGTCTGCTTCTCCCTCTCCCTCTCCTGCTCCCCCTGCTTGTGCTCTCTTTCTGTCAAATAAATAAATAAAATCTATAAAAAAAGAAAAACAGACTTCCGCTATATTAATATAACATTGTTTGCCAACTAGGCTTCAACAGTAAAAATTAAAAAAAAAAAAAAAAAAAAAGGTTTCCTCTATAGATTCCCCCCCCCCGCCCCGGAGTTTATGTGCCCTCAGATATGTTAAAATTAGAAATATATATAAGTAATTCCTCTTGCTTTTCTCTTTCCTATGACTGGTCCTTTCTGGAATGAGAGATAGGTATATGTTTTGTTATGGTACCATTTTTAAGAGTGGATTCTACAAGAAAGGAAGACTTGTATAATACCTTTTTTTTGTACACAGAACAACTTTTTGCAATCATTGGGAAGTTTACCATCATTTCAACTTCAAGGATTTTTTTTCCTTTAAGAAGAAACTTCAAAAGGGACGCCTGGGTGGCTCAGTTGGTTAAGCGACTGCCTTCGGCTCAGGTCATGATCCTGGAGTCCTGGGATCGAGTCCCGCATCAGGCTCTCTGCTCAGCAGGGAGTCTGCTTCTCCCTCTGACCCTCCCCCCTCTCATGCTCTATCTCATTCTCTCTCTCAAATAAATAAATAAAAAGAAAAAAAAATCTAAAAAAAAGAAGAAACTTCAAAAGAAAATAATTTTTCGTCCATTTGTGTTTGCCTCCAGCAAGCAAACTAGAAATGAGTCAGGGAGTATTTCATTAATCTTTCTGTATTTTAGTTCTTTGACCAAGCAGTTCTTTGAAAAATTTATCTTAAGTCCACGGTCATAGAAGTGTTCATAAACACCATGTGCTTTTTGTAGAAGGATGCTTATCATAATGGCCTTTATAGTAGCAAAAATTTGAAATAGCCGTGATGTTGAACAATATAATAATTTGTCAGATGAGTGGTCTATCCAAATAACAGATTTCTATGTTGCCATTAAAAATCATGTCTATGAGGGGCACCTATGTGGCTCAGTTGGTTAAGCATCTGCCTTCGGCTCAGGTCATGATCCCAGGGTCCTGGGATCAAGCCTCTGCATCCGGCTCCCTGCTCAGCAGGGAGTCTGCTTCTCCCTCTGCCCCCTGCTCATGCTCTCTCTCTTTCTCAAATAAATAAAATCTTTTTTTAAAAGAAAAAAAATCATGTCTGTGAGGAATATTTAACAACACAAGGAGATGATCATATAAAAACTGTGGAGAGAGGATCAGGATAGGAGATTTACAGTTTTGTTTGGTTCTGCTTATGATAAAAGTAAAAAGCATATGCATGGGTATACACAGAAGATTTCATTAATCTTTTTGCATCTTAGTTGAAAATAAGCCAGAATGTTCCCTAGGTGGTAGAATTTCATATTCTTTCTGTATACATTATGTGTCTTTTTCAAACTTGCTACTTGACAATTACATATTTAACAATCCAAAAAGCCGTAACAAGGCTCATTTCGTTTGTTGTGTGTTTTTGTTTTCCTTCACTCTGCAGAGAGGAGCCATCGTGAGTGAGCCAGCTATTCAAGTGAGGAGGAAAGGAAAGGGCACCCAAGTTTGGACCATTGAGAAGCTGGAGAATAAATTAATTGATATGAGAGACCTTTATCAAGAATGGAAGGAAAAAATTCCTGAGGTAAAAGAGATAAATGTCAAGGAGATTTGACCATGTCGAAAGCGCAGAATGTAAGTGATAATCACCGTCAGAACACACACATGCGTGGCGGTGACGATCTGCGGTTGTACTTGGGACATTGATATTAGAAAACTAACGTAGAAGTGACCTTGAAAGGGGTCCTAAGTTGAATCAGTCATAGAACATGCGATCCCCACATGGACAGGAACTAAATGAAGAGAACACGTGACATATTCTAGTTGGCAGAGTTTTTGTTACATTTCAAGTGAAGTGAAATAGAACAAAGCGAATCTGTGCTGTTTGGTCAGTGTTGTGACAAATCCACATGGATGGAGCCAGCTTGGATTTAGTATTCATTAGCATGTGTTCATGCTCCCCCAGCTGTGATCGTGGCTGGGGAGGTTACAAAGAATAATTTTAGAAAGCACAATCCATCTTTTTGGATACTAGTAATGGAAAAGAAGCCTCGGTGAAGGAAATGGGGCAAAGCACAGGGAATGGAGTGAAAAAGGCTGCACGTGGGGTGTGATAGGGAAGAGAGTCAGTAACTAAGGAAGAGCTCTCCCCGCAGACATCATGTAGCCCCCCAGCTGTCAAGCCCCTCCCATGTGCTACTTTTGTTTTATTTTTGCAACATGATTGTAATATTACTTTTTTAATTTCTTTGGATAAATGCTTTCTTTTTTAAGAAACATTTTTTTTAAAACATAGTTTTAAATAATATTATCCAAGTTGGTGTTTTGTTTCCTACTCGCCTCCCCCACGCCCCCCCCTACCCCATTAGGCAAAGCGTCTCTATGGGAAACGAGGTGACCCTTTCTATGAAGCCCAAGAGAATCACAACCTAATTGGCGTTGCTAATGTGTTCTTGGAGTGTCTCTTCTATGATGTGAAACTTCAGTATGCAGTTCCTATCATCAGCCAGCAGGGGGAGGTAAGGACAAGCTATCCTTGGAGGAAACAGTTAAAGGGTGTGTATGTGTGTGAATCCAATTTAAGTTATTCTCTTGAGGTATATCAGGAAACTAGGGTGAATAGTCAGGATCACATTCTTTCTTTGCTCCTATCAATAGAAACTATCAAAATTAAATCATGGTTTTTTTAAGATTATAAGATTAAAACCATATAAGATTATTACAACAAGTTTATTTATGGTTCATGAGTTTTTTTCTTTGTTTTAATCAAATTAGAAATCTTTTGGAAACCAGATTCAGCTCCATCCCCCTATTTATCTCCCTTTAATCTCTTATGTTTGTAATATACTCAAATTCCTTCCCGGCCCCTATGTGGTCTTCACAAGATACAACTTGGGAGCATTATTTTGAAATCTAAAGTATTCAAGGAAAATAAGCTTAACCCCTTTTAAAAAACAAAAGAAAACAAAATACTTCAGATTTCAGTTACTTACGTGTATTGACCTTATTATGTAGGTCTAAGACATTTTAGAAAATATTCAAGTTCAAACTGTTTGATTTTTATCCATTTCATCAACTGATCTTTTTATTCTAAATTTAGTAACATCGTTATTCCGTAGCTTGCCCTTCCATAACGTGCAGACTTGAAATACTTAGTTATCTCTTGTGATCCTTGGGGCAGGCTGTGAGCAGGATGCCATTCTGCCCAGAGTGAACCGGGAAGCAGAGCCCAGGTTTCCAGCTGTGGTGTGTACGTGCACAGCTCACATTCTGCGTGTGGCAGCCCCCCGGGGACATTCTGCTCTAGAAGACCAGCAGGCTGGAATTGCTTTTTCCCATGTGAAAAATGGGCACAGCTCCTGTGGCAAAGGAATCCAGTGACTCAGTTCTTAAGCTGGGGTCTGGGCTGGGCTTTGAGTGTTCCATTCATCCCTCTGAAATTATATTAAAAATGTATTAATTCTCAAAGACCATTGGAAAAAAACTTGAGAACTATTGCCTTCAAACTGATTTCTGCCAGTCCCCCTCCTCTGATTCCTCCATATCGGTCTCACTCGTCCAAGACCATCGACGAATTTCTCAAGTCTCTGCTGCCAGTGGCAGTGGGGGGTCTGACTCCCTTTAAAAATGGGCCTGCCTATTTAAGACAACAGCAGCACTGCTGGGACGTGTCACCTTCACAGCTCCAGCCGCTGCAACCTTAACCTGTGTTACGAAAGATAACTTGGCCAGTTATAGCGCTCTGAGGGTGCCAAGTGCGGGATAATTCTTGTCCTTCGGTTCAGTTCTGGGCACCCAGCTGGAAGAGGGGCACTGCTAACTTAGCTCCTGCCCAGAGGACCACCAGGATGTTGAGGACAAGCCTTTGGGGAGGGGGGAACAGTTTTAAAGGAACTGTTTCCTTATAACTTTGTCCTTGTGTTTGTCGTTCCTCCTGGGATGGGTCTCCTTCCGCCATGGACCCGCCTCCACCCTGCTCCCAGCCCCAGTGTGAGTCACATACCCATTCTCTGCTCCCAAGAGAGTAGACTCTCCAGGAGCCTGGTGACCATGTCTTGGGTTTACTGTTGTAAATGCAGGGTTTCGTGCAGTTCCTGGCCTACGGCTGATTCCTGGATCAGTTTAACCCATCACAACCTGCACGTATCTCTACTCTTTGTCTCGGTAGTCCCGTGAGGCAGGTGTTTGGTCAGCAGACTAAATGAATGAATACATATGAAGTGGAAAATAAACCACTCCGGGTAGAATACGAGAGCAGCCTTTACTCTGTTCGTGGGCTGCCTGTAAAGAAGGATGAGAAGGAAGATGACTCCAGAAGGCAAGTGGCAGAGAGGCAGGTTTGGCTCCAAGTCAGGCAGGGTGATTGCAGGGGCAGGCGATGGAAGGACCGGCTGTGGAAGGCGTGAGGTTCCCATCGCCGGAGCAGGCCCAGCAGCAGCCCGGGGGTCTGGCGGCGTGCTCTCCGTCTCAGGTCAGGCTTGTGCACACGATGCCTGTAACCCACAGGCACTCTGGTCCCTGCTGCAGGTTGCCGGGCGTCTCCACGTGGAAGTGATGCGAGTGACAGGGGCCGTCCCGGAGCGCGTGGCGGAGGATGACTCCTCGGAGAACTCCAGCGAAGGCGGGAGCCTTGAAGTCGTGGACAACAGTGGGGAGGTCGTTCACCGAGTCAGGAAACTGACGTGCCGGGTGAGAGGACAGGATGGGCGGGCGCGATAAACCACCGTGTTCAGGCAAGGCAGCTCGACAGAAGATCTTGGGAGTTTTTCGTAGAGCGTAGTAAACGTTAAGCTTTCTGACCACAACTACCACGGCGGGCAGTACTTTTTCCAGAAGTAGAGCGCACTTTCTGATGCCAGTTGATGAAATTTTAAAAAGCCCCCGGGCTTTTGGCTGCAGGAAGTGTACGTTGTTCAGGGAATCGTGCTTTTCCAGTAAAGGTTGCTTCTGCGTCAGAAGCTCAGCCAGTAGGAAAATTTGAGAGGATGTGTGCATTTGTTGCCAGGCCCACATGCTGCAGCGGTGGTCGTGGTACAGACTGATTATAAGTGGAACCCCTCATGTGCCAGACGTTTTCAGATGTCAAACGGATAACCGATTTACTTAAAATAGAAGTATTGGAAGTAAGCGTGCATAGGTTAATGTTTTCTTTATCAGAATTACATTGCTTTTTTTTTTAATCTCTTTAGGTAAAAATTAAAGAGGCAACTGGGCTGCCCTTAAACCTCTCAAATTTTGTCTTCTGTCAATACACATTCTGGGACCAGTGTGAATCTACGGTGGCGGCCCCAGTGGTGGACCCCGAGGTGCCTTCCCCTCAGTCCAGGGACGCCCAGTACACCGTCACTTTCTCCCATTGTAAGGTATGGGGGCCATTACAAGACGAGCTACACGGGAGGCAATGGACCTGGGTGCCATTCAAAACTCTTCTTATAACTTACAAGTTCCCCCTATAGGAATGTTTAATAAAGGTAATATGTGTGTTGCACTTTTTAACCTCAAAATGTACTTCAGTACAAATTCAGATGGGAAGTTTTTTTTTGTTTTTTTTTTTTAAAGATTTTATTTATTTATTTGACAGAGAGAAACAGGGAGAGAGGGAGCACAAGCAGGGCTCGATCCCAGGACCCCGGGATCATGACCTGAGCCGAAGGCAGACGCTAAACGGCTGAGCCAGCCAGGCGCCCCTGATGGGAAGTTTTTAAAATAAAATCTGAGGGTGCCTGGGTGGCTCAGTTGTTAAGCGTCTGCCTTCGGCTCAGGTCATGATCCCAGGGTCCTGGGATCGAGCCCCGCATCGAGCTCCCTGCTCCGCTTGAAGCCTGCTTCTCCCTCTCCCACTCCCCCTGCTTGTGTCCCTGCTCTCACTATGTCTCTCTCTGTCAAATAAATAAATAAAATCTTTTAAAAATTTTTTTAAAAAATAAATAAATAAATAAAATAAAATCTGAAAGGCCTCTCCCTGAAGTCTTAGGTCCTAGAGGTGTAATGGCTAGTAACATTTGTACACATTTAGATAAACTATTTTTTGTGCCCTCCAACTTTTATCTGTGTGTGGTCAATACATGTTCACACAGCAATGGGCATAGATACCGTCTCTTACCATCATGCATGCATAATGTCTTTAGAAAGTTTTTTTTTTTTTTTTTTTTTACAAAAATTGTGGTCATGTTATGTATATTGTAGAATTATACCCTTTAATATAGGTGAACCTCTTTCCAGTCGTTGGAATACAGTGTAACACTCCAAGCATCATATTCTAATGTGCCAAATGAGTTTTTAAAGAAAAGGTCAGTGGACAAGGTGAATTTTCGGTGACTGTTGGTTGGCCCTGTCGTGTGACCATCAGCCACCCTTCCTGGTTTTCACGTCAGACTGCCCACAGGTTGTTTCTGACTGACAGACAGACACTACGTTCTGTTGTAATTTTGTTTTTCCTTGCACAATCCTTAACAGATACTCCAAACCCTTTCCTTTGGAAATTGTGCTTTTTCTTTCTGGCTCTACACCTATCAAATTTCACATAGGTAAAAGACTGTTAAGTCTTTCTTTTTCTGAAAACAAATAGTCCACTCTTTTTTTTCTTTCACCCATATTCACCAAGTCTGTTTCTCAGAATCCTTATGAGTTATTTTTTGGTTATTGTTGTCTGAATACTCTCTTAAATAGTCCCCATCTTTCTTTGGATCCACAAAGCTGTTCCTGTAGAAGAATGAAGCCTGAATTTTAAGTACATTCTGGTTAGCAACTATTTTGATGAACGCTAGTCGCAGAGACCTTGGATTCGCTGTGTGACCTTGGGGTTTTTTTCATCAATAAGATGTGTAGCTTGTACTAATTGATCATTGGTTTGTTTTCCTTCTAAAATTCTGGCTCTATCTCCAAATACAATAAATAAGAAGGTAAGTAGTAGAATGTTAAATCAACATAGTCTGGGAAGTCGACTCCCTTCATGCGAAGACGAGAACGTTGCATGACAGGTGTGTACTTGGCTGAGCTTTCCAGAATTGAGAGCTGCAGAGTTGTCTTCACCAGAGACTTCACTAAGATGCTGCTGGAAAGATGCTCGGCTTGGCCCCTTGCCTGCCGCTTTGTTCAGGGTGATTTCCATACTCCAGTCCACTCAGTGTTCATTTCCTCACACTCCTCTGTCTGCGTTTCATGATGAGGAGCTGGAGTGGGGGAGTTTCAGAGCAAGAGCACAGAATCATGAAGATAATCATAGGAAATTTAATTCTGTTCACAGTCTCCCAAGCCATAGCAAGGAGCAATCAGACGTTCTTTTTTTGTGATGTGCTGATTAGCCTACGGCGGCGGGAGTTCTGAGTGGTCCTCCAGAACCACGAAGGAAGCAGGTGCTAGGTGCGGATTCACTCCCAAGCACCGTGATGCTGGGACAGGATGCTTCTTTCAGTGTCCGCCCTGATTAAAGAAGGGAGTTGCACTCAGTCCCTCCTTCCTTGCTAGTATAAGAGCTAGTATTCCAGGTCTTTAAAACAGCACAGGTGGTTTTCAGGTTGGGATCAGACTAAACCGCCTCCAAAGTGGATCTCTACACAATGGAAGGGTAAAAACGGAAATTGCACAGATTGCTCGGTGCGTGATTCTCGTTGCTCTTCCCTTGCTCCCACTTGCCCCAGGACTACGTGGTGACGGTGACAGAGGAGCTCCTGGAGTTCCTGTCCGACGGAGCCCTGGCCATTGAGGTGTGGGGCCACCGCTGTGCTGGGAACGGCAGCTCTGTCTGGGAAGTCGACTCCCTTCATGCGAAGACGAGAACGTTGCATGACAGGTGTGTACTTGGCTGAGCTGATGCAGGCTCAAGACTGGCACCAAGCCAGAGGGTAAGAGTAGGGGTCCCCGGGCCTGCCTCCTCCTTGGTGAAATGGGAATGATAAAAGGAACTAGCAGGCACCGAGGACGTTGGATGGGGGAAGGAAAGCCTTTTCAACAAACAGTACTGAAACAACCGCGTGTCTGCTGGGTCAAAACCAACCTGGATCTTGGCTTCACACGATACACAAAATTTATTTTGGGATGGATCGGAACCTTTCATGGGAAAGATAAAACTGTAAAGCTTATTAAAAAAAAAAAATAGGATATTTTCCTTTTCTTTTTTCCTTTTTGGAAGCTTTTATAAAAGTCTGTATAGAGCAATATTTAGACTCCGGATTCGGCTGCCAAGGAGCCCCTGTTGTGCTGTGGGAACTGGCCAGGGCATGGCAGGCTGCTCCAGCTTCCCACGTTCCACAGTGGAGGTGCTGGGCAGTATCTCACCTTCGGGGTCCCCCGTGCTCACATGGTGAGGCACAGACCTCTTAGGGCCTGTCTCATCACATGGGTCCCAGGGAAGCACAGTCTTCACTCTGATGCCCAGCACATCCTGTCTGAGCAGCAGTTAACAGCGTCCCCGCTGGTAATCATCACGCCAGCTACAAACTTGCTGGATTTGGCCCTCTGTCCTCGGAGTTTCCCGGACACCAGGACCTCACGGTTCTTTGGCCCCACTCTCCACGATGAACCACTGCACGCCATGGCAGACCCGCCACACAGCAAGGTATCCTAGGAGCTGGTCACGCAGAGACTTGGCCTGGGTGATAGCACATGGACCTCCCATGGCCACCTTTTTAGCATAAAGCTCTCCACTGCCCTCAGGGAAGCCAAACCTCTGCTGAACCACTGCAGTCAGTTCTCAGGTCCACCAGCCCTTTTTCCCCAAAACTTTGCGCATCCTGGTAGCCGAGATCATGATTTCTGTCCCGGTTCCTATAACTCGTACCTCAGCTCCAGAGTAGCCATCCTCAGCCAGCTCCTCAGTGAGAAACTCATTCACTTGAGCTTTGAAGATGCCATCGGCCACAAGCTTCCTCTTCTTGGAAATTTGCCCCATCATCTTGCGCAGGAGGATATCTTCTTGGAAATTTGATCCTTTGCCTTTTCTGTGACCTAGCAATCTACTCCTGGGTATTTCCCCAAGAAAAATGAAAATGTAAGTCTGTAAACAGACTTGTTCACAAATGTTCATGGCTGTTCTT
This sequence comes from Neomonachus schauinslandi, assembly GCF_002201575.2. Lineage (NCBI taxonomy): Eukaryota > Metazoa > Chordata > Mammalia > Carnivora > Phocidae > Neomonachus > Neomonachus schauinslandi. Next base: position 136,145,234 of record NC_058410.1, on the reverse strand, counting down.
TTTATAATATCCCCCAAACTGCCAACAACCCAAATGTGTGAGAATGTTTGATAAACAAATTATACTACTAGTCATGTAACAAATATTACTCAGCTCTGTTAACACAGAAAAGGACAACAGATACCCATTTGAATGAATCGCAGAAACATTACACTGAACCAAAAAGGCCAGACCTAAAAGAGTATGCACTAATGATTCCCTTCTTATGAATTTCTAGAACAAGCAGAACTAATTTATTTTTTTTTAATTTTTTTTTTAAAGATTTTATTTATTCATTTATTTGAGAGAGAGAGAGAGCACATGAGAGCGGGGAGGGTCAGAGGGAGAAGCAGACTCCCCGCCGAGCAGGGAGCCCAATGCGGGACTCGATCCTGGGACTCCAGGATCATGACCTGAGCCGAAGGCAGCCGTTTAACCAACTGAGCCACCCAGGCGCCCAATGAAACTTTATTTTTTTTTTTTAATAAAGATTTTATTATTTGACAGAGAATGAGAGAGAGAGAGCACATGAGAGGGGGGAGGGGCAGAGGGAGAAGCAGGCTCCCCGCCGAGCAGGGAGCCTGATGCGGGACTCGATCCTGGGACTCCAGGATCATGACCTGAGCCGAAGGCAGTCGCTTACCGACTGAGCCACCCAGGCGCCCAAGCAGAACTAATTTATAGTTACGTGGCCGCTGTGGGATGCTGTGGGTATTGAACGGGAAGGGGCGTGAGCAAACTTGCAGAGGCAAATGATGGGGTAGTGACAGAGGTATGTGCATTTTCACAATTCATCAAACTCTACTTGAAAACTGGACATTTCACTGAATATACATTATACCTCAATAAAATAAAGAGGAAAGCCAAACCATAGGGTTGTTTTGAGAGTTAAATAAGAAAACCTACATGACAGCACGATGTCCAGCCCATAGTAAGGGCTCAGGGGGTGGTGGCTCATTCCTATTGCTCATGATGTCCCTGGGCATTGACATTGTTGTCCATGGGAACGTGTTTCTGCAGGTGGAATGAGGTAACACGGAGAATAGAGATGTGGCTCTCCATACTGGAATTGAACGAGCTAGGAGAATACACAGCAGTGGAGCTTCACCAGGCAAAAGATGTCAACACAGGAGGCATCTTCCAACTCAGACAGGTACTAGGCTTGGTTTTCTTTGTTTTTGTTTTCTCTTTGTCCCACTCTTACACACTGTTTCTGGGAGTTTTCTAGTTATGGGCTTCTGTATTCCCTGATTCTCTTCTCTTCCTTTATCCTCTTCCCCCATTCCTTGCCCTTCCCATTCCTGGCACCCATTGTCCCCCACCCGCCGCCCTCTGCAGGGTCATTCCCGGAGGGTGCAAGTCACAGTGAAACCCGTGCAGCATTCCGGGACACTACCACTCATGGTCGAAGCCATCCTGTCTGTCTCCATTGGTTGCGTCACTGCCAGGTCCACCAAGCTGCAGAGAGGGCTGGACAGTTACCAGGTAAGACCAGCACATTGGAAGTAGTCTGCAGCGAGGACCAGCTAATGCAGAGAAAGGCAGTCAGTGATCTGGGATGGAGACCTTTGGGGAATATGACCGAACTCCTTGTCCTGACCTTATTATCTGTACCCCTCCCTTCACATTTCCATCCATTGCCTTTTTTATGAGGTTTGAAATACTGTACCAGCTTAGTGTTGATTAATAATAATTTTATTTGTAAACACACATATGAATGGTATGTTACTCATTTACTTCAGGCAGATTTCATTTTCTGTCTGGCTCCAGTTAGGTTATGTTGGATATTTGGCATGGTTGCCTGGCCCAATCCACTTTTATTAATATAAAATTGCCCCCATACACTGGCATAATTTTTTTTTTAAAGATTTTATTTATATATTTGACAAAGACAAAGCGAGAGAGGGAATACAAGCAGGGGAGAGGGAGAGGTAGAAGCAGGCTTCCCGCTGAGTAGGAAACCCAATGTGGGGCTCGATCCCAGGACCCTGGGATCATGACCTGAGCCGAAGACAACCGCTTAATGACTGAGCCACCCAGGCACCCTACACTGGCATAATTTAACAGTTCTTTGAAAGCTTTCTTTTTTTTTTTCCAATTAAAAGTTGTCCTCATGATCATTTTTGTCCATTAAATCCTCCTTTACTAAGTCTTCTGTTCTCATTTTAAAATTAAAAGATTGGGGGGCACCTGGATGGCTCAGTTGGAAGAACAGGTGAATCTTGATCTTGGGGTCTTGAGTTCCATATTGGGTGCAGACATTATTTTTTAAATAAATAAGTAAATATTTGTAAAAAGTGAAAGGTGAAAACATCAAAGAATTAATCTTCATGTTACCAACCCCAGCTCTTCATCACTCTGTGAGAATGAACTTTGAGATTAGGAACTTGCCTGAAGTGGCCTGAAAGAAGGCATGTGCTTTCGCTCAGTCCCCAGTTTACTGTCAGGTATGAATTAGGGGAGGAATCAGCCCATTGAACTCTGGCTGCTTCACTACCACACGAGAGAGGGAGCACTGCCTGTTGTGATGTTTCTCTGTGGCGCCTGGGCGGAGGCCCAGCCCGTCTTGAAAATGATTCATCTTCAGTCTCAGTTTCCTTGCACTCCCTGGCATTCAGGCAAAGACTTTCTGAAAGCTAGAAGGAACAGTGGCTTGGCCTACGAGGCCTTAGGAAGGCATAGTTTTGTCAAACGCCGCCTTCCCTGTCCCAGGCCAAAATTGCCCCTGGTTCTCAGAGCCAGAGAGAGAATGAAGGAAGGCCTCAGGACAGTCTGCTGTTCTGGGGGAGAAGCCTCCCCCAGACTTTTCCTCATATGTGGAGTAGAAGACTGGGTTGTGTGGATTCTCATCCCAGCTCAGTCCCTCACTCAGCCATCAACCTTGGGGGTGGCTGCAGGGCCTGGTAGAAAGGTCACTGGCCTGAACCGGGGGGACCTGGATTCTTCAGTCTGGCACGGCCTTCCTGGTTACCTTGTTGGGATAATGCAAACCTCTAGTTCCCCTCTCTCTTCTCCAGAATGATGAAGGAGACTTAATAATTCCCTGAGATCCCAGTCTATACTAAAATTTTGTGGCTTAGTAAATCTCTCACCTTAGATAAAACTTTGAATTTACATCCTAAATCATGACCTATAAAACAGGGATCACCAACTGACTACATGTTCCCATTTGAGGAACCTTATAAAGATTGATTATTTGCACTTTTAAAACTGCTCTACCTTCTGAGTTAAAACTCATTTTTGTCAAAATTCGAGCTTTCCCCAGTGCTAAATGCTCTTTAAAGAACATAGCGCCAGTCATGCAGATTTAAGTGGTGACTATTTCAGGACGCCTGGGTGGCTCAGTCATTGAGCGGCCAACTCTTCATCTCAGCTCAGGTCTCGATCTCAGGGTTGTGAGTTCAAGCCCCATGTTGGGCTTCACGCTGGGCATGGAGCCTGCTTAAAAAATCAATCAATCAATAAACTGTGGCTAATTTTTTTATAAAGATTTTTAAAATTTTATTTATTTTGGAGAGAGAGGGCAGAGGGAGAGGGAGAAAAAGAGAAGTAGACTCCCTGCTGAGCACAGAGCCCGATGTGGGGCTCAATCCCACGACCCTGAGATCATGACCTGAGCTGAAATTAAGAGTCAGATGCTTAACTGACTGAGCCACCTAGGTGCCTCTAAACTGTGACTGTTTTAAAGCTTTTATTTTTCTTTGCAGCCATGCTCAAAGTCACATCCAGAACTTATTCTGTTGACGTAGTACTTTAGAAATATTCTGATGCAGTAGCTCAAGCCAGTCCAGAATATGCTGAATTCACAAGTTATACATCATGAAAGCTGAGGCTAGTTCTCAGTTAATAGAAGGATCTTCTTAGTCTAAAAAATAGTAATGATAAATTCAAGCTACTGTACTTTATTCAATAATGTGGGGAATTAAGTCAAAAATTACTTCAAGGGGTATCTGGCTGGCTCAGTCAGTAGAGCATGGGACCCTTGACCTCAGGGTTGTGAGTTTGAGCCCCACGTTGGATATAGATATTACTTAAAAAATAAAATCTTGAAGAAAAAAGAAAAATTACTTCAGTATTATGCATATATTTAATAAGTTAGTTACTCAAATGATGGGTTCCAAACTTAAAAAAAAAGTGGATTTTGAAATCTATGCAGAGAATGTTTAACTGTATTTTTAAAGCACTTTTAAAAAGCAGTATATATTGAAGTATACTTATATATGAGAGTAATGTAATTATATTTTAAAGCACTTAAAAAAAAAGGTTTGTCTTTTTATGACTAGACCACTTCACTGCCTGTTTGAATATTAACCCTCCAATAATAGAAAAAAAACAAAGACGATTATTACAGGGGCCAGGGTTCATTTTGAGTAGAACCTGCCTCCGGGTAGATGGTTATTCCCTACAAATGGGAATTTCCTTACTCTTCTGTCTAAGGAAACCTGTCTCAACTAAATCCTTTTATTTTCAACATGGTGGTTTTGTTTTGCCAAATTCATTACTTTATACAATTATTATAAACTATTGTAAACTGTATTACCCAACTGATTGGTATGATGCTAACATAACCAGTAATGGGCGACAGCAGATCCAATATTCAGCATGGCAGGCTGTGCTCTTGAGACTGTTGTACGCTGAGGAAGCCTGAGGCTCCCGGTGGGCTTTCGCCTGTGAGGATTTCCTCAGTGCATGTGGTGTGGTGCAGGGGGAAAGGACACTGAGTGGGGTAACTAGCAGCCTGGCACCCAGTCCTGACTCTGCCACCACTTGGGTGATCCTTGGGTTAAAACATTTCATCCTTCGGGGCCCCGTCTGCCTCACGACTAAACTAAGAGATTGAGAGGTAGTCTAGTTCTACCATTTTATCCTTCTGAGCCCGCTCCAAATCTCAGATAGCCCACCCAGAAATGCGTATGCACCATTCGCATGATGACATAGTAAAGCCTGGCCCAGTGACGTTGATTCCTAGTCCCATCGAAGAGAGTTCTTGTTTTTTTTTTTTAAATGGTTGCTTTCTTTGTTAAAAACATAACAAAACTGGGCGCCTGGGTGGCTCAGTTGGTTGAGCGACTGCCTTCGGCTCAGGTCATGATCCTGGAGTCCCAGGATCGAGTACCGCATCGGGCTCCCTGCTCGGCAGGGAGTCTGCTTCTCCCTCTGATGCTCCCCCCTCTCATGCTCTCTCTATCTCATTCTCTCTCAAATGAATAAATAAAATCTTTAAAAAAAAAAACAAACAAAAACAAAACTCAAATTCTTAGAGGCGAGTGAATTAAATCCGCTAAACCTTTCTTGCAAATCATTTAAATGTTTTATTATGCTGGGTGTTCCGTGTGCTGTCCATTGTAATGTGTGTGTTACGCTTAAAGAATTACCTGTGTGCTGTTTGAGAAACAAAAATGCATGTCCTTTGTGTTTATTTTTTTCCTCCCAGAGAGATGATGAGGATGGTGATGATATGGATAGTTATCAGGTATCGCTGTTGCTGTCGTTCTGTGGCATGGGGCACGGCTGCTGCTAACGGCTAGCATCCGCAAAGCAGAGGGCAGGGAGGAGGAAGGAGGACCGTCGAGCAAGAACACGCAGACTCTCACTCGCTTTGGATTTGCTTTAAACATAATCAGGGATACAATACTGTTGCTATAGATTTCTCTGTCCGTTCAAAACGTATGATCGGATACTGCATTGCTGCTCTGCTATCTTGAATTAGCTTGTAAAGACTTTCGAAGCAAGACCATTATCACTGTATTAAGTTAATGATTTTTAAAACCATGGAATTATCCATCCATAATCTTTCAGTTGAACCTTGTGTTTTCTATGCAAAACTGCACTTCGTGCCTCACGTCCAAGAGAGTAGGACTGTTCTAATATGCAGTTTTAGTTTAAAAGTCTCTTGCTGGATAGGAAATTGAAAACATTTCATGCACATAGTTTAGTTTGGGTTAGCCAGCTTCTTTCTGTCATTAGGACCCAGCTTAATTATCCATAACTTGGAGAATTTAAATCTCAGCTTTTTCTTTTTGGAAATTCAGGGGAAAAAAAAAGGCACCCGTGAACTCGTCCCTAGTCAGTGCTGGCCAGCCTCCTGTCATGGAATGTGGGATGATAGGAACAGGCAAGGCAGCAAATCAAAGTGAAGTTTTCCGGGTTTGGTTCCCAGTCTTTGTACTCATTCTCCACAGTTTTCCCGGGGTGCCTTCCTGTATGTGAACTGTGGGTACGTTGTAGATAGAGCCTCAGAAGTCCCCTGCCATCCGCTCTTAATGCCACGTCTTAAGGGTTAGACTGGAATGAGGCAAGTCAGAGAGCATTTTGAGTAGAATTGATGGGTTTATTTCCCTCATAACTTTACTAAGAAAGAAAAGAAGCAAACGAAAACCAACTTCAGGGGTGAAATCCCAGTCTCCCCTTGGATCTCAGCAATGCCATTAACTAACGTCCTGCTGCTGTCCGTGCGCTTCCGGCCACGTTGTTCACAGCCACGTCCCAGCGGCTGCTTCTGGGAGTTCTTAAAGCATGGCTGGCTGCATGTGGGCTGTTTGCATGGGAGATTTTTGGTGAGCCTTACGGTAGTGGTTGGAGGTAAAATCTTGGCAGCAAGTTTGAAAGGTTCTCTGCTGATCTGTTCTTTGCATTTCAGAAAATACATGTTTCGAGGCCATTGAATGATGAACTATGAAAATGCCTGTTTTTTCTTTTTCCATTCCATTCGCTGTTCCATGATTTGGGCTCTGTTCATGGTGTCCTTCTGCTTGGAATCATGCATCCTTCAAATGAATAGCTCTGATTTAAACACACAAACACACACACACACACGTAAGAATCATCCCCACAGCTGGTGTAGTTTGAGCTTCTCTTGCTTTTAAGTATAATTATCCTTTTGGCAATCCAGGGGCTCTGATTTCTGAGTAATGGGTTCCTTGATCAGCATGCTATGTTTCTGAGGCCTCTTTGCTTTCTGGCATATTAATCATACAGCAGTGTTCAGTGGCCTTTCCGAATGAAAACTTTCCTGATCCATGTAAACATCTTTGTTTAAAAAAAAAAAAAAAAAGTCGTCTGTGTATTCTACAGGAAAATGTTTTCCCTCCCCAACGTCAGGAAGAAGACTTAAACTGTGTGAGAGAGAGGTGGTCTGACGCACTCATCAAACGACGAGAGTACTTAGATGAGCAGATTAAAAAAGTCAGCAATAAAAAAGGTATGTGAGATTAAACTCTTTCCCGGGAGTGGCCTTTTCCCTTCTAGACAGTCGTTGGGACAATGTGATCTTAGTGTTCTGACCTCGTAACAATTATAGATAGTAGTGACTCCTTTGGCATGGTATTGGATTGGAAAGTAATAAACGTTCACAAGCCTCTGCATCAACGATGATGTTAAATGTTAAACTCGCATTTAGTTCCGAAGAATGCAGATGCTGTCAGAACCCACATGTCCTTACGAGGCGCTCTGGGCTCCAGACCTGGGACTGACAGCAGCTCTCGGGTCACACGTGGCAGGTCAGCACCCAGCTCCTGTGGGGCGGCAGTGATGTGCTCAGCTGGTGCAGGTGGGCCTCCTGGCCACTCAGCTCCAGGGACACAGTTTGCTTTTGCTGGCGGCAGCCGTGTGGGCTCCAGGGTCGAGCTATGTTCTTAAAACCCTTAGTCTCTCACCCCGACTTGATGGTCCATGCATTGTGGTAGGTTCTGCATCAAAGGACACATTATGAGTGTTCATCCACTTCAGGTAGAAGTTAGCAAAAGCTCCCCCCTCAGTAGAACATCTTGGCTCAGCGTTCTTGATGTCAGTTTGTCTATGTGCTCAACTTGCTGATGGAAACTCGCTTTGACTCTACCCAGATAGCTCCAGGGTGGAATTATGAATCAGAGGGTTTCTTTTTTTTTTTTTCTTTAAAGATTTTATTTATTTATTTGAGAGAGAGAGAATGAGAGACAGAGAGCACGAGAGGGAGGAGGGTCAGAGGGAGAAGCAGACTCCCCGCCGAGCAGGGAGCCCGATGCGGGACTCGATCCAGGGACTCCAGGATCATGACCTGAGCCGAAGGCAGTCGCTTAACCAACTGAGCCACCCAGGCGCCCTGAATCAGAGGGTTTCAAAATATGTTCTGTAAAATCCCTTTAGTAAGGAACATAAAGGACAATAAAGTTAGTCTTACAGAGTGTAGCGTGTTTTAATCCTCTGTGCAGTGGTGTATAGTTTTATAAAGCAATGTCACATCCATTATGTCACTGGATCTTTCCAACAAGCGTGTAAAGTAGACATGACTTGTATGAGCCCTATTTGATGGATTAGGAAGCCCAGACTCGTCTGTCGAATAACTTCCCCAGAGTACAGAACCAGGAAACATAACCCGTGTTCTCATCCCTGTCCTGATGCTCTTTTCCATGTCCCTACCCGGAGGTCCATCAAGTGAGAATCCTAGCCTCTCTCAGCTTGTCTGGGTGCTCAGGCTGGAACTTCAAAGCCTCCCATCCTTTTTTGGAACATCATGGATGTTCCAGCCACTTGGGGATGTCACCAAGTGAAAACCTATTTATTTTAAATCTGGAAATTGTCTTTTCCCCCATCTTGGTGCTCATCCCCTCATTTTATCCTGCAGAGAAGACGGAGGACGACGTGGAGCGGGAAGCCCGGCTTGTGGAGCAGTGGGTGGGCCTGACCGAGGAGAGAAACGCCGTGCTGGTGCCTGCCCCCGGCAGCGGGGTTCCGGGGGCGCCCGCCCACTGGTGAGTGGCCTGACAGGGTGGGGCAGACAGCCTGCACCAGTGTCGTGCGAGTGACTTTCCAGGACTGTCACAGTCCATGCTGAGTGCCGTGAGCTGCTCAGGGAAGGACCACCCATGTCTCGTGCCGCCTTCCCTTTTTCCTTCCCCATGGCAACCAGCTTCCTCTCCCAGGAAGCCGGGGAGCGTCTGTTGATTACCTGGCCAGGAAGCAGATACCACACTTCTCAATTTCTCCACATGAGCAACTTGGACATGGTTTCCTCATCTCCAGAAATTCCCTTATTTCGGCTTAAAAGAAGGGTGTATCCAGAGTCTACTTGAAGAGGGGAGAAAATACATTTTCTTCTTAGCCCTCGTGCCTGCTCAGTTTGGTCCCTAGCATAGAGTCAGGTCTTGAGCCCTAAATGACCATGGTCAGTCAGTTGGTTAATCAGTCCATCCCAGTGCTCATCAGAAACAGCATGGTATCCTAGGCTCTGGAGTCAGGTAGATCCTGATTGAGTTTCCAGCTGCAGTGTTCAATGTCGTTAACTTCTCTGAGGCTTTGTTCTTTTTTTTTTTTTCAAGATTTTATTTATTTATTTGAGAGAGAGAGAGAGAGCAAGTGCCGTGGGGAGGAGCAGAGCGGGGAGCCCGATGCGGGGCTCGATCCCAGGACCCCGAGACCATGGCCTGAGCCGAAGGCAGACGCTCAACCGACTGAGCCACCAGGCACCCCCAAGGCTTTATTCTTAATCTATGAATGGAGCCCCGTTTTTGGTACTGTTGAAAGGATTAGAGATAATATATTAAAAACACCTTGTTGGTGCCCATATGTTAAGTGGTAACTACTCCTGCTGCTTATTCTCGTTCTCATTCTTATTACAAGAGTATGTCCTGGGCATTTAGGAGAAATCAGACTCCTTTTGAACAGAGGGTGTACATGCCCAGATAGTCTCTTTAGGGTAGGCGCAGAAGCATCAGTGCTGTTATTTGCGTCTATAATGATAAAGGGAAGTGTAAAGGAGTTGATAGTGTTATGAAACCAGCAAATCTGAATTTTCTGGCACATAATTTGTGACCCGATGTTTCTCCCACAGTCCGGGAGTCCTGCAGGGCACACATGCCGTCTGTCTGCCAGCCACATGGTTGCAGACGGCCACCTCATTCCCAGTCTTGTTCTGCTCCCTGAGGCCCTGTCTAGACAGCCCTTCTCCTTAGCCCAGTCACTTTCGTTTGAGCCATTTCTAAACTTCAGGCCATCTTGACTGTTTGTAAAATGTGGAGTCCTGGGTCCTGTCCCTCGTTATTTTGATTTACAAGAGGAGGGATGGGCCCAGGACTTTTCATTTTCAGAGCCTCCCCCCCCCCCCCGGTGACTCAGATGCATATGGGCCAGTTTTTGATAAAACACTGCTTTGGTCTTTTTCAGAGACAACCCTTCCTCCTTTAATAGGTCTTTCATACACTAAGCTTTTTCAGTGTTGTCTTTTTTGTTTACTTCCTCTGGGTTCTGATCCTGTCCCCTGTCTCTACTCTTAACAGCATCCCTTCCCTTTTTCCCATCACTAGGACTATTTCTAGAAAGCCATCAAATAATCTTTGTTTCAATTAATTACATCTGATTTATATAACTGGTGGTTCTTTATGGAAGTCACATAATTCTCATGATGTGTGTTAACAGGGACATCAAGAGATGTGCAGATAGGGCCCCTGGGTGGCTTAGTCAGTTAAGCATCTGCCTTCAGCTCAGGTCATGATCTCAGGGTCCTGGGATTGAGCCCTGCATTGGGCTCCCTGCTCAGTGGGGAGTCTGCTTCTCCCTCTGCCTGCTACCCCCTCCTGCTTGTGCTTGCTTTCCCTCTCTCTCAAATAAAATCTTAAAAAAAAAAAAAAAGTGCAGATATTTCATGAATCGAATCTCTGTCCCCATAGTGGTTCTTTTCCGCTTCCGTGCCTCTGTGGTGTTTGATCATCTAACACAATGTAAAACACGTATTTGTTGTGATTAAATTTTGTTGTTAAATTTAGGGTCCCACCACCTGGAATGGAAACTCACATACCGGTTCTCTTCCTTGATCTGAACGGTAAGCAGATCCATGTTCGAGGGGCCCTCGCGTTTCATTTAGGTTTGTAATCTTTTCAGACCCACCTGATTTTGATTCCTTCAATGACTTTTCTAATCACTCATATGCTGTGTCTAGGTGACATTTTTAGTCCAACCAAATGTATAAACCTTGACGTGTAGCATCACTGGAAGAGCGAAGTGGATATTTAGTCTTAAAAAGAGTTACGAGAGAGGGGCGCCTGGGTGGCTCAGTCGGTTGAGCGACTGCCTTCGGCTCAGGTCATGATCCCAGGGTCCTGGGATCGAGCCCCACATCGGGCTCCTGGCTCAGCGGGGAGTCTGCTTCTTCCTCTCCCTCTGCCTCTCCCACTGCTCATGCTCTCTCTCTGTATCTCTGTCTCAAATGAATAAATAAAATCTTAAAAAAAAAAAAAAGTTACGAGAGCTAACTCTCTCTCAGGGTTATGAGAGAGATGTCATAACTCAAAAATGTCAAAACAGTTACAGTTGAGAGACATCAATGGACACAAGAATTACCTGAGAAAGTAATCACCCTCAGAGATTCTGAACCTTTAGGCTTGCGGGGCCCTAGGAATCTGCATTTCTGATTAGAGCCATTCCCCCCGCCCCCCTCCGCCATGGCGCCAATGCCAGAATGTGATTACACTGTAAACCCTGCATTAAGGGTTGTTCTTTACTGTAGCGATTCGATTGAACCTGCGTGAACCAAGAATGATGGTCCTCAGTGTATTTTAGCAGGAAAATGCACTTTCAGAATGAAATCTTAAATGGAAGCCTGTATGTAGACTACAAAGGCAGAGTTGCCAAGTGGGGTGATGGGCGGGCTCAGGCAAGCTCTTCCGCACACGGCCCCTGGAATCTCAAAACACAGCCTGGAAACCTGTCTTTTGGAGGGAGGGCCCTGGGGAGGGTGACTTTGGCTCTTCCTAGGAAGAATTGTTTAAGATCCTGGAAGTAGGACGTGTGCCTCATGAAGCGATGGGCTCCCTGTTATTGGAGGGATACGCATAATGGTTGGATGACCACGTATAGAAATTTATGAAGGGTGAATCCCACATGGCTTAGGGCATTGGAAGAAGATGATCTTTGTATTTCTCCCAAGTGCTTGGAACTTGATTCCAGATTGATCATTTAGCTGTTCAAATCTCTAATCATGTGTAAGTTGTATAATAGGACGCAAGCGTGACACCAGGTTACACGGAGATTTGACCTCAGAAAGCAGGAGTCTCAGCTGTGTTTTTGTAGAGAAAATCTCTGCTCCTAGGATTGCGTATGGAATATATTTGTCCCTTTTATTAGAGACTCATGGGGTACCTTTTTGGCTCTCATAGTTGTTTCTGGAAAGGATAAGACCTATTGTGAGGAATTAGCATCTCTATTTCCACTGTGGGATAAGGAAGGAAAGAAAAAAATGAAAGTGCAAAAAGTCATCTGTGGAAAGCATATTTAAAAATTTTCAGTGCTGGGGTGCCTGGGTGGCTCAGTCGGTTAAGCATCTGCCTTTGGCTCAGGTCACGATCCCGGGGTCCTGGGATCGAGCCCCGCATCGGGCACCCTGCTCAGCGGGAAGCCTGCTTCTCCCTCTCCCACTCCCCCAGCTTGTGTTCCCTCTCTCGCTGTCTCTCTCTGTCAAATGAATAAATAAAATCTTTAAAAAATAATAATAATAAAATAAAAATTTTCAGTGCTTGCTTAAAAAGTGACTTTTCCTTCCACTTCTGTTTCTGTGCCCTGGACGTGGTCAGCCGATGACCTCAGTGCTAACGAGCAGCTCGTGGGCCCCCACGCGTCGGGCGTCAACTCCATCCTGCCCAAGGAGCACGGCAGCCAGTTTTTCTACCTGCCCATCATAAAGCACAGTGATGAGGAGGTAATTGACCCCTGTGGTTCTCTTCCTGGGCTTCAGATGAGTGCACCTGCCTATGGGCCTATCTTCCTGTTAAACTGCTGTGATCTGCTTTGGGAGAGAGGACTGGGGGCTTTAAAAAGTTGAATGTGTGTTGTCGCTCAGAAGAAGTGAGGAGAAACACGTATGATTCAGTGGGGTTGCGTTTCTCTTCTTGTTCTCATGTGTGATGTCGAACCTCAGCCCCTGAGCTGGGTCTTTTCCCTGTCCCCAACCCTTCTCCTGTTCTTAGGTTTCAGCCACAGCCTCCTGGGACTCCTCAGTGCATGATTCCGTTCACCTGAATAGGGTCACACCGCAGAACGAAAGGATTTACCTGATAGTGAAAACCACGGTCCAGCTTAGCCACCCGGCTGCTATGGAGTTAGTATTACGAAAACGGATTGCAGCCAATATTTACAACAAACAGGTAGTAATGGGGTCTGATTCTGCTGTTGCCTACATGAGCTCAAAGTTTCTTTCTTCCCTCTTCTATACGTGGTCATCCAACCATTATGCGTATCCCTCCAATAACAGGGAGCCCATCGCTTCATGAGGCACACGTCCTGATACAGTGGACGTGCAAATTGTCACCACACTAGCCAAGTTACAGCCTGATTCTTATTGACCGCAGATAACAGGGCATGAGGACAGCACAGGTGGATGTCACCCACCAAAGGACGTTCCCCCTTGGCCGGTTTGAGACCCATAATCCTAGGAGGCAGTAGAGCTATGACGTCACTGTTTAAAAAGGGCTAAGTGCCAAGGCCAAGCAGTTTAGTGACAAAACAGGACAAGGGGCAGGCCCAAAATAAATCCTTGCTGCTTCCCAGATCTCGTCCCACAGGTATTGCCAGCAAAATGGACCCTCTCCAGTTTTCTTCTATACGAGGATTGATTAAACCCTATCAAGATCATGGGGCGCCTGGGTGGTGCAGGCAATTGAGCGTCCAACTCTGCTTGAGATTCTCTCTCCTCCTCCTGTCCTTCCTGCTTGTGCGCGCTCTCTCTCTAAAATAAATAGGTGGCTTAGTCGTTAAGCGTCTGCCTTCGGCTCAGGTCATGGTCCCAGGGTCCTGGGTTTGAGTCCTGCATCGGGCTCCCTGCTCCATGGACAGTCTGCTTCTCCCTCTCCTTCTGCCCCTCCCCACCGCTAGTGCTCTCTTTCTCTGTCTTCCTCTCTCAAATAAATAAATAAAATCTTTTTTTAATTTAATATAATTTTATTATGTTAGTCACCATACAATACATCATTAGTTTTTGATGTAGTGATCCACGATTCTTTGTTTTTGTAAAACACCCAGTGCTCCATGCAGTATGTGCCCTCTTTAATACCCATCACTGGGCTAACCCATCCCCCTTCCCCCCTCCCCTCTAGAACCCTCAGTTTGTTTCTTGGAGTCCATAGTCTCAACAAAACAAAGAGGCAACCCACAGAATGGGAGAAGATATTTGCAAATGACACTACAGACAAAGCGCTGATTTCCAAGATCTGTAAAGAACTTCTCAAACTCAACACCCAAAAAAACAAATAATCAAGTCAAAAAATGGGCAGAAGACATGAACAGACACTTCTCCAAAGAAGATATACAAATGGCTAACAGACACGTGAAAAAATGTTCATCATCATTAGCCATCAGGGAAATTCAAATCAAAACCACATTGAGATACCACCTTACACCATTTAGAATGGCAAAAATTGACAAGGCAAGAAATAAATAAAATCTTTTTTAAAAAAATAATTTTAAAATAAATAAATAACCCTATCAAGATCAAAAGGAAGGCTGCCAATGAGAAAGAAGCACAACCCCCAAAATCCCTGAATGGACTACAAATCCTGTAATCCCCAAATGAAGGACACTGTTGTCTTTCAGGGTCAGAGACAAGGATTTTTCAGTTCCGTTTTTCTGAGTTGTTGTATGTGTATCAAAAACACAGTACTTGATAATGCTTCTACAATTTGTAAAATGCCGAATAACTTACGTATTTCACATTGCTTAATTCAGCTTTCCTTTCCTACCAGAGCTTCACCCAGAGTCTGAAGAGGAGAATATCATTGAAGAATATATTTTATTCCTGTGGTGTAACCTATGAAATAGTATCCAATATACCAAAGGTAAATATACATTACTTTTTAAAAATATCGAAATAGAAGTGTTAGAGAATGTGTTGATTCTTAGAACTTCTAAATCATTTTCTCACCACAATTTGGATAAAAATATTGTTCACATGAAAGTATTGTAATTAAAAAAAAAAAAGAAAGAAAGTGAATTATCTTCTTGTCCCTTCAGGCAACAGAGGAGATTGAGGACCGGGAAACACTGGCTCTCATGGCAGCAAGGAGTGAAAATGAAGGCACTTCAGATGGGGAGACCTACATAGAGAAATACACGCGTGGCGTGCTGCAGGTGGAGAACATTCTGAGCCTTGAACGGCTCCGGCAGGCAAGTAGAAACAGCGTCCGGACTGGAGGGCGAGAGCACTAGCCTCCCCACCACCAAGTGGACAAGGACTAATTTATTTACCAAACACCTTCCCTCTGCATCTATCAGAGAAGGAAAACTTGAGTAGCAATCTCTTCAGACAAAGTAGCAAAAATGAAAATAATGTCTGCATTCTATTCAGTACCTTCTACTTAAGCACTCTGCCCAAGTAATTTAGATAACATTCTTTCATTTAATCTTCAAGATGGCCCTGCTAGGGAGATAGACACTGTCAGAATCCCCTTTTCTAAGTGAGAGAATTGAGGCCCACGGAAGTTAGCTAGCCTGCCCAAGGCTACACCGCTAAGTTGGTACAAAGTTGGTTGTAAACCAGGAAGGCTTGACTCCAGAGTCCATGTGCTTAGCCACATGCTGTTACTATTTCCCTAATTTTGGGGGGTCTAGGTTAACTTCTGCAACAGTAGCAGGACATTCCCATGAAACTAACCCACTAGGCAGTGGAACTCTGAGACAGGAGTTGTCATCCATAGAAGCAGCAGTTGGAAGTTCATGGAAAGTGCATTGTGAGCAACAAGAGGACTAAGATTGGCATCTGTCAGAAAAATCTGCCTTTAGTGGAAATCCCCCCGAAATTGCTGCGTGAATAAAACACAAACAGCATAAAAGTTGATGGTCATTTTGCAAATGAGATCTGTTGTTAGGGGTATTTCTTCTGTTTTTTCTGTCTACCTCTGTAAAAAATCTACCACATAAATGTCTTTAGTTCAGGGGTGCCTGGGTGGCTTAGTCGTTAAGCGTCTGCCTTCGGCTCAGGTCATGATCCCAGGGTCCTGGGATCGAGTCCCGCATCGGGTTCCCTGCTTGGCAGGAAGCCTGCTTCTCCCTCCCCCACTCCCCCTGCTTGTGTTCCTGCTGTCACTGTCTCTCTGTCAAATAAATAAATTTAAAAAAAAAAAATGTCTTTAGTTCAGCAGTTGTCCTGGTTTTGTGTATGGAAAGCATTTTTGGTAGATTAAGGAAAGAAAAATTAGTGAGGACCATAAGAGTCCAGCTTTTGTAACTATGGGAGGGAGTGTGGCATTAAAATGACGTGTCTTTCTATATTTTCTAAACCTTCCACAACAAACATATATTATTTGTCATCAGAGGGGGAAAAACAAATGTTACCTTGACCTTTGCAGGCGGTCACGGTCAAAGAAGCTCTGTCCACCAAAGCTCGGCACCTGAGGAGGAGTCTCAGCACACCGAACGTTCATAATGTGAGCACCCCCTGTGGAGGGTCTGTTGCTTCTGTGACATGTCTCAGGGTTTGAGGGGGGGGCACATGGGTCCTGGCGTGGGCATCCCAGACAGCCAAGCCTCTCCTCTCTCCCAGGGAAACACACCAGAGAGTGCAGTTACGATCCCATGCCCACGCCTTTAGTGGAATCTTCAGGATTTCTCTTCAGAAAGTTATGTCCCTGAAAGACGTTTCTTGAGACCTAAATGGAACGTAGTTGGTTTAAGGGTGGCAGAGTTCGCTATAGCACTTGGCTCGGTGCTGCTCTGTCCTTGTCGCCCTGGTGGATTTTCCTGTGCTGCCCGTCAGTGTGATAGGGCGCTGGGTACCTCCGTGTCCACGCTTCCCTGGTCCGTGGTCTCTCCGTTGACCATTTGATTCTCATTCTTAACCAGTTCATGTAGAAAATCCAATTGACAGGAACTGCTTAATGGAGGGGACACGGTCCCGGGACAAACTAGTGCACGGACAATTTCAAAGCAGTCTCTTCTCCAGAAGCAGCAGAATAAAAGATCCTCCCAAGGAAGGGCACAGTATCATTACCTTGTTCCTCTCCAGAATTGCCAGGAAATGATTAAAAACATGGTGAACGTATATAAACGCTGTCTCAGAGCAGGCCACAGAGCCAGTCCCAGCACATCCCTATAGTGGTGTACATACAGGTTACTTCTGACCACAGTGCGGTTATTTAGAAACTGATAATAAGAGACTCATACAGTGTAAACTGAAAAATAGAAACTGGTACACACATCAGTGCTTGTGGGATGCAGGTGAAGTACTTAGAGGGAAACTAGGCTCTGAGTTCCCTATTATTCCATTTCTACTGCCGAATGCTAGACAGTAGAGAAAAATGAAAGAACAAGAGCCACTCTTAGGGATGTGTGGATCTTGTATTAAAAAGAAGAGTAAAAAACATGGAGGGAAACATCTGTGCTAAAAGGTAAAGACAGATCACCTAAAGGAGTATTCTGTCCCCACTCCTAGCCCCCTAGAAAATGAACCTCTATCTGATCAAGACTCTGAATCTGACTGCTGATATTTACGGGGGACAGAAGAGAATGTTAAGTGACACCTAAGGAACTCCATTAGCAAAGGGAAACTTTATAGGAACAAATGACATAGAAAAAGGAAAACGTGTGGGGCGCCTGGGTGGCTCAGTTGGTTAAGCGACTGCCTTCGGCTCAGGTCATGATCCCAGGGTCCTGGGATCGAGTCCCGCATCGGGCTCCCTGCTCTGCGGGGAGCCTGCTTCTCCCTCTCCCACTCCCCCTGCTTGTGTTCCCTCTCTCGCTGTGTCTCTCTCTGTCAAATAAATAAATAAAATCTTTAAAAAAAAAAAAAAAAAAAGGAAAACGTGTGAACTATTGTGATCCTGATTCAGAATTAACTGACAATGTGTCTGAGACATTTGAACACTGGGGGATATCGGTTACTATCTAGGAATCATTTAATTTTTTACAAGGTGATAATGATATTCTAGTTTTGTTTTTGTTTTAAGATTTTATTTTTTTAAGTAATCTCTACATCCAACATGGGGCTTGAACTCATGACTCAAGAGTCGCACGCTCCTCCAACTGAGCCAGGCAGGACCCCTGTGGTTATGGTTTTTTTAAAGAGAGGAGGAGTAATGTATTTTTTAGAGATTCACAGAGAAGTATTTATGGACAAAAGATTTTTAAATCAAAAAAACAAAATCAGAATAAAAAAATTTTAAAGGTAATAATACTAGAGCAGAATTATAATAAATTCAAAGAAGGTGTATGAAGATTAGAACAGAGATGTATGAAATAGAAAACCAACAATAGAATCAGCAAAGCTGAAAAGTGGGCTTTTTGAAAAGACTGGTCAAATAGACTGACTGACTTCTAGTTAAGATTAATTGGGGAAGGAGAGAAAATATTGGGATATTAATTCCAGTATTATTGACAATAAAAAGGGATGTATCACGACAGATTTCGACAGTGTAAGAGCAAACTATGAATAATGTTATAGCAGTAAATGTAAAACAAGCTTCAACAAAATGGAATTTTCTTACAAAAACCAAATCTGAATACAGCTATCACCATAAATAAAGCGTAAACTCACAGAAAGAGAGACTGTGCTCATTGATGGGAACACACAGTATCCAAAAAATTGGCACATCTCCTTAAACTAATCTATAAATTCCCAGCATAATTTCTTATAGGATTTCATAAGCTAACCCCAGAATTGCTATGGAAGAGCAGAGTTGAAGGTGCATATGCGTTATCTACAGCCCAGAGATTCTAAGCCTTCACATACCCTTTAGAGCTCCTCATAGAAACGTAGGAGGAGGCTCCTGGCTGGCTGACTCAATCAGAGCATGCGATCCTCAGTCTTGGGGTGGTGAGTTCGAGCCCCTTGTTGGATGTAGAGATTACTTAAATTAATAAATAAATAAACTTAGAATAAAAAAGAAACATAGGATGGATTTAGAACTAAATAATGTTGAAATGGTATACATGTCAATCATTGTGGGATACAGCTAGAGTGATACTTAGGGACAATAATAATAATTTATTTTATCAGAGTTTGTAATAGAGAAAAATTAGAAGCAGCTTAGATACCTATCTAGAATAGAACAAATAAATTCTGAAACTAATGAAAAAGACCATGTATGGTGAGATACCACTTATTTTAATGATAAAAATATGCAAAATATATATTACATGTGCATATACATTATATTTATATATAATATGTGCATATATTTTTATATATCAATTTTATGAATATAAGAACTATACAAAGCCTGTATGGAAATAATCAACCCCAAATTTAGTGTGGTTGTTATTCCTGAGGATTGTAGAAAGAAGAGGGAGTTGAGACTATTCATACAGGCTTCAACTGTAAATGTGACATTACATTTCTGTATTTCTGTGTAATTTATGTTAAATACATAAACCACATTGATGAAACCATGGCTCTCTTACAGGTCTCCTCCAGTCGACCAGACCTTTCTGGCTTTGATGAAGATGATAAGGTGTGCACCTGTGGTGTGGGCATGGCTAGGTTACTAGCAGAGTCGAAGTCTGAAAAGTTAGGGTATCTTGGTGTTTTTAAAATCTCAGGACTTCCCATCTTAATCTTATGCTGGTCATTGTCTCCACGCGTCCATTTCCAGGTTCAAATACTTGATGTGAAATTGCTATGCACTCAGTGTTAACATTGTACCTAGCATATTTTCCATACCAGCATAGTACAACACCAAATTGAACATCTGTGTGTTTATGGGTCTCACTCAGTGATTTAAGAAAGTATTATATCAACTGAGGTTTGCTGGAGGGGAGGGGGATAGGGGGATGGGGTAACTGAGTGATGGACATTAAGGAGGGTATGTGTTGTAATGAGCACTGGGTGTTCTATAAGACTGATGAATCACAGGGGCGCCTGGTGGCTCAGTCAGTTGAGCCGCTGCCTTCGGCTCAGGTCATGATCCCAGGGTCCTGGGATCGAGCCCCACATCGGGCTCCCTGCTCAGCGGGGAGACTCTGCTTCTCCCTCTGCCTCTGCCTGCCTCTCTGCCTACTGCTCTCTCTCTCTCTCTGTCAAATAAATAAATAAAATCTTTAAAAACAAACAAAAAAAAGACTGATGAATCACAAACCTGTTCCTCTGAAACCAATAACACATTATATGTGAATTTAAAAAAAACAAGGAAAATAAAGAAAGTATTATATCTACCATCACAAAATCAAAATTAATTCAACTAGGCAAATTAGGTGTCTAAAATTAAGGATATTTTGCAACATGACCTTTCTCAGCAAATATTGCTTGGAGCATATATTATATTTATGTTATTATGTGAGGGACTGAGTGATTCAAAGAGTAAAACATGGATTATGTCATCAAGAAGTTTAAAATCCAGTCTTTTAGGCAGCCAACTCCTGAGAAGTTGCGTAAAATTAAATAAGTTTATATGATACACAAATGGAGTTTTCTTTCCTTAGTGTACCAATATTTTATGCCAGTTTGATCCTTTTAACTCTCAGGTCTGGTTTGCCTGGGGCAGTCCTAGCGTATGCCTGCTACCCAGGCGAAATTATTAGTGGAACCCATTCACTCCAAAAAGCGTTTCACTGTGGTCTCTAAATTATGCAGTCACCCTAGATACATACCAAATTTATCAAGGTGGCTCCCTTTGCAGGGGAGGGAGGAAAATGGGTGAGACCTTAGGGATTCAGGGGATTTTATTCCATTTGTTATGATTTTATTAAATCTTGGACAAATATGATAGGATTATTAACATTAAAACTCTAGCTCTACCCTGGGTATGACAGTATTTGTCATATTATTCAGCCATTCATACTTTTCTGTATGTTTGAAATACTTTATAATAAAAATAAAAGAAAGAAGAGCATGTACTGCCATTAAAAAATAGGAAAAAACTCAAATCTGGGCTTCACTTCTCATTTTAAAGGGACTTAATTACAGCTAACCCGTATCTTTCCCTTGTAGGGTTGGCTAGAGAACCAATTAGACATGTCTGACTATAGCTCCAGTTACCAAGATATAGCCTGTTACGGAACTTTACCCAGGGATTCGCCTCGAAGGAGTAAAGAAAGTAGTGGTGAGATTGTTTTTCTGTGTTCTTTCTTTATAATTTCTTAGGAAAAGCATGGGGGGAAGTTCTTTTGTAGGTGGCATTTAATAAGATAGGAACCTGAAATTCTAATGTGCTGGATGATTCTAAACTGTATTCTTGAAGAGAATATGTCATGTCCACTTACTTGATTTCTTTTTGCTTTTGGATCCGGTATATCATCCAGATAATAATAATAGGCTTTTTGTGTAGCACTTCAGAATTTTCAAATCATTTTTCCCACACCATTTCCTGAATTTGAAGTCCCTTTTGAGACAAAAACAAATCTTACTATATTGTGGTTAGACTTCATTTTTTACCAAAAGAGTATCTACCTGTGTAATGCTTTTTTGTACTCAAAAGAGTTTTTACGAGAATTTTTTGATTCCTAAAGCAGTTTCAAAAATGGTACCAGAAATGAGTTTGATCAGTGACAGCATTATTACCTAACTGTATAATCTCCCAGTGCCCTGAGACAAATAGTATTCTTTGAAAACGTGAATCAGTTCTATTACCTTACACCATATATTTTGCCTACTAAATGACATCGTACCAGTGAATTGGGAAGAAAATGCAGAAGGAGGGAAAGAGGCTCCACAAAAGTAAGAAATGAGTCAGAGCAGGAGAGCAGAATTGTTCTTCCTTAGACATATGGAGAAGGTGGCCTGAGGAAAAACAGGGCTTGCAAAAAAGTGCAGACAGTATCCATTCCTTGAATATTTATTGAGCCTCTACGTGCTATACGCAGTGAAAGATACGATAAGGTGCCATTCTAGATCCTGAAATGGAACTATGGAATGAGAAACATAGAAAATAAGATATTGCAATGAAAATGTGCCCAAATGCATGGAAGGCTAATAGACTCCGGAATTTCAGAGCAACGGAAAATCAGCATGAGTTGAAATCGGTCTAGTAGGCAGGGCTTCAGGGGGATCTTGAAAAGAAGGTGGAAAATTCAGTTTCTGCTTTCTTCAATGCTGACTCTTTGGGAATTGGTAGCTACATCTCCACTCTTGCCCACACCGGTTTTAATCTTTAGCCAAATATTAGCCTGGTAATTTCTTTGTCGAACCAGATATTCCCGTGGCTATGTGATGACTGTGCTTCCGGTGTGCCCGTCAATCCGTGCCTGTTTGTCTTCCCCAGGTTGTCCATCAGAGAACCCCCACGCCTTAACAGTCAGTCCTTTTAAAGCATTCTCTCCCCAGCCACCAAAGTTTTTCAAACCCTTAATGCCTGTAAAGGAGGAACATAAGAAAAGGATAGCCCTTGAAGCGAGGCCGCTCCTCAGCCAGGAGGTAAGTGCTGCACGTCTCTACCGTGGAAAGTAGAGCAGAATCGTGTTGCGTGGGGGGCAGGAGCCGTGCCTGTGGACGTGTGTGGGTCACACGGGGTCATGGCGGGGTTTCTTGCGTGGTGCTCTTGATGTTCCTTTCTGTGCGTTTACGGCTCTTCCAAGTGAGAAGGAGCCGTTCCCTGGGTGTTTGGAAAACATGACAGGCTTTATTTATTTATTGTTTACTTATTTTTACGTTGATAAAACCAAGGATGCGATTTGCCGTGGGGTGTGTGTAGTCTCGTCAGAGTCCATCAGTGGTTTAACCGCAGCCAGAGTGCACTCCTCACCCGGGAGTAGAAGTGTTCGCGTTGCTTTTCTAACTAGCACGTACTTACTGTGTATTTGGGCTGTCGGCGTCTTCTGTATGTGATGCATCTGTGTGTCTTAACCTTTGCAGAGCATGCCTTCACCTCAGGCACATAGCCCGGGCTGCACTGTGCCCTCCGGAAGCGAGGGCAGCAGCATACCAGTAGAACACAGTAGCAAGCACGAGAAGGAGATTGTAAGTTCTGGAACTGTTTCTGTCGTCTTGCCTGGTGGTGGGTTAAGGCCCCTTCACAGACGGTCATCCAAATCCTGTAGGAGACGTGAAGAGAATGTACTGGGTCTTTTTGCTTTGCTTTTTTTTTTTTTTTTAAATGTGATCACCGGTAATGAAATCTTGCATGAATGTGGCCATGACCTGTGATTTTTTTCTAAGTGTTCATTCGGTTTTATTTATCTTTTTGCTCAGTAGCAGCTTGCTTAGAAAAGGGGGAAAGGGCACTCTTACGGGTTCTGGTCTTTAAAAAGTGTAAATGAGATCACCGTCACTGATTGTGAATCTTTCTAATGTGCCGATGCATATTGCCCAGATTCTGAAGTTAATCTACCTAGAGGAGTTGCACTTACTTGGAGTGAGTAATCATGCACTTAGCCGTGGGTGTGTTTGAAAGCTCCTTCCGTGTTGCCTGATGCCCTTGTCCAGCTTATTCTGTAGCTTGTAGCCCCGCTACGAGCCCTTGGCACCCCCACCGCCTGCTCGGCATCTCAGGTCGCCTGTTCTCATTTGCTGGCAAAATAGGTCCCAACCCCACTGTTGTCGGTCTTGCTTTGGGGATGACTTATCTGTACTTCATCCACAGGTAGGTGGAAACTTTGCCTGTAAAACAGTCATTCCCCAGCGCTTGGTTTTCAAATTATAGATTTGAATGTAGTTTTTAAGACGCTGTATACCAGGCACTTCGAATTATCAATGATACCTCAGTTTAAAAAAACATAAAAAACAAACAAACCGTATTCTCGGGTCTGGAAAGAGTTGTCTTATTTTGTGTCTCAGCTTTCACTTTCCTGTGGCTTCATGGGCTTTGAAACAGTGAAGCAGCTCCGAGCGAGACGGAGCTGCTTGATGTTCACGTCTGTGCGCGGTCTGATCTGTGGGCAGCGCATGGGACGTTTCCTCTCCCGCCCGCAGCATGGCTGACCCCGTCCAAGGACTCATTGGTGTGAGGTCCTCTAACGGCTCTAAAACGTACTGCTGATGCACACTGTGTGATCCTAACCGGAAGTTACCCTGGAGATGTGGTCGGCCACCCGTCTGCATGCGTGGAGTGCTAGCGGATCTTCAGAAATGACCTTCTCATTACTCCTGTCCACTGAGGACAGAAGAGAAGACACCATTTCCCCCGCACCTCTGTCCCTCTCCCCACCATTGCCTCTGTGTTCTCCTGGCCCCTCTATCCCAAGTCCCCATCACAGTTCCTACTGCAGAAGAGGGCGAACGTCAACAGCTGCCCATGTATCTCTGGATCCTAATGAACTGCTCAGTCACTTACTTGACCTCCCCCCGCTTAGTTAATAAAGCTGCGGCATGGGCTAAAAAAGGCCAAGTGGCCAGTTTGTTATCCCTTCAAACTCTCTGGCTCTCTGGCTTATTGGATCTGTCTATTGGTTGACGTGGAACTTGCCACCATCATGGCTACTAAATTTAAACCTCTGTTACTGATACATTTTGGTAGAACATCCCATTGAGAGACTGCTGGATGCCCCTTCTGGATCTGCCCAGCAGATGGCTTCACTGTTGACAGAGTTTGCCTCATCGTTTACTTTCCTTGTAATGTTTTTAGATAAAACCCATCTCAGGACTTTCAGCTAGCAGAGGGTGGGATAGAACCAGCTTCTCATAACTTAGCAACTCCTAAGCAGCAGTTAGGCTCTGTGTGATCAAACACACCTTGAAGTCTGCTGAGCAGGGTTTGATGGTATCATCTTCCTTGCTGGAATCTTGAGAGATCTGCCTCTACTCTCCTTAGAAATCCGGCTCAAAACAACAACAACAACAAAATTAAAAAAAAAAAAAAAATGAGAAAGAAGGGTGCTTGGCTGGCTCAGTCAGAAGAACATGTGACTCTTGATCGCTGGGTCGTTGAGTTCCAACCCCAAGTTGGGTGTAGATATTGCTTTAAATAAATAAAACTTAAAAAAATTTTTTTTTAAATAAGAGAAAGATATCTGTCTCAATACTCTTCATCTTTGAAACTATTGAACTGTTTGATTTATTTCAGATAGCAGCTTTTCCAGGATGTTTTGGTAGATTTTAAGTCTTAATTGCTTGCTCTGAGGTTCTGGTTCTCTTCGGGAAGCTTTCATTTTATTTCTCCTCTTACAAATGGGCATAAACTGCTTTATTACATTGTTCCCCATTCACTCTCCTTCCTTTTCCATTCTTGAAAAATCAAAGTGTGAATCAGTGGTTTGGTCTGATCAAAGGAGGTTGAAATCATTTTTCACAGTTTCACATAAAATAGAGTATTATATAGCTCCCTTAATTCTTAAAGCAGGGTTTGTTGTCTCATCAATTTGGGAAGATACACAAATGTACTTCATCTCTTGTTTGAATAAGATAAAGACAATATGCCTTTGGAGTCCATCTTTTTTTTAAGTCATGAAGCAGAAGAGTGTAAAGGAAATCACTTCTCCCTTGGGTCTTGCATAGACAGCATATGGTTTATTTCTCCATTTTACAGAAGAAACAAAGGACTTGAGTGGCTTGCCTCAGGGTCTCACAGTTAATGAGAGCATAAGAACAAAGACCCCATCCCTCAGCAGAATTGGGCTGACCCCACTGACTCCAGGTGCTCCCCAAAATAGTGCAGTTTCAATTGCCCTGGTACTGTTGTTTCTAGAAAGGGCTGCCAGCATCTTAGTACCATGGACAGAAGTTCTGGGGCCCTAGGCTAATACAGTCTTTCCAAAAAGAGACTGTCTTCCTAAGGGACAACACAGACTCCATCCCAGTAGAAGTGAAAATGACTTTAATTAAGTGAAACTCCTTGCAGGGAGTCACTGCTTTCGTGGGGGTTTTGATCCCTTTTTAAAATCAAGCTGTTTTGTCTATAGGTAAATACCAGTTGCATAAACTTAATTGCAAAAACCAAATCATGGAGACTGTAGCTATAGAAGGGCTTGAGAACTTGACTCCATGCTTCACTTTTAGGTAGGGTTTTAATTCTTTGTATCATTAAGACATAGTAGGAAGGTGCTAAGCTTAGTCTCCTTTCAGATACAATGATAAATATTTCCGGAGTAGAAGGTCTATCTAACCAGATTCCCTTAAGGTACAGTTTGAACCAATTAAGTGCTCTCTTTTTCCCCTGAAGGCAATAACTTGATAAACCTTCAGTCTGTTTACCTGTTGGGAAACGTTTCATCTCTACTAAGTTTTCTTTTTTCTGGAATTACTTGTCCCTACTCCGCTAGCCTCTCTCTTTGGGTCATTCCCCTTCTCCCATTCCCATCCCAAGTGTACAACTGTGTACTGATCCCTATTGGAACTTAATCTCTTGGGGGTTTTGTAGACTGTTCAGTTTTTCCTAAGCTCATTCTCATCCTTTAGGAATAATTTTTTATCTTCATGTGTTTGACAAATGTGCATGCACCTGTTTCTACACAATAAATTCATGATTGAATATTTCATTCAGCAAAGCTGTATTTTAGGATGACAGGCCTTTCCTCAGTCTTCAGAAGAAATAACTCCAGGCATAAAAGGAGCCCCAAATTACTAATTCTCACATTCTGATTTGGTTTTTCTTGCAGCAACTAACTTTTCAGTAATTAATTGCATCAAAGACTCCTGAGCTTGGGGAATTATATATCTTTGCCAGCTTAAATCAGAAGGAAATATGGGGGCGGGGGGCACCTGGCTGGCTCAGTCGGGAGAGTATGCAACTCTGACTCTTGATCTCAGGTAGTGAGTTCGAGCCCCACGTTGGGCATGGAGCCTACTTAAAAAGAAAAAAAAAAGGAAATATAAAGATGCAAACACTAGAAGTTCAATTTTCAGTCTAAACATGTCAAGTAGAGAAAGTAGAAAATACAGGCAAAAGCTACTGATTCAATTCTGTCCAATCTTTGCTCCTTTCCAAACATTCTCCCCACCCCCTCTTTTGACAGTGCTACCTAATGTGAAATGTAGCTAAAAATGAGATGGCAAGATTAGTGTTGCCAAAATTTTGTTTTGCTAATTTCTGGAATTTTTTATCGCTGATATTTGATAGTCACCTTTGATTAATAGCCATGGAATTAAGACACCTGATGCTTTTATGTAATGTATAATTTAAGTTATTTTAAAAACTAAGGAGCACTGAAGAGCATTAAGGTATTGATTTAGGTAGTTAGCATCTTATGCAAAAGAAATTACTATAGGGACACCTATAATATATTTATAATATTATAAATAAGAAATTATTACTATAAAATGCAGCAGATGAAATTGATGTTCATTTGTGAACTGCCATCTGACATATCCTTCGCTCATGCTCTTCTTCCTCTTTCCTATCCTCTCTCTGTCCTCGACCTCCTGAAATGATCCTTTAATGAGTAAGGTTAATGTTTTGGTTGCAGGTCTTCACAGTCTCCCTGTTATTATACCGAATGAAATTTCCATCCACCAGGGCGCCTAGGTGGCTCATTCGTTTAGCGTCTGTCTTCAGCTCAGGTCATGATCCCAGGGTTCTGGGATCAAGCCCCGCGTTGGGCTCCCTGCTCAGCAGGAAGCCTACTTCTGCATATTTACTAGTCTTTACAAACAGAATTCTAAAGCTCTTTGATAAAGGAGATTTTCAGTGATGTCTCAGTACCTTCCTCACCTCTGGCCAAATCCTCTAACGATGCTTCTCCAAACCCCTAGAAAGTGTTAACTGTAACACTGTTAGTATTTTACAGCCCTATGATGTTTAATACAACACTGGGAACGGGTGTTGAAATTGTGTTCTTTGCTCTTTTCACTGTTGAGGTCTTGATTTTACTGCCCTCTCCCCTGATAAACTAGCTCAGAAACCTTCTACAAAGTACCTTCCTCACCTGCGCTTGGCTTCCCAAAGTGAGGATTGTAAGGACAAGTGAAGCAACAGCTTTTCTCCGCCTCCAGCTGCCCCTCTCCTCATTTTATTCCAAAAGGGCAAACATCACAACTGAACACTAATCATTAATTAAAATTAATTAAAAGTCTACTGCACTTAAACCAGTGAAGGAAGCATTTCCAATTAGCACTAAGTGAGCACAAAAGAAATAAATCTCCTCCATATTAGGTGATAATGGGTTTATGCTCACAGATCTCTGAGAATAATGTACTTGTATGCACCATAGTTGACAAGATTTAACCAAACTCAGAAAGAAAGAAAAAAAAAACACTAAACATGTGAATGTGAATGCCTTTAATATGAATATATTTGAAACCTGTCTCGACAATAAAGTCGCTGAAAGGAGCTAATGAGTGACTTTTCCCTTCATTACTACAGGACTCTGAGGAGGAGGAAAATGATCTGGAAGCTCTTAACAGGAAGCTGATAAGTTCCCAGCCTTATGTACCTGTGGAGTTTGCGGACTTCAGTGTTTACAACGCCAGCTTGGAGAACAGGGAGTGGTTTTCTTCTAAAGTCGATCTGATGAACTCAAGGGTCTTGGAGAAAGAAGTGTCCCGTAGCCCCACGACCAGCAGTATTACCAGCGGCTACTTTTCCCACAGTGCCTCCAATGCCACACTGTCTGACATGGCGGTCCCTTCCAGCGACAGCTCAGACCAGCTAGCCATGCAGGCAAAGGATACGGACTCCAGTGAGCATTACGGACCGTCGCTTGCGCACGATTTCAGACCGTCCTCAAACAAAGAGTTGACAGAACTAGAAAGAGGCTTGGGGAAAGAGAAGATAATTTTGGTGCCCCTCAAGGAAAACAGTGCCTTAGCCAAAGGGAGCCCATCGCCCCAAAGCATCCCTGAGAAAAACCCCCAAATCCTCTGTAGGACTGGCTCCTGTTCCGAACAAGATGCCTGCTCCGGCAGAAATGGCCAGCCAGCCAGAGAATTCTACCCCGGGGAAGTGACCGTAGAACACACCACAAATATCCTTGAGGACCATTCTTTCACAGAGTTTATGGGTGTATCCGATGGGAAAGATTTTGACGGTTTGACAGACTCTTCTGCTGGAGAGCTTTCAAGTAGAAGAAACCTACCCAGTAAAATGGACCAGAAGAGTATCGCCGACGGGCCGCAGGACCCTGCCCAGCTGCATTCCTCGGCGGAGAGTGACCAGGTAATAAATTCCCGAGGCTGTCCTTTGTGTTCTGTCCTGTTGGTGAGCCTGCCTGGTTGTGCACCAACCCCCAGAGGCGCTTCACCTCGTGACTTAGTAGGAGGGATTCCCTCAGTTGCCGCTGACCGGGAGCATGGGCCCCCCGGGGAGCAGGCTCGCTCACACCGCTGCCCGGCTGGCTCCGTCAGAGGGGAACTACAGAGTATATAGGACCGGTGGTGCTTCTTACTGGCTATCCCAAGGCGTCCAGACAGCATCCATCATGTTTTATCAAATCTGTAATTTCCATAATTATTAGAGAAACCATTGGTTTAGGTGTCATTACAAAAAAATACTTCCAGTTAAACTGCCTCACATCAGTAATTGTCAGATGCATCCCGATTTCAGACACCTTTAAAAGGGTGGGGGGAGGGAGGAACGCATCACGGAAGGGATTAAAAAAACAAGTCATTTGGTGCCCAGAGCAGTTGAAGTTTGGGCTTTGGAAGTTAGCGGGTGGGTTTAATAGAATGTTTCATTTTATAGTTCCATAGTTTAATTTTTTAGTGTAATTCCTAAACTAATGGAACAAAATGGATGTTTGCTCACAGTACTGAGGAGAAGAGCAAATGATATAAATAAGAGATTGTCCACTTCTGAGGGCTCTTCTCCGGAGCGCCCCCACTGCTTCCCATTTGAGGTCAGTGTTGTGGTCCCACGCCCCCACTGCAGCTGTGCGAGGGGTATGGGAGCGCCAGACGGAGCAAAACAAAGCTCGGACAGAACTAGAAAGATAATCTAGAAAGATCATCGTGCTGCCATTCAGTCTCTGCTTTGTTGAGGAAGTTCTTCCAGTTTGGTGGCTTTTCCCCCACAAGCTTTACTTCCTTTCCATACTAACCCTTAAAATTTCAGTGTGTGGTCACTTATACAGCACACTCATCCATATACTGCAAAAACCCTAAACAGTGATTCCTTACAATTTAAAAAAAAAAAAAAAAAAGGACTTTTTCCCCTTTTTTTTTCCGACATAAGACTAAGAGTAAAGGGACTGGTTACTGTCCTTGGAACAAAACATTCGCTTGTTTCAAAGTCTTTGGCTTCCTCTACCCTGGTCTTCAGGCAGAACCTGCCCTGCTGGCCTGCATTGGCCTGTCAGGCCCTCTTCCGAGAAGTCCAAGGGCTGATTCTTCCCCCTCGAACAGTGCTTCTCTTTTTTTTTTTTTTTTTTTTTTAAGATTTTATTTATTTATTTGACAGAGAGAGAGAGAGCGAGAGCAGGAACACAAGCAGGGAGAGCGGGAGAGGGAGAAGCAGGCTTCCTGCTGAGCAGGGAGCCCGATGCAGGGCTTGATCCCAGGACGCTGGGATCATGACCTGAGCCGAAGGCAGACGTTTAACGGCTGAGCCACCCAGGAGCCCCATGCTTCTCTCTTTTTCTAAAAAGATTTTATTCACTACATCAAAAACTGATCATGTATTATATGGTGACTAACATAATAAAATTAAATAAATCAATAAAATCCAAAAAATAAAAATTAAAAAAAAAAGATTTTATTGATTTATTTGAGAGAGAGCACGAGAAGGGGGAGGGGCAGAGGGAGAAGCAGACTCCCAGCTGAGCAGGGAACCTGACCTGGGGACTTGATCCCACTACCCCAGGATCATGACCTGAGCCGAAGGCAGTCGCTTCACCGACTGAGCCACCCAGGTGCCCCTCGAATAGTGCTCCTCCAGGCTAAACGTGCAGCAGACTCACCAAGCGGTATTGAGGGAGCCTCTTCAAAATTCAAGGCCCCAGGAGTCACTGCCCCCTCACCTGATGTTCTGCTTCAGCACAGGGTGGAGTGGGGGGCTTGGGTTTTCACCCTCTGCTGCAGTGATGGGCTGTCTAAAGGCTGCACTGGGAAAAGCAGGGGCTGCGGGAGAGGGAGAGGCAACAAGCCCTCCTCTCATTCCATGGCTTGGATTATTTAGAACCAGCCAGCAGGAATAGTACCTGATTTTTGTTTCCAAAGTCTCCAGAATATTATGTTCCTGCCAAAGATCCTGCTTTAGAAGTGGAATTTAACAAAAATATTTGTGGTTATCAGGGTCATGTGGGATTTTGGCAATTCTTTTTTTTTTAATTGCTTTAGTATTTTTGTTATAATACTGTTAGGTTTTAGTAAGTTGCAATAACAATTTTTTACCTTAGCTTTGGGTCTTGCTGTCATTACTTTTCCTAGAAGGCTCACCTTGGGGCTAGGTTTCTCCCTCATATAGTGTAAGTCCTAGAATGGATTCCATAATAAATCAGATTCCGTGGGTCCCTTCAGGAAGAGCCCTTTGTGTGGGGTGGGTGATGTCTGGCTGAGAGTGGTCCATGTGTGTGTGTTGGGGGAGGGGGGCCCTGTGTGTATGTGTGTGTATGTGTGTCTGTGTGGAGTTGGGAGTACAGGGGGCCTGTGTGTGTGTGTTGGAGTTGGGGGAGGGGGACCTGTGTGTGTGTG
>NC_058410.1:136070006-136113471 GCF_002201575.2 Neomonachus schauinslandi | reverse complement strand
GGGGGGGCCCGTGTGTGTGTGTGGAGTTGGGGAGGGGGCATGTGTGTGTGGAGTTGGGGGAGGGGGCCCGTGTGTGTGTGTATGTGTGTGTGTGTGTGGAGTTGGGGGTGGGGGCATCCGGAGCTTGAACTCACGAGCCTCTGCACCCTAGGGCAGCACGACCGCTCGGTGAAAGGCAGCCCGTGCTGCCCCGCAGGCCATGGCATCTTTGCTCCGGTTGCCTTGTGGAAGCACCAGCCGCACCTTTAAACCGTACCGCGGCCCAGCCGGGGACCTCCGACCAGCGTGGAGAAGCCGTGTGCTTCGTGGGCCACCTACTTTCTCCTCCCGAGCTGGGAGCAGCGGCACTTTGTCACGCAGGTGAATCGGCAGCCTCTGCTTTTCCTAGAAAGCCAGAGAACCGAAAATCCTGGACTGAATTAAGTGGCAGTATTTTTGTTTTGCACTTAACTACTACACACACCCACTGTGTAGAAACCTCCACAGATTCAAACAAACTTTATTCTTGTACAACTAATTTTAATCAGTTCTTACTGTAAAATCTGGAGTCAATGCTTTTTTTTATAAATAATATATATGATGTATATGAAATGTATATCTATAGTATGTCTGTTCGGAGACAGACAAGACTGCACATGAAAATGCAGATAAAAGTGGTTTGTAGAAAATTGTAAGGTACTGGACTTGGATACACAGCAACTTAGGTAATCATCTGATAGACGAGCAGATGAAAAAGATTTGATTGCCTAAGAACGAGGTCGCAAATCCCTCTTTGCAGAAAAGGTTCCAGAAAGCCGTTCTTTACAACCAAAGAACTTATGTAAGACTGAACGTGTTTGCTGTCCATTCTTGTTTCATGTGTACATATATGTCTGACTGCAAGTTTGGTGCCATATTCCTCTTGGCTGCCAGGCCCCTTGTAGCTAGCTGTTCTCTGTCCTGTTGCATAAGCACACTGAAAAACCCCACAGCTATCCTCCGTGGTCTTCCACCTGGCCCGGCACCTGCTGACCAGACATGGTACCGGAACTGTTGACACTGCCTGGGGCTCCGACTCCAGCCTTCCTCGTCCCTTGGTTTGGCCTGGCCAGGCAGGTGGGATGCGGAGAGCAGTATTACTGTAGGAAAACACGAGGACACGCCTGGAGTTGGGTTTGGGGAGGGAAGGGGATGTTGATTTTTGTCTTTTTGTGGGGTTTTTTTCCGTTTTGGATTGGTAGGTTCCGTTGTGTGGTTTTGCTGTTGTTACTTTACTTCCGTTGTTGGGATGAGCTCTACAGGTCACAGGTGCCCACTCTGCCATGTTTGCAGCAGACGATTGAGCACAGAGGACCCCACTGTCCACGTCTTCGCTTGCAGAGTTCTGCGAGGGATGACGTGTGTGGAGATTGTGACTGGAGTACTTTATGCACCTGTTCTGTAGAAGCCTGTGGGATTGGTGTGGATGTACAGCAACAGATGCCTTGTGGGAGAGAGAAAAGGCGTACAGCCTGCTGTACCTTTTTCTTTAAGTTCTTAGCATCAGTAAATGAGTAAGATTTTGGAGACTAATGAAAAGCTGCTGTTCATGATTTTGTGTATAGTGAGCCGACTGTAATATTTTACTATTGTCTGTTTAAAAAAAAAAAAAAAGAAAAACTGTAATTTATATCCCCTTTCAACTTTATTGTATTTAATTGGTTCAGACTGTGTGTGTGTGTGTGTGTGTGTGTGTTTTAGAATACAGACTGCCTAATTCAGGTTTTAAAACATCAGTGGTTTGTCTTTAATAACTCTGCCATTAGCTGCAGATCTAACTTCCCTTGTTCGTATGTATATGCATGTCCCTGTGGCCTGAACAAAAATAGTAACAGGCAACATTCATTGAGGGTTTACTGTGTACTAGGCGCTATTCCCAGCATTTGATATTTATCATCTTGCTTAATCCTCACAGCAGTGGGTGCCATGGGTGCTGCTATTATTAAGTGTTTGATGCTGGAAGACCAAGGGAGGGGGTGGGTGAGCGGGACGGTGGCATGCTTGCCTCAGTCTCCTCCCCGTGTCATGTCTGGTGACGTGTCCTGGAAGAGCAGACCCCTGAAGGGAGGATGGGACACCTTCAGAGTGCAGAAGGGCTGGGCCAGTCTCACAGGTTCCAGACTGACCAACCAACGTGACATCCACAGCAGACAGGCCAAGGAGTGTGTTCCCCGTTCACAGTGCTCAGACGAGTCTTCGAGAGAGCAAGTAGCAGTGCTCAGTCACCTGACGACTAGTGGCTAACGACAGCTTCCTGTGAGAGGTTTATCTTAAAATGGTAGTGCACAATGTTTTCAGAAAAATTTCTGTTGTTTGTGGTAGCCTTCCTTTTTTGTTTTTTTTTGTTGTTTTTTTTTGTTTTTTTTTTTTAAAGATTTTATTTATTTGACAGAGAGAGAGACAGCGAGAGCAGGAACACAAGCAGGGGGAGTGGGAGAGGGAGAAGCAGGCTTCCCGCTGAGCAGGGAGCCCGATGTGGGACTCGATCCCAGGACCCCGGGATCATGACCTGAGCCGAAGGCAGACGCTTAACGACTGAGCCACCCAGGCGCCCTTGTTTTTGTTTTTTTAAAGGTTTTATTTATTTGAGGGACGCCTGGGTGGCTCAGTCAGTTGGGCATCTGCCTTCAGCTCAGGTCATGATCCCGGGGTCCTGGGATCGAGTCCTGCATCGGGCTCCTTGCTCAGCAGGGAGCCTGCTTCTCCCTTTGCCTCTGCCTGCTACTCTGCCTGCTTGTGCTGCTCTCTCTCTCTGACAAATAAATAAAATCTTAAAAAAAAAAGGTTTTATTTATTTGAGGAAGAGAGCGCAAGTGGGGGAAGAGGCAGAGGGAGCCCGATGCGGGGCTGGATCCCAGGATCCTGGGATCATGACCTGACTGAGCTGAAGGCAGACACTTAACCGACTGAGCCACCCAGGCATCCCTGCGGTAGCCTTCCTGAAGAGGTCAAGAATTAGACCTAGCCTAGTCTGGACAGACAAGTGTCTTATGTAGACTTCTGGGAGAAAGCAGAGAGCAGGGAAAGTCCAAAGTTACCTGAATTCCGAAGCATAGGATTGAGGGAGGAGAAGAGCTATTTAATATTTAAATAAATGATGAGTACAAATAGAATTCAAGACAAAATGAGCAAATTGTCATTCCTTCTGCTAGCATGAGATCGACGGTATTTGGTCATCAACTTTGTCGTTATGACTTGGGAAGAGCAAACTGGTTTTAGGATGTAGGATAGTTAAATACAGGCATGTGTTTAACAGCTAACTTCCAGTATAACTAGTGTCCTAACATTTGTTTATAGTTATTTGGACACAGATTTTTATCATAATAAGAATTTTGCCTTGTGTTTCTAGGGCACCAACTTATAGGAAGTATTTTATTTCATAAAAATACCTTTAGAGTTAAGTAAGAGCAAGATAATAATTCTACTTATCCTGCTCTAATCAATACTTATTTTGAAAATTACAATATTGAGGTTTTTGAATGGTTTGAAAAAAAAAAAAACAACTAATGACCCGATTGATCTTTATTTCTAAAAAGTAAAGCTTTCTGGTCATGTCATTACGAAGTCTTTCTTGAAAGAAGATGTAATTGAATAAGAGTTCTTGCTTGCTTTTCTGGAACAAAAGGAGCCCAAAACAGAAAGGATGCTACCAATACACAGTCATGTGGAGAATGTTTGTGTTCACCCTAGAGCTTCTTACTAACACGAGTTTCTTTCCATAATATTGAGCCTACCTCCTACATTGTTTTAAAAGATTTTTATTTATTTATTTGACAGAGAGAGCACAAGGGGGAGCAGCAGACAGAGCAGGCAGAGGGAGAAGCAGACTCCCCTCTGAACAGGGAGCTCAACGCAGGACTCAATCCCAGGACCCTGGGATCATGACCCGAGCCGAAGGCAGACGCCTAACCGATTGAGTCACCCAGGCACCCCTACCCTACATTTAAAAATAACAAGTCAGCCTGTGGTCCTCAGGTGTTCTAACCCGGAGGGAAGGTAGTGTTCTAAAGCTCAACAGTCTCCCACCAGAGAGCTGGGCGTTACTGCCCCATCCCACGAGTGGGGAACCCAGAATGCAGTGAACCCTGCAGGAATGCCAGGCTGGCAGGCGAGCTCTGCCCGGCAGAACATTATGAACTGGAATGAAAACAAAATCCAAACTTCTAAAATTCAACCCTGCTAATCCCCTGAGATGAGGAGAAAGATCACTGTAGATTCCTACCCCCCCACCCCCGCCATACAGTGAGTTAATTTCAGTTGAAATAAAATTTAGTCTTTATCTTTCAGATGTTCTGGGGCACACACTCACCTCTGTGTACTCTTGGAAAAACAAGTTATTTTTGCCCTCTGTGAGGCTCAGTGTCATTGCACACAGTTCTTAGAAGATGGTAGCTCCAGAAGATGCTTCGGCTGCCCCCAGTCACCATAATGTGAGCCCAGTTGGCAACAACCACCATCTTGGAGCTTACCGTAGGTTTTCTCTGCAACAGAGTGTGACGGAGAAAGGAACTCTTAAATCCTTATGGGACCCTATTCACGAAGACATTGAGAGGCTGACTAATAGAACAATGAATGTTTTACAAAGAAAAAGGTAAGTTTTGAAATTGGGAGTCTCTGGAAGAAAATCAACTTGGAGAGGGGGAAAAAAAGATACAGTTTGGTTTTAGAATAGTATAAACCAACTCAACCCTTTCACGATACCTAAAACACCCGTAACTACTTAGATTTTAAAACTGGAATACATGGGTGTTTGTAACAACTTCAAACCATTATTTTGGCTCTTCAGTCTCCTAAATATCTACCTGAACCAAACCATACACACATGTCCTTACGTTTCTTTGTTAGAGTTTGTCTTTTCTTAGTCTAGCATGGGCTTTTGGGAATAGCACAGTAGAGTAGATGTATTTTTCTTTGACTAAGTATCCGAGCCAAAAACCACACCTTCATGTAATTAATTAGTCACCCTTGTTGATCCAGGATAATCTGTACCTAGTGCACAGTCAACCACAAATAAGCCAAGCTGCTTAAAAACACCAGAGTTAAAATACTAGCCACAGCAACTGCCAAGAAAGGAGCATTTCACCAAGAATGAGGCTATAAGATCTAGCCTCAGTACCACTTGCATTCAAGACTGTCCTGTTGATGCTACGAATGCCAGTTTCCCACATTTTCCCCTTGTCCTTTTATATGCAGAAGTATATATTTGTGAGAAAGCTAGAGTATTAGTTACCTATTGCTGCAAAATGAAGTACCCTTCAACTTGGTAGCTTAAAACAGCCATAACCATCTCACGCAATTTCTGTGGGTCCAGAATTCAGGAGTGGGCAGTTTTAGGTAGTTCTGGCTGCAGTTTGCTCAGAAGTGGTAGTGAGGATGTCAGAGCTGCCGTCATCATTTGAAGGCTTGCTTGGGACCGCTTCCTCACCAAGTAGACCCCTTCATGCTGTTTGAGTGTCCTCATGATGTGGCGGCTGGCTTCCCCAGGGAGTGGTCCCAGAGGGCACACAGAAGCCACCTTGCCTTTTATGACCTGGACTCAGAAGTCCACTCTGTCACTTCCATCACATTCTACTCATTAAAGTGAGTCCCTAGAACAGCCCCACTGAAAGGAAGGAAATTAGGCTCTTCCTTTTGAAAAGAGGAATGTCTAAGAATTTGCAGACATATTTTTAAATCTCCATAACTAATTAGGGGTTACATCGCTGAGGCCTTGGGATAAAGCAAAGCTAACTAGAACTTATGAGTGAATGTAGGAATTCACTTATTTATATAAGCAGTAGGATCAAAAGGAAAGCCACATTTTCGTGAAATAAAAAAGAGATATTAATAAAAAAGTGAAAATAGTAGAATCATTTGAATGTGTGAGTTATAGCCAATAATCGAACTGAACCAATATTCCTGGCAGAGGCAAATGATCTGAAACTATTAATTATGTTTCTGTTTATAGCTATATTTTCACATTTGATTCTTTTCAGATTTGCTTCATTAGAGGCACAAGCACATGAATAGGTTTGATGGTCTTCCTCAAAATAGGAAATGAATCTTAGGAAATTCAATCACATCTTATTAAGGCAAGTAATATTAATGATTAGCTTTAGAAATAAAACTGCCAACAAAAGAAGAGTTTATAGGATTTTTTTTTCTGAAGATACGGACAGTGGTAGGATTATTTTATTATTAAAATGTGATACATATCCAAATGTTTGGCTATAAGCAAAAGGGGCTCAAAGCTCTTGAAGCTTATAAAATGAAACTTTTTTTAAGATTGATTGATTGATTTTAGAGAGAGAGCATGAGGGGGAGAGGGAGAAGGAGAGAGAATGCCAAGCAGACTGCTCTGAGCACAGAGCCCAACTCGGGGCTCCATCTCACAACCCTGAGATCATGACCTGAGCTGAAACCAAGAGTAAGATGCCTAATCAACTGTGCCCCCTATAAATGAAACTTTAAAACAGGATAACTGGAAAAAGAAACTTAAAATGCAGGGATCTGGGGGGAGGAGCTAAGTGGAGTAGTGGGAGGATCCTAGTCTTGCCTCATTCCTCGAACAGAGCTAGAAAAGTCAAATCATTCTGAATACCCAAGAAATCGGTCTGAGGACTGACAGAACAAACTGCATGAACTAGAGGGAGAGAAGAGACCACATCCTGGAAGGTAGGAAGTGGGGAGACATGGCTTGGGGGAGAAATGGATCTCTGGTGCTACAGAGGGGACGGAGCCCTGGTCATGGAGAGGGGCGAGAGAGAGAGAGAGAGAGAGAGAGAGAGCGCAGCACACAGGGAATAGCTCAAGGAAAATACTTCCCCCAAAGCCATTGAGTTTTTGCAACCAGGGCTCAAAGACGAGTTGTAGAGGTCAGTGGCGTGGCTGGTATAGAGCCCTGAGGGTGCTGCATTGCTCCTGTGGAGAAGGGGGGGCAGGTAATCCCGGGGCAGACTGCACCATCTGCGGATCGCAGGAGAGGCACCGGGAGAAACTGCTTGCTCTTCTTGGAGTGCATCTGAGAGAGGTGGCATTGCCTCTCTAGGGATAAAGGCGCCGGCAGGTGCCGTTTCCCTCCCCCGCCCTTCAGCATGGGCACAGAGACACCTGGTGAGGGTGGCTAACCTGGACACTGGCTCTTTAGTGTACTTTGCTCCAAACCCCATGCTCCTGCTCACTGGTACTACTGCGCTTCTGGGTCAAGCCTGCATTCATCCCAGGGAGGGGAGACCCTCCCCACAAAGACCAGCGCAGGTCCCCACCACACTAGGTCCCTAAAGTTTGGAGTTTTAAAACTCAGCCAGCCTGGCGGGGATAGAGCCCAAAGTGCGCTGTGCTGCTGCAGGCAGGCAGGTAACCTAGACACAGACAGTGTGAAAATGGCGATCTGAAAAAACACCTAGGATGCACAAGGGGAAATTATTCGCTCTTCAGGGAGAGCTTCCCAGACAGCAGCAAGCATGAACTGCCCTCTCCAGGGACAAAAGAGCTGGCTGGTGCCATTTCCCTCCCCCACCCCTCAGTATAAACCAACCTCAGTATACAGCACAGCACCAACACTGGCTGCCTAACCTGCTTACACCAAGCCCCACCCCCTTGCATTCTGCTGGTACTGCTGCTCTCTGGGAAGTGAGCCTGAAAACCAGCATAGCAGGCTTCTACCCCAGAAGACTAGTGCAAACCCCCACAAGCACCACATCTACTGACCACAGAATTCTGCAAAGCTTCAGCTCTAGTGGAAATAGCATCAGGTCTCTTAACAAGCAGATCAGAGCACACCTAGTTAAAACTCGCCACACTCTGGCCAAGGTCCAAACACTCCTCACCGCAGGCAAGAACAAACTGCAGAGGACTGACCTGAGGGATACAGCAGCCAAGACACAGCAGCAGAGTGCATGCAGCATACACCAGAGACACTTCCTGAAGCACCAGACCCTGCACATTATACGATCTCTTCATAAATTCATTACTCTCAGGAGCAGGAAACATAACGGGCTTTCCTAACACACAGAAGACAGAGATGTAGAGAAATTGCCAAGACAGGAAGTCATCCCAAAAGAAAACAAAAGAAGGTCATGGCCAGGGATCTAATCAAAACAGATAAAAGTAATATGCCTGAACCAGAATTTATTTTTTTTATTTTTCTGATCCAGAATTGAAAGCAACAATCATAAGAATACTAGCTGGGTTTGAGAAAAGCAGAGAAGACATCAGGGATACCCTTACCACAGAGATAAAAAAGCATAAAACCAATCAGGCCAAAATGAAAATGCAATAACTGAGATTCAAAACCAATTGGATGCAATGACCACAAAGATGGAAGAGGCAGAGGAATGAACAGGTATAGAAAATAGAATTATGGGGGCGCCTGGGTGGCTCAGTTGGTTGGGCGACTGCCTTTGGCTCAGGTCATGATCCTGGAGTCCCTGGATCGAGTCCCGCATCGGGCTCCCTGCTCGGCAGGGAGTCTGCTTCTCCCTCTGACCTTCCCCCCTCTCATGCTCTCTCTCTATCTCATTGTCTCTCAAATGAATAAATAAAATCTTTAAAAAAAAAGAAAATAGAATTATGGGAAATAAGCTGAGCAAAAGAGGGAAAGAAAAATCTTGTATCACGGAAGTAGACTTAGGGAACTCAGTGACTCCATGAAATGCAGTAACATCTGTATCACAGGAGTCTCAGAAGAAGAAGAGAGAAAGGGGGGCAGAAGGTTTATTTGAGGAAATTATAGCTGAGAACTTCCCTAATCTGAGGAAGGAAACAGACATCCAAAACCAGGAGGCACAGAGAACTCCTATCAAAATCAACAAAAGTAGGCCAACACCAAGACATACTGTAGTTACATTTGCAAAAATTTAGAGATAAAGAAAAAATCCTAAAAGCAAGACAAAAGAAGTCCCTAACTTATGAGGGAAGACAAATAAGGTTAGCAGCAGATCTTTCCACAGAAACTTGGCAGCCAGAATAGAGTGGCATGATATAGTCAGCGTTATGAATGGGGAAAAATCTGTAGCCAAGAATACTCTATCCAGCAAAGCTATCATTCAGCATAGAAGGAGAGATAAAAAGTTTCCCAGACAAAAACTAAAAGGAGTTTGTGGCCACTAAACCAGCTCTATAAGAAATATTAAAGGGCACTCTGGGAAAGAAAGACCAAAAGCAACAGACTAGAAAGAAACAGAGAAAATCTCCAGAAACAATGACAAAACAGTAATAAAATGGCACTAAATTCATATCTATCAGTAATTACTCTGAATATAAATGGACTAAATGCTCCAATCAAAAGGGTGTTAGAATGGATTAAAAACTGACACATGTCAGGACACCTGGGTGGCTCAGTCGTTAAATGTCTGCCTTCGGGTCAAGTCATGATCCCAGGGTCCTGGGATCGAGCCCCACATTGGGCTCCTTGCTCAACGGGAAGCCTGCTTCTCCCTCTTCCACTCTCCCTGCTTGTTCCTGCTCTCACTGTATCTCTCTGTCAAATAAATAAATAAAATCTTTAAAAAAAATTAAAAACTGACACATGTCTAGGCTGCCTACAAGAGACTCATTTTAGACCTAAAGCCACCAGCAGATTGAAACTGATGGGATGGAGAAACATTTACCTTGCAAGTGGACATCAAAAGAAAGCTGGAGTAGCAATACTTATATCAGACAAGCTAGATTTTAAACCAAAGACTATAACAAGAGATGAAGAAGGGCACTATATCATAATAAAGGGGTCTATCCAACAAGAAGATCTAACAATTGTAAATATTTATGCCCCCAACTTGGGAGCACCCAAATATATAAAACAATAACAAAAAGGAAGTCATTGATGATAATACAATAATAGTAAGGGACGTTAACACCCCACTTACATCAATGGACAGATCATCTAAACAGAAAATCAACAAGTAAACAATGGCTTCGAATGACACACTGGACCAGATGGACTTAACATATATATTCAGAACATTCCATCCTAAAGTAGCAGAATACACATTCTTTTCAAGTGCACATGGAACATTATCTAGAATCACATACGAGGTCACAAATCAGGCCTCAACAAGTACAAAAAGATTGAGATCATACCACGCATATTTTCCAACCACAACACTATGAAACTTGAAGTCAACCACAAGAAAAAACTTGGAGGTTAAAGAACATCCTACTATAGAATGAATGGGTCAGCCAGAAAATTAAAGAAGAAATAAAAAAAATACATGGAAACAAAGGAAAATTAAAACACAACAGTCCAAAACCTTTGGGATGCAGCAAAAGCGGTCATGGTCATAAGAGGGAAGTATAGAGCAGTACAAACCTATCTCAAGAAGCAAGAAAAATTTCAAATACACAACCTAACCTTACATCTAAAGGAGTGAGAAAAAGAACAACAAACAAACCCTAAAGCCAGCAGAAGAAAGGAAATAATAAAGATTAGGCCAGAAATAAATGATTTAGAAACAAAAAAACCCAGTAAAACAGATCAATGAAACCAGGAGCTGGTTCTTTGAAAAAAATTAATAAAATTGATAAACCCTAGCCAGACATATCAAAAAGAAAAGACAAAGGACCCAAATAAATTCATAGATGAAAG
Source organism: Neomonachus schauinslandi (assembly GCF_002201575.2). Taxonomy (NCBI): domain Eukaryota; kingdom Metazoa; phylum Chordata; class Mammalia; order Carnivora; family Phocidae; genus Neomonachus; species Neomonachus schauinslandi. The sequence goes on along the minus strand of NC_058410.1, from coordinate 136,102,889 downwards.
AAGAAATCACAACCAACATCACAGAAATACAATTATAACAGAATATTATAAAAAATTATATGCCAACAAGTTGGGCAATCTGGAAGAAATGGATAAATTCCTAGGAAGATATAAACTACCAAAACTGAGACAGGAAGAAATAGAAAATTTGAACAGACTGATAACCAGCAAAGAAATTGAATCAGTAATCAAAAATCTCCCAACAAACAAAAGTCCAAGGCCAGATGGCTTTGTAGGGGAACTCTACCAAACATTTAAAGAAGAGCTAATACATATTCTCAAACTATTGCAGAAAATAGGAAAGGAAGGAACACTCCCAGTTTCCTTCTATACATCCAGCCTTACCCTGATACAAAAACCAGATAAAGACGCCACTAAAAAGAGAACCACAAATCAATAACCCTGACGAACATGGATGCAAAAATTCTCAACAAAATACTAGCAAATCGAATCCAGCAGTCCATTAAAAGAATCATTCACCACAATCAAGTGGGATTTATTCCTGGGTTGCAAGGGTGTTTCAATATTTGCAAATCAATCAACATGATACACCACATTAATAGAAGAAAGTATAAAAATCATATGATCGGGCGCCTGGGTGGCTCAGTTAGTTAAGCGACTGCCGTCGGCTCAGGTCATGATCCTGGAGTCCTGGGATCGAGTCCCGCATCGGGCTCCCTGCTCAGCAGGGAGTCTGCTTCTCCCCCTGACCCTCCCCACTCTCATGCTCTCTCTATCTCATTCTCTCTCTCAAATAAATAAATAAAATCTTTAAAAAAAAAATCATATGATCTTCTCACTAGATGCAGAAAAAGCACTTGACAAAGTACATCATCCATTCTTGATAAAAACCCTCAACAAAATAGGCATAAAAGGAACATACCTCAACATCATAAAGGCCATATACAAGAAACTCACAGCTAATATCCTCAATGGGGAAAAACTGAGAGCATTTCCTCTATGGTCAGGAACAAGACAGGGATGTCCACTCTCACCACTGATATTTAACATAGTACTGAAAGTCCTACCCATAACAATCAGACAACAAAAAGAAATAAAAGGCATCCACATCAGCAAGAAAGAAGTCAAGCTTTCACTCCTTGCAGACAACATATTACTCTATGTAGAAAACCCAAAAGACTCCACCAAAAAATTGCTAAAACTGATACACAAATTCAGTAAAGTCACAGGATAAAAATCAATGTACAGAAATAGGCTGCATTTTTATACACCAATAATGAAGCAGTAGAAAAAGAAATCAAGGAATCAGTCCCATTTACAATTGCATCAAACCCCATAAGATATCTAGGAATAAGCCTAACCAAAGAGGTAAAAGATCTATACTCTGAAGACTATAAAATACTGATGAAAGAAATTGAAGATGACACAAAGAAATGGAAAAACACTCCATGCTCATGGATTGGAAGAGTCTGACTGAAGAGCCAAAGCAATTTTGAAAAAGAAAAGCAAATCTGGAGGCATCACAATTCCAGACTTCCAAGTTATATTACAAAGCTGTAGTCAAGACAGGATGGTACTGGCACAAAAACAGACACCTAGATGAGTGGAACATAATAAAAAACCCAGAAATGGACCCACATCTATCTGGTCAACTAATCTTCAACAAAGCAGGAAAGAATATCCAATGGAAAAAAAGACAGTCTCTTCAACAAGTGGTGTTGGGAAAACTGGACAGCAACATGCAAAAAAATGATACTGGACCACTTTCTTACACCATACACAGGAATAAACTCAAAATGGATGAAAGACCTAAATATGAGACAGTAGGCCAACAAAATCCTAGAGGAGAACACAGGCGGTAACCCCTTTGCCACCGGCCATAGCAGCTTCTTACTACATAGGTCTATGGAGGCAAAGGTATCAAAAGCAAAAATGAACTATTGGGACTTAAGATAAATAGCTTCTGCACAGCAAAGGAAACAGCAAAAATAAAAGGCAACCTTTGGAATGGAGAAATTTGCAAATGACATATCTGATAAAGGGTTAGTTTCCAAAATATATAAAGAACATGTAAAACTCAAATAAATAAATAAAATCTTAAAAAAAAAAATGTAAAACTCAACACTCAAAAAACAAATAATCCAGTTTAAAAAATGGGCAGAAGACATGAACAGACATTTTTCCAGATGGCCGACAGACACATGAAAAGATGTTCAACATCACTGATCATCAGGGAAATACAAATCAAAACTACAATGAGATATTACCTCACATCTGTCAGAATGGCTAAAGTTAACAACACAGGAAACAGCATGTTGGCAAAGATGTAGAGAAAGGGGAACCCTCCTGCACTGTTGGTGGGAATGCAAACTGGTACAGCCACTCTGGAAAACAGTATGGAGGTTCCTCAAAAAGTTGAAAATAGAACTACCCTAAGATCAGCAATTGTAGTACTAGGTATTTACCCAATGTTTATAGCAACATTATCAACAATAGCCAAATGATGGAAAGAGCCCAGATGTCCATAGACAGGAACAGATAAAGAAGTGGCATATATACACAATGGAATATTACTCAGCCATCAAAAAGAATGAAATCTTGTCATTTGCAACGATGTTGATGGAACTAGAGAGTATTACGCTAAGAGAAATAAGTCAGTCCGAGAAAGACAAATACCATACGATTTTACTCATGTGTGGAATTTAGGAAACAAAACAGATGAACAAAGGGGGGAGGAAAAAAGAGAGGTAAAATTAAAACAGACTCTTTATCGAGAACAAACTGAGGGTTGCAGGAGGGGGATGGGCTAAATGGGGGATGGGCATTAAGGAGAATTAATTACTTGCTGAGATGAGCATTGGGTGTTGTATGTAAGTGATGAATCACTAAATTCTACACATGAAACTAATGAAAAAATAAAAATAAAATAAAGGAATTTTTAAAAGAACATTTTAAAAAGGAAAACAGGTTAACAAAAATTAAAAATTAGCTAACAAAAAAATGGTACAGATATGTAGAAAAGGATTCCTGGATAGCTTCTTCCTGTTTAAAATTACTCTTCTGTCAGCTCAAAGTCAGCATTGGGGCTCTTTCCACCTCCCTTTGGTCTGTCTCCTGAGCCCCTTGGCTCCCAAGATGGTCTCCCCAGGATGGGTCTCATCCTGTCAGCCAGAGTAGGCACCTGTAATTTGTTGTCCTCGCTGCCTCATGCTGACCCCTGGTTGAGGAGTACCTTCCCCCACCTAATTTTGGGGCACAGTCCTCTGTCCTGGCTTCATTCACCACTGATGTCAGTAATGGTCAGTCTCCCGAGAAACTTACTGCAGGACAGTTTCTCCCAGGAAACTGGCAAACTCCCTCTGCTGACCAGGTTTCCCTGCTGGCCTTGCACTGGTACTTTTGAGACTCAGCCTCTCCTACTCCCAGATCTGGGCTGTCCACCACACAGCCCCTGTCCACCACACAGCACTGTGCCTTTGTATGGTGAAGCCTGGACAGTCACAGTGACTCTTAACTCTAAGCTCTCTTCTGCATCACTCATGGCATCTTTCAGGAAATCATCCATGCCACAAGAAGGACCAGCTGCATGCTTTCTGGAGCCCATCTATCCATTCCCTCTGTCCTACCAAGGCAAGGCTGGGAGGGCACCAAGAGGGAGAAGCAGAGCATCAGCCTAGGCAGTCTCAAATTCTCTCTCAAGCTATCTTAGCTTCTAATGCTTTTGCTCATGTCTTATCCCAAGACATGGGGGACTGGGTCTCCTCTTATGGACTAGGAAGCCCCCAAATCACAGGCAACAAAACCAAAATTAAAGAAGTGGGACTACATCAAAATGAAAAGCTTCTGTAGAGCAAAAGAAATGATCAGCAAAATGAAATAGAATGGAAGAAAATATTTGCAAACCACATATCTGCTAAGGAATTAATATCCAAAATGTATGAGGAATTCATACAATTCAGTAGCAAAAAACAATCTAAATAAAAAATGGACCAAGGACCTGAAAAGACATTTTTCCAAAGAAGATATACACAAGGCCCACAGGTTCCTGAAAAGGTGCTTAGCATTGCTAATCATCAGGGAAATTCAAACCAAAACCACAATAAGGTATCGCCCCACATCTGTTAAAATGGCTATTATGAACAAAAACAAAAAACAAGGAATAACATGCTGGCAAGGATGTAGAGAAAAGGGAACCCTGGTGGGCTGTTGGTGGGAATGTAAATTGGTACCACCAATATGGAAAACAGTATAGAATTTCCTCAAAAAATTAAAAGTAGAATTGCCATATGATTCAGCAACCCCGTTTCTGGGTATATATCAGAAGGAAGTGAAATCACTATCTTGAAGGGATATCTTTACCCCCCATGTTCATTGTAGCATTGTTTACAATAGCCAAGACACAGAAACAAGCTAAGTGCCCATCAATGGATGAATGGATAAAGAAAATGTGAAAAAAGGAAGGAAAGAAGGAAAAAAAAAGAAAATGTGGCATATATATACAATGGAATATTATTCAGCAATAAAAAAGGAAATCTTCCCATTTGCAACAACATGGATGAACCTTGAGGACATTATGCTAAATGAAGTAAGTCAGACAAAGAAAGACAAATACCATATGATCTCACTTAGATGAGGGATCTGAAAAATCTAAACACAAAGAAACAGAGAATAGATTGGTGATTGCCACAGGTGAAGGATAGCAGGTGGGGGAAATGAGTGAACATAGTCAAAAGGTACAAACTTCCGGTCAGAAGATAAATAAGTTCTGGAGATGTAATATACAGTATGATGACTATAGTTAACAATACTGTATTTTATATCTGAAAGTTGCTAAGAGAGCATATTTTCATAGTTCTTATAAGAAACAATGTATGTGATGTGATGGATGTGTTAAATTTTTGTGGTAACCATTTTGCAATATATACATATATCAAATCATTATGTTGTACACCTTACACTTATACACTGTTATATGTAAATTATATTTTAATGAAGCAGGAGAAAATAAAAATTTTAAAAATATCAATTCTTCCTACTTCTAACATCGTACTTTTCCCATTCATCATATAGACAGCAGAGTTAGCACTTCTGCTCAAAGAATATTAAATGCCCACTCTGTAGCATGTCTTTTATATGTATTATCCCATTTATATCCTTGGAACAATCAGTATGATAAACATTATCATGTCCATTTTACAGATGAAGAAACAGAAGAAAAGAGATATGAGAAAACATCTCAAGATCAGAGTGAATGTGAATGGCAGCACCAGTCTGAAGTTTGACCCCCCCAGCTCAGCTCCTCCAGTTGAACCATGCTAATCCGGCTTGATCTGACTTCAAACCACCTTTTTGGGTCTGCTTATTACAATCATGCCCTTGCTCCAGGCTCACTGCACTATCATCTTTAATATCTGTTCAAACTATGTTTGTCTATAGCTCCAAGGCTTATGCTCTTTCATCAGTTTAAGTGCTCACCCTCTTACACCAAGATTGTCCTCATCTTTTCAGGGATTAGTTCAAAATCAACTACTCAGAACAGCTTTCCCTGATCCCCTTCACCTTTCTCTCTTTGTGCTTTTAAAATTTTTTTAATTTTCTTTTAAAGATTTTATTTACTTATTTGACAGAGACATAGCAAGAGAGGGAACACAAGCAGGGGGAGTGGGAGAGGGAGAAGCAGGCCTCCTGCTGATCAGGTAGCCTGATGCGGGGCTCAATCCCAGGACCCTGGGACCATGACCTGAGCCAAAGGCAGACACTTAACGACTGAGCCACTCAGACACCCCTCCTTGTGCTTTTTTTAGTATTCAGATTTACTCTCAAAAGTTTTTAGTGTATTTTGCATCATAATCCTGTTTCCATGCTTAGCTCGCCAATTAAACTTCCTGTTCCTTTTCCATATTTACATACCACTACCCTTCCTGTGCCCCACATTTAGCACAGGGTTTTGTAAAGATGTTAGATGTATGTCAAATTTTGACATTTTTAATTTTAAGAAAATAGCTGGTTGGTGTAGATTTTATATTAATGCTACTGATTTGCTCTTTAATCAAGGTTCATTGAGGCAAGGGTCCTAAAAATGCAACAATAGAATGCATTTCCATTCAGCCAATCCATGAAAGAATCAGGATAAAAATGAGTAATGAAATCAATCATTGGGCCCAAACAGTTATATATCAGCTTTGCCAAAGGGTACATGAGACCATTCATTGGGATTTGGAAAGAAAAGACTTCTGACTGTGTGTTTTGCCTCAATGATTTATTTATATTTTCAACTGATACTATAATGTGTAATTATAGTAGATCTATAGCATATTTTTTTTTAAAGATTTTATTTATTCATTTGAGACACAGAGATACAGAGAGAGAGAGAGAGCATGAGCAGTGGGAGAGGCAGAGGGAGAAGGAGAGGAAGAAGCAGACTCCCTGCTGAGTCAGGAGCCCGACGTGGGGCTCGATCCCAGGACCCTGGGATCATGACCTGAGCCGAAGGCAGATGCTTAACCATCTGAGCCACCCAGGCGCCCCATGATCTATGGCATATTTTAAAATTGGTTGGGGCAAGTTCTACTCTCTCTCTCTCTTTTTTTTTAAGTGTCCTGGTAATTTTCAATGGATTACACTTTTAAATTTAGAATCCTTTTTCTGATGTAGTGGGTAGTGAAGAAGAATTTTTTTGTTTGTTTGTTTAGAAGATGTTTTATTGAGCTAGCTGAGATAGAAAGATGAGAATCAGTAAGCTTGACTGGAGTGAGCCAGATTTTAGACATCAGAAGGTGACTAAATGGCTGTGCATAAGAAATGAAGAGAATTACCAGTTTTTGCTAATGGTAAACAACATAATATTAAAACTCTCAGAAAATGCAGACATTTGGATTATAAACATCCTTTGAAATGAATACCTGCGTTCCAAAACAGTAAGGGAAAGCCTGAGGTAGAGAGAAGAAAAACAATTAGGAACTGGAAACCAAAAACAAGTGGGTTAATGGGGACAGAGATAATCCATTCTTACCTCAAGACCTAAAAACTGAGTTTTAATGCCCATGAGACAAGGCATTGGCCCATCTGAGGTAAAGAATTGGAACTGAGATCCCTGAATAAAGGGGGAATGTTTGAAAGGCTACATTGTCCAAAAAAAAGGGGGGGGGGGATAAACTGAAAGAAAAAATCCGTGCACTGGCATGAAGTGTTGTAAACTATTCATATGTGTGTGGGTTGGCAGGTATGGCTATGGGGGACAAAGGAGTTTCCCTTAAGAATTTGTGACCATAGCCATCAAAAGGAATGAGATCTTGCCATTTGCAACGACGTGGATGGAACTGGAGGGTATTCTGTTGAGCGAAATAAGTCAAACAGAGAACGACATGTATCATATGACCTCACTGATATGAGGAATTCTTAATCGCAGGAAACAAACTGAGGGTTGCTGGAGTGGGGGGTAGGGTGGGAGGGAGGGGGTGACTGGGTAATAGACACTGGGGAGGGTATGTGCTCTGGTAAGCGCTGTGAATTGTGCAAGACTGTTGAATCTCAGATCTGTACCTCTGAAACAAATAATGCAATATATGTTTTTTTTTTTTAAGATTTATTTATTTATTCATGAGAGAGAGAGAGAGAGAAAGGCAGAGGGAGAAGCAGGCTCCCCGCCCAGCAGGGAGCCCGGCAATATATGTTAAGAAAAAAAAAAAAAGAAGAAGGTAGCAGGAGGGGAAGAATGAAGGGGGGGAAATCGGAGGGGTAGACGAACCATGAGAGACGATGGACTCTGAAAAACAAACAGGGTTCTAGAGGGGAGGGGGGTGGGAGGATGGGTTAGCCTGGTGGTGGGTATTGAGGAGGGCACGTTCTGCATGGAGCACTGGGTGTTATGCACAAACAATGAATCATGGAACACTACATCTAAAAGTAATGATGTAATGTATGGGGATTAACATAAGAATTAAAAAAATTAAATAAAAAAAAAGAATTTGTAACCATGTACCTGCCAGGGTTTGAATTTTTACTTCCATCATGCACTAAGAATTCAAATGCCAACAAATTAACATAAATAGTGGTCCTGGAGGGGCGCCTGGGTGGCTCAGCTGATTAAGCATATGACTCTTAATTTTGGCTCAGGTCATGATCTCAGGGTCGTAAGACTGAGCCCTACATCAGGCTCTGCACTCAGCAAGGAGTCTGCTTGAGATTCTCTCTCCTTCTGCCCCTCCACCTGCCCACGCACGCATGCTCTCTCTCTCTGTAAAATAAATAAAATCTTAAAAAAAAAAAAATAGTGGTCCTGGAGTGGTGAACCCCTGGAACACCTAGATAGAACAAAACTAAAATCTCTTTGGTGGGACAAACCCTCAACCCAGGCCATGAGGACATTCACAAAGCCCTGCTAAAGATGAACTCACAATAAAAAACTAAAAGCCACCAAAGTAACAGCAGGATAGAGAGCTAGCAGATACAAGAGCAGCAGGATTGAATTCTCAAGAATTAAAGATATAGAATTCTTTTTTTTAATGTTTCAAGTTTTTATTTCAATTCTAGTTAACATATATGCATAGTATTAACTTCAAGAGTAGAATTTAGTGATTCATCACTTACATATAACACCCAGTGCTCTTCACAGCAAGTGACCTCCTTAATACCCATCACCCATTTAGCCCATCCCCCTATTCACCTCCCCTCCAGCAACCCTCAGTTTGTTCTCTACACTTAAGAGTCTCTTCTGGAGATACAGAATTCTTGAACTATAAAATAACTATGTCTTTTTTTTTTTTTTTTAAGATTTTATTTATTTGAGAGAGAGAATGAGAGAGAGAGAGCATGAGAGGGGGGAGGGTCAGAGGGAGGAGCAGACTCCCCGCTGAGTAGGGAGCCCGATGCGGGACTTGATCCAGGGACTCCAGGATCATGACCTGAGCCGAAGGCAACTGCTTAACCAACTGAGCCACCCAGGCGCCCTAAAATAACTATGTCTTAAATAATTAAAAGAAATTAAAGAAGACTTGAAATAAAAAATAATATAAAAAAGAACAGACATACTGGAAAGAACAAAGAACCTGAAGAAATGAAAATTAATTTAAATTAAAAAGTGAATGGGTGTATTCACAGCAAGATAGATACTGCGGAAGAAAGAAAGATAAATATGGAAGAGAAAATTACTTAAAACATTGCATGGAGATAAAGAGATGGAAAATGTGGAACAGAGGTTAAGACAGATACAGGATAAAAAGAGAAAGTCAGATGTACATCTAATATGAGTCCCAAAGGAAAGCACACAAAGATAAGGAAGAGGCAAAGGGAAAAGATATAATTGATGAAATTTTTCCAGAACTGATCACTGATGAATGACATGAATCCTCAGATTCAGGAAGTACAGTAAGTCCCTACCCAGATAACTAAAAGAAAAAGAAAAAGAGAAAGAAAGAAAGAAGAAAAGGAAGGGAGGGAGGGAGGGAGGGAGGAAGGAAGGAAGGAAAGAAGGAAGGAAGGAAGGAAGGAATCAACAATTAGAATATTCTATGAAATTGCAGAACACAGAGATATATAAAAGAACTTACCAACAACAAAAAAATAAATAATAAAATACATTTTATAATTGTAAAAAAAAGAACATTCAAAGAGAACAGATATTAACTACAAATTAATGACAATTAGATTTACAGCAGACTTCTTAAACATACCAACAGAAGTCAGAGAAGAGTGGAATAGCTCTAGAATTCTGAGACCAGTGAACCTATACTACAGTTTCCAGTTAGTTGGTAATTCAATAATGAGGGCAAATAATAACATTTTAGGCAAAGACAAAGAATTTATCACCTATAGACTATCCCGCTTAAAAGACTATTAAAGGAGGGGTGCCTGGGTGGCTCAGTTGGTTAAGCGTCCAACCCGATTTCGGCTCAGGTCATGATCTCAGGGATGTGAGACTGAGCCCCACAACAGGCTTCCTGCTCAGCAAGGAGTCTGCTTGAGATTCTTTCCCTCTGCCCCTACTCCTACTCTTGCATGCACTCTCTCTCTCAAAATAAATAAATTTTTACAAAAGACTATTAGAGGAAGTACTTCAAGAAGAAGGGAATTAAACTCAAAAGGAAGAAATAAGAGCCAGGAAAGAGTGGTGAGCGAAGAAATTGGTCCATATCTGGTTAAATCTAAACAAGCATCAACAGAACACAACTTGTGTGGGAGTATAAAAATGACGTGCAACTAGAATGTGGTCAACAGAGAAGTCATCGGCGAGAAAGCATTCCATAGCACTTGCATGGTTTTGGAGGAGGATAGAGATACTGATCAATTCAGAGAATTCATGTTAAAGTTTAACCACAGAAAGAAGGGAGGGAGGGAGGAAAGAAGGAAGGAATAGGAAAGAGAGAGAATGTTGCAGCTGACAAACCAATAGAAGGGAAGGAAAGGCAAGAATAACAAAATCATTGATCCATTAGAAGTCAAGAATGAAGGGGGAAAGCAGCATAGAAAAAGTGGGGTAAATGGAATGAATGAAATAAGATAAAAACAAATCTAAATAAATCTGTAATCACAATACATGCAAATCGTCTAAACTCACCTTATTTTTTCCAAGAAAATTTTTTTTTCCAAAGAGGCTCTCCCGTTAGCATGTGAGCAGGCCAGCATAGGAACTTGCAGTGTTTTAGGCATAAAGCAGGGGAGGGACCGGTTCCCATCCCATGTTCAATTAGAAGATGTTCACTTAGGGTCGCCTGGACGGCTCAGTCTGTTAAGCATCTGCCTTTGGCTCCGGTTGTCCTGGGATCAAGCCCCGAGTTGGGCTCCCTGCTCAGCAGGGAGTCTGCTTCTCCCCCTCTGTCACTCCCTCTGCTTGTGTGCTCTCTCTCAAATAAATAAATAAAATCTTTAAAAAAATCTGGTTAAATGATTACTTTCAAATCTAAAGGGTTAAATCAACAAATGATACATTAAAAAAAGTGTTCACTTACACCTGCACACTTATTCACTGCACAAAGTTGATGCCTCCTGGTTCAATTTCTCTAGACAATAAGCCTCTGGACTCCTGTGGAGGTGGGAGGCAAGAGCATCCTGGGCAAGGTTGCCCAGGGTGGGATTGAAGAATGGGGATCAGTGTGTGTATACCTGGATTCTGAACCGGTCTCATTCTCAGCCATGGGCCTCTCTCCAGCTTTCCACATGGCTGGGAGCCTCCAGAAAGTACTCTTCACATCATGTCAGAAATTCTCTCTCCAGGTCCTTGGGTTATAGTTTTCTCTGACTTGCTAAGTGAGTTATCACTTTCCTATTTCCTTGCCTACTCCCCAAACTGTGATAACATCTTTTGTCCACTGTTGTCTTCTTTGCCTTTCTTCTTTCTAATGGGTTAATACCTTTATTAGTTCATTATTAGTTCATTGCTGTCACATGTGTTGGGTTTGGGGCGGAAAGAACACAGAAGAGTATGAGTAATCTGCCTTGTTTAACCAGAAGTTGTTGACTCAGCTCTCTCTATACCACACTTCAACGTAAACCCTAGGAAAACTTGAAAGCCACTGCCAATAATTTGAAGCATTGTCATAGAAAAGGAATTTGAATTGTACACAACTCTCAGTGTAGAAACAAATGAATGAAAGTGCTCAGGGAAAAAAATTTAACTTTCACAACATAAATTTTGAAACAATCAGAGCTGTCCCAGGAGGTCAGAGACCATAGGACTCTAGTCATCTCTTCCCCATCACTTGTGCTGGAAACACAATAACACCTTTGTTCACGTAATTGCCTTCAGTTATTTTTGGAACAAGGTAGTAATGCATGTGGATATTCTGAGTTACATTAATGAGTAACTGTTTACAGGGGAACATTAATGTCTTCTGGTCAATTAAACTCAGGATCAAGGGCCAATATAAAGGTTCTTCCTTAAAGTATGTGAAAAATCTGGGCAGAGCTAATTGGAGTTGAGCAGCCATTTAGACATCAAATTTGTTCTGCTTGAGGCATGGGAGGCAGTATAATTTAATGACTTTGGAGTCAAAGAACTGGATTCAAAACAGTCTCAAATATTTGACAGCTCGTCAAGTGAACTTATACAAGATATCTGACCTCTCAATTTCCTTATCTGCAAAACTGGAGCAATGCCACATACTTCACAGGATGGTTGTGAAAAGTAATGCGATGCCACCAGTGAGCCCCATGAGCCTGGTACATTGTAAAATTTCAATACACGTTTCTCTTTTGTCCTCTCCACACCTCCGTCATCCTGGTGCTGCCAATCCTTTGTTGCCACTCATAAGAGAGAAATAAGGGATGAACATTAAGAAGGAATAATAAGATTTTTAAACATCATTCAGTGGGAGCACCTGGGTGCTCAGCCGGTTGGGCATCCGACTCTTGGTTTCGGCTCAGGTCGTGGGCTCGCAGTTGTGGGAAAGAGCCCTGTACCGGGCTCTGTGCTCCGTCGGCTTCAGATTCTTGCTCCCTCTCCCTCTGCCCCTCCCTGTTCGCTCGTGCGCACGCGCACTGTCTCTCCCTCTCTCTCAAATGAATAAAATCTTAAAAAAAAATAATTCAATGAAGACAAAATAAAAACACACCCTGAGTAGTGCAAAACGCCCTAGACTTGAAGTCAGGAAATTAATCTATCACTAAGTCACAAAGCGGCGTATATAGCCTGTGCTCTCCAGGCCTCGGTTTCCTTAACGAAACACGACAGTAGCTCGAGAAAATGTACTAGATGAGTGAATTAATAACAATGGGGAAAAAACGACTTGCCACTCTACCAACCACTCCGAAGTCTTTGTTTAGAAACACATAAAATGGCGCGCATGTTGTGGGGAGATCACCTCTTCAGGCAAGAGAGCAATGTTGGCAGGACCTGCCGAGAAGCTTCCCTCAGGATCAGGTACGCCCCGGCCCCGGAGGTCACCGAGGAGCAGCCAGCTGCCCAACTCCCACTCAGAACAAGGGCGGCCAGCGGGACCCCTCTCCACCGGAAGTGGAAGCCTCCGGAAGCACCGCCTCCACTTCCGGAGAGGAGAAAGCCCACACAGTCCTGGGCGCTTGCAAGAGTTGGAGAGAGAACTGCTAACTTCTTGTGGGACTGGTCTGGCAGAACCCTGCGGTTCCTTTCAACCTGTGCCGTCTGATATTTTTGGTCCCTGACTCCATCTCTGTATCATCCCTTCAGGGAGAAAGGACATCGTGTGGAGGAAAACTCATTTCCTTTATTTTTTAAAAGATTTTATTTTTAAGGAATCTCTACACCCGAGGTGGGGCTCAAACTCACGATCCCGAGATCAAGAGCCACGCGCTCCACCGACTGAGCCAGCCAGACCCCCCTGGTCCCCTTTATTTGCAGTATCTGGCCGAGTGCTCTGTGGACAGTTGGCATCTGTTATAACATTTCCTGATTGATCAACTTAGAAGAGATACTTCTGCATAACCATCTTTAAAGGGAAACATGTATTTCTCAATACTGGAAATCTGGAGTGAGATATTAAGTGTAAATTTCTTTCCTAGCCCCCCCCCCCCAAATTATTGGGAGTTGCTTAGGCTACACTCCCTTCTCTGCCTCCTGTCCAGCCTGCCCCCCTCCCTCATTTTTCAGGTCCTTTACTCTGTTGTTTGATGTGGAGTAGTATTCTGATGTCATAATAACACACATGACTTTTTGTTGAGACAAGTCAATAAACCTAGGAGACTTTTATGAATATCAACAACCATCCCAGGGGGTGAGTCTTTCCTACCATTACTTTTAAGTGATTTTCTGCTGGTGTGTCTGTTATCACTCCCTAGGACATCATCCTTTAAAAGCTCCAATTTAGCTCAGCACTCCTAACCTCATTTTGGAGTAAAATAGGCCAATGATATTGCCAGCCTAATGTCTCCTACCTACCTAGCCATATTCACTTTTTTTTTCTTAAAAAAAAAAAAAAAGGTGAACTGTTCTCTCAAATTAATTAAGAAGGTGTTTAAACAAACCGATGCAAGCAATTTTAAAAATCCTACTTCCTGGGTGTCTAGCTGGCATGCGACTCTTGGTCTCAGGGTTGTGAGTTTGAGCTCCACATTGGGCATAGAGATTACTTAATAAAAAAAAAAATCTTACTTCATAATTTATCTACTTTGGGACTAGTATCTTACTCACTTAGGCCATTCTTCTGGAAGTATCCCCAAGCCATGAAAAACTGGATTGCTTAGATGTACTGATGATTCTTTATAAGAACCAAGCAGCATTTAGGTCTCCAGGAATCAGTTTTGCCTTTGACACAGGATGGAGATACACTTTTGGCGTGGTCCCATTTGGTGGGTTAGACTCAGATTTTCTTGGAACCTGGACAGGACACCAATGTCTGAGAAAAGTGGGATAAAAGCTGGAGAAGAGATGACAGGACACATGAGCATCCTCTTGGACTCCAGGTGACCTCCCCTTTGAAAGATGGATACAGAATTCCGCACTAGATTTTGGTTCCGTGCAAGGAATCTTGAACCAGCTATCGCATTCTAGGGATAAGGATGAAAGAGAAAGAAGGCAGAAAGTGTAGGAAAGAAGAGGTCAGAGGACCAGTGCAACTAAGTATGTAAGAAAAATGATAAGAGTTTGTTCAAATACATGTTCCTAGTTCCACGCCAGAGATTCTGTAGGTCTGGGGGTGGGGCCTGACAATCCATGTTTTAAATGTTTCCCATCTGATGCTGATGCCAGAATTTGTGGACTACTGTGGAAAGGCAAAGCTTATGCCTGAACAAATCAGGATCTAATTTGTTAGCCTAAATTTGAAAACAAAGGTCCGGGAATGTTTAAAATTAATTGGTTCATTTACTCTACCGTTCTCCTTACCCTCTCTCCTCTTCAAGCACCTGATCGCTTGTATTCATTGCCTCATGGGAAGAATAAGCCAGGGTGAAAAGGAAGTAACCTTCCAGGATCTTCCAAAAACCTAAAATCCTTAAGGGGATTAGATGCACAGGAGAAAGGTTGGGGAGCTGGAGGGTGGGGGTGTTGAGGACGATGGAGCCATTCCTAGAAAAAGATTGAGAAAGACTGTCTAAGCAGAGAGGATATGGGGGGGGGGGTGCCCAAAGACAAGAGGATACAGGTGTCTCTGCATCCTCTAGTGGAGGAGGGCCCTAGGGAGACAGCAAAGCCAGAGCTAGTCCATAAGATTCAATGGCAAAGCACAAAGGCTTCACTCTCCAAAGGCAGAAGTCCAACGGTGCTGAAGGACCCAGAGAGGAAAGGCTACACTGGGCATTGAGGCATGTGGGGCCTTCAAGGGCTTCGGAAGTGTTTGGAGTCTTAGGATGGTACAGATGCTGCAGGATGATGCCTGCACCTGAGGAGAACAGGGGGAAAAAACCAGGTGAATCGAAGGGGCCAGAATTTGCATGGATAGACAACATCGAGAACGAGTCCCCCCCGCCCCCAGCACTACATGAGCCCTAGGAGCAGTTCTGGGGAAAGGGGGGGGGCATGGTAAGACCTGACTTGACTGGGTTTGTTTTTGGGGTTTTGAAACAAATTCTGTTGAATTAAGTATAAATTTACATTTCTCGTATCCCTGAGTTGTGAACACAAGATTCAAGTCGGCTGCACTAGATGTTACTAATCAAGTGAATTATGGTGGCATTCCATGATAAACCATTTAACAGCTTGGAGTAGGTGTGTGTGCTGGAGGGGGAGGGTGTGATGTGCTCACAGTTGAGTTTCCGAGATCCAGTCAATAGCCAGGATATCTTCATTCCAAGCTGAAGATCATGTATAGAGCTGTAAGTCACTCCAGCATACACGCATTATCTCTGATTCTAATTTAAGACATCTCAAAATAGGGCAAAGAAATAGGGTGGCCAGATTTAGCAAATAAGTTGTCCCATGCCATATTTGCAGTATTGGGGACATACTTATATTAAAAAATTGTTGTTTATCTGAAATTCAAATTTAACTGGTGGTCTTACGTGTTCTCCAGCAACACTGCAAAGAGGGGAACTCACTTCTAGGAGTCTGGGGCCCACTAAGACATGTGCCAAAGTACCTTGATCTGGTTAGCAGAATCTCAATGTACGACAGAAATCCTGCCAAGGCCTTGCTGAGAAAGAGCTAGGCATACCTCTGGGAGAAGAGGCAGGATGTCAGTGGGCTCAGCAGCTTCCCTAAACAGCTCAGGCTCCACTCCTTCCGTTTGCCCTGCCTGTGGGAAGTTCTAGAATGCCTCTTGGTTTAATGAAAAAGGTACAGGTTTGGAAATCAGTTAGACCTGTGTTCAGAGCTCATTCCTGGCGCATGACTTTGTGTGAACTACGTAACCCTTCTCTTTCAGACTACTCCCTTTAAGACTTGTAAGGACGAATGATAATGCATAGAAAGCACCCAGCGAGGTGTGTGGCATATAGTGGATACTCCAGAGTGCTATCATTTCACTTAGTAAATATGAGTGTAGGAGACTTTAAATCATATTCCTTGCTCCCGAAAGACCCTACTTTGATACTGCGGTTATTTGGGGACAGTATTGGTCCTGTAGCAACCTTCAGCCTATGTATCTCTGTCTAGAGTATACATTTTTTTTAAATTTATTTATTTTTTTAAAGATTTTACCCATCTATTCTGACAAAGAGAGAGAGAGAAGCAGGCTCCCCGCTGAGCAAGGAGCCTGATGTGGGACTAGATCGCAGAACTCTGGGATCATGACCTGAGTAAAGGCAGAAGCTTAACCAATTGAGCCACCCGGGCATCCCTAGAGTATACATTTTTTTAAAAAGATTTTATTTTTAAGTAATCTCTACACCCAATGTGGGGCTTGAACTCACACCCCTAAGATCAAGAGTCACATGCTCAAGAGCCAGCCAGGTGCTCCTACAGTACCTTCTTTTAAACTTTTTAGAATTTATGTACATCTAAAGAAAGCAATGGCACCCTCAAATTGTACTCAAGTCCCTTGGTTGAATGTCCTGATCACAATTCCAGTGAGCCAGGGTTGTGGGGACAATGCTGGTCAATGTGAAGCTTTTATCTGCCTGACAAGGTGTTTAAAATGGAGAACATAAACTTAAAACGATTTATGTAATACACATTTCCCAAAGGAAATTTATCTGCATAAGTATATATTCAAAATACTTAAGATTTTTTATTTATCAATTTGAGACAGAGTGAGAGCACAAGCAGGGGGAGAAGTAGAAAGAGGGAGAAGCAGACTCTCCGCTGAGCAGGGAGCCCGATGCAGGGCTCGATTCCAGGATCCTGAGATCATTACCTGAGGCAAAGGCAGACGCTTAACTGACTGAGTCACCCAGGCGCCCCTATATTCAAAATATTTAAAAATAAAGTAACAGTGCAACCATTTCTACCTGTCCCTAAATGGTGGGACATAAATCATCATCGTGTTTCTACCTGTGGAACATGTGTTCCAGGATAAAATAAGTATTTGTTGAATAGTATCCCAAAATTTAAAGTATATATCTTTGTCTCTTTGATTCACGCTTCCTATTTTGGTATAATCCCTCAGGGGGAAGCACCATTTGCATCTGATTGTGGAAAAGCGATTTTTTTTTTCTGTTTATCTCTGACACCGCAATTAGTACATGGTCTGCAGTAAATTGTATTTAAAAGGAAAAGAGGGAGATTAAAGGTGGTTTTGAAACACACAGAAAAAAAATTCCATAACATAAAAGTTGTTGAGGGGAATAACGAATTGCAAATCCTATGAATATGCACTCATCCAATCAATAAACACTTCTCCAATTTGTGCCCGGTACTCAGGATATGAAATGTTAGGAAACCCTGAAGTGGCCATAAGGAGGGTCTTTTCTTTTGAATGTATTATTCATTAGTCCTTCATTATTTAGGGTGCTAGTAAGTGATACTCTGCCCTTCTGCAGCACGATTCCTGCGAGGTATCCGTCATCTTCCCTTCGTTTATTTTATAGCTTTTGAAGTTGGGTCATCAAGGAGCCAATCTGGACTCAGAAGACTGACCTATGGAGAGTGAACACACCAAAGGTGAGTTCGGGTCAGCTGTGGACCTGGCAGAAGTTTCGACTGAATTTTCAGAAATGGCTAGTTGTGACTATTTGTCAGAATTTAGCACTTGCTCTCCCCTTCCCTCAGTGCCCCCTCTTCTCTCTTATAGCACTCCTTAAACATCTCCCCTTTTCCTATATTGCTCACGTGGATAGGAAGTGTTCAGAGAAAGTTGCTGAAAAATCTAAACAAACGATCTGACCTGTCTTGTTTAGACGACATGGAACCGGCCACTGGACTTTCCTTTTCCCTAGCTTGAACTGAGAACAGATAGCTTCCAAGAACTATTGGATTTCTTTTTTCCATCTCAGTTTTTAATACTTTTCAAAGGATCCAATTCTAAAGTTAGTGATGGACCAAATGAAGGGGAAAAGTCCACTCCCTTTTGTTTGTAAACCCAAACCAGACCTTAAGAGAAGGAAGATGCTGGTACCTGAGGAAGCCTAGCTGCAAAAAGGTCAGCCCATAGGGATGAGGAGTTAAAGGAGAGGCATATTCACAATGGCCAACAGTGAAAACAGAAAAATGGCTTTTCCTTCCCGATCTTGGCAACTCCTAGTGCCCTTTTATAGATTGGTCTCCTTACCACCCAGCTGCAGACCGTTACCTGTTTGCAGTCCCTGCAGCTCTGCCTGGCACTATCTAGTAGCAGAGAGCTGAGGAATACTTCCATGTTAGCAAGCATTAAGCTAAGATCACTCATCTCAGCTCTTCGGTTGCAAGGGATGGGCCTAAAAACAGGTGCTTCTTGTAGGAAGTGCTTATGAGTCACTGCTGACTCACAGCGGGGGCAAGATTTTATGAGCAAGCAAGTGAAAAAGAGCTGGTTTAACTGTTACTAATTTAAAGCATCTAAGTTATGGCTTGGATTTAATTGTGGCTGGCAGAAGCTGTTTGTTGCTTGGTTCGGGCCTCTACGGAGACTGATGGTCTGCTTTGATGTTTTAATTTGATGCATGGTATACATGCTGAACTTAAACCTTCACGTGCGAGGTGGTTTTCCCTCCCTGGGGGTGGTGTGTTTAAGCAGACTTTGCTCAATGTCTGAGGAGTTGCTTTTGTTTGTACGGCAATACTGCCTACTTAATGTTGAATGTAGACTAGTATAGCTTCACTCGCATGTGCTTTGGAGAATATTTGAAAAGTTCTTTTTGGTTTTTCGATTTGAAGAACTGTATTTTTCGTAGCCCACGATATTCTATTGTCTATATAATGGATCCAAACAAGGTGAGCTATGTTGAGGTCATAGGCTGTGGGTTATATACATACTGGCTTAAAAATCATCTTATCAACTAACCATTAAATCAACTCTGCTACCTATGATAATGGAGAATAAGGTTGTGTTAAATCCAGAACTTCATTTCAGGTAGTATCTAGCTTCCTTTGGAAAAAGAAGCCAATGAAAATAAAAAGAAAAATATGTTTAATTTTGTTTCTGCTTATTCTGGAGTAAGGTGAAACGTACCAAATGTTAAATAAGAGGAAAAAAATCTACGTGCTCTGTAAGCTGCTCTTTCATCAACTCTCAAATTGTTGGTTGTTGTAGATTAATGAAGAAGGGGGAATTCCTAAGCCTGCTCTTTATAGAAACTTTGGATAACTCATTACCTTGATGCCTTCATCTGTAAGTGTTCAAATGAGCAAATGTATTTATGTTTGGCTTCCAGGAGGGACGGTGTAGGTGAGTTTTTAAAAAATGATTTATTTCTTGTATTTCATGTTTTATGCCTTCCTTATTGTAGGAAGAAATAACTCTAGGTGTGTGTAGGAAGAATAGTTTTGATGACCAGGTGCAGAAAATCTTTAGACTAAAGGGTCCATTTTTATTAATTTTTTCCAGAAGTAATTTTTGGAGAAAATACTGCATCTGAATATTGATTTGACTTCATAGCACTTATTTAAGAGCTCAAGCTATTAGAAGTAGGTAATCTACTGAGTTGTTTTTATGATTTGTCAAGTTGAAAGCTGTTATTTCTGTTACAGTTTAGGAAAGGTGAAATCTATACATTTTACTCGAAGCTGCCTGGCTTCTTTGCTTGCATTTTAGATATTGGATGCCAACCCAGTACTGCGAATATTTGCTCTTAGAGTTTGTTCCTGCTTGCTTTTCTACCTTGACAGTGATTTTGTGCGTGCTTTGGAAAGAGGAAAGTCGTAGCAATTCTAAGGAGGTAGTCTGATATTTCTTTTCTTGGCTCCTAGCTTCTTGGATTATGAGATGTTTTATTCTACATCCATGTCCTTTGTTTCTCACGAGTTAACGCTAAAAAGAATACTTGTACAAATAAGGATATTTGGGAATTAGCAAAATGTTCTTTAAATACCTATGCACAAGTGTATTTCATAACTAATGTTTAGTTTCAGGCCCTTAACATTTCAGATGTGCTTTATAAATTCCGGTGGCATGGTTAATTCTCAAATGTCATGTGCATATGAGTCACCTGGATATCTTGTTAAAATGCAGATTCTGATTGAGACGGCCTGGGATGGGCAGAGACCCTTTACAAGTTCCTGGGGGACTGGTGCTGCTAGTCCATGAGTAGCAAGAGGCCAAAAGACACATTTCAACTGGGTAGGTTGTGCTTTCTTGTGGTGGTGGTGAGGTGATGTGTACGTTAGGGTTGTTAACATGTTAATTCACAGGATGCTCTTGAAAAGAAACATCATAATGAATTAAGGTCTGATAAATTCAAGCATTCTCTACAAATGCTTTAAAAAAAATGAAAAAGCTTAGGGCAAGCAAATTGAGTTTTGCAAACATTATAGTTGTACATAGCTGGCAACCTTAATGAGTTCAGTTTTTTAATGTAACTGGTTAATTATATTTTAAAAAATGAAACCAAGCCAGTAGATTTATTGTATAGGATGAATCTACTAGCATGTGTTTAGAATCTAGAATGTAGAATTTTGAGGGTGAGTTATTAGGGTCATGTTCTAGGGGTTAATAGACCATAATGCCATAAACTTTAAGAGAACTCAGGAAAATGATAAAGTGTAATGCCTCATGTGAACAGAGGTTGTTTTACTGTTTGGTACACTGACATGTACTAGAAACCACCAGATAGTAGGTCCTCAATAAATGTTTTTTGATATTTAGATTATGTTTATAAATGGTTTATAACTATCCATGTCTTCCTTGAGCCTTGGTCTCAGTTGTTTATACTTATACTAGTGTATATTTGAATATTAGACAAAAGTGTTTAATCCTAGCTGATTCATTAACTATCTTGTTAGGATGGAACTGGTCTTCCTGAATTTGGTTATTATTGAATCCAATAGAACTGGATTTCTATTTAGAATTGGTAAGTTTAAAATATGTTAAACTCTAATAGAATATATGTAAACACATATATGCCAAAGGCTAGTATACACTGGCAAGTAGGAAGTATACAAGGCTAGTAGGAAGAGGAAAAATCTTATATGACATGTTAGAATTAAGTGATATATGTAGTTAATCAAAATTTGATATTAGTTAGTTCATTTAGTCTTAAGTATTACTTTATTCCCCAAAGACAGAGAACACAGTAAGTTAATGAGAGCATAATGAGGTGCATCTTTAAATATCTTCCCAATGTTATGGCCCCTCTTCCTTAAAATACAAACAGACAAAAACCCAGTAACTTTCTAGAATCTCAACCCCACTTTGGATTTTCTCCAGTTGAGACTGAAGTGTATAATGAATTAAAAAAAAAATGAATTTCACCTTATTTTTCTATATAATGAAATGCTTGGTAATAATTAGCACGTGAAAATGTGTGAAGATCATAGAGATCTACCTAAAACTACTCTCAAAAAAATAATAATTTGCGGGCGCCTGGGTGGCTCAGTTGGTTAAGCGACTGCCTTTGGCTCAGGTCATGATCCCAGGGTCCTGGGATCGAGTCCCACATCGGGCTCCTGGCTCAGCAGGGAGCCTGCTTCTCCCTCTGACCCTCTCCTCTCTCATGCTGTTTCTCTCTCGCTCGCTCTCTAATAAATAAATAAAATCTTTAAAAAAAAAATAATTTGCTTCAATAGACATCGCAGTGGATACTTCATTTTATGTTAAGATAAAATAAACACAGGGCGCCTGGGTGGCTCAGTCGTTAAGCGTCTGCCTTCGGCTCGGGTCGTGATCCCAGGGTCCCGGGATCGAGTCCCGCGTCAGGCTCCCTGCTCGGCGGGAGGCCTGCTTCTCCCTCTCCCACTCCCCCTGCTTGTGTTCCTGCTCTCGCTGTCTCTCTCTGTCAAATAAATAAAAATCTTTAAAAAAAAAAAAATTAAAAAAAAATTAAAAAAAAGATAAAATAAACACATAATTTTCTAACTTCTTATAATTTTCATCTTTAAATACTCCCTTGGCCAGAACTGACTATCTTTTGAAGAATATATAAAGGCTGTTTTTCAATCCAGATTGGACTTAGACTAAATTGTATTTCATTTGAAATGAGTGGATAGTTCTTATCTCGTAGAGCAGGGTCAGCAGCCTCTCTCTGTGCTCTTTTATAGTTGTCAGTTACCATATTGTATGGGGGGAAGATAAGTTTTTTTGGGGGGTGGGGCAAGGGCCCTAGTTGTAACAGGCTTTTCATAAATTGAGATCTCTCTCAATTTAACCAACCATTGTGGTTGAAAAAACTGGGTCCAGGTTTAAGAAAAGTGAAGTTGGGCTAATCTTTGTTGAAAACTTGGTTATTGGGAAGGAATTCCTGTGTTTTGTCTGAGGTTCTGCTACTTGGTCTGAATATAAATAGCCGTTAGTTTTTCTCCTTATCCTTCACGTATTCATTTTTTATGATATACTTTGAATTCTGTTGATCTTGCTAATGTGGCTTCTCTCTGAATTTGGAAGCCTAATGTAGGATATCCTTTCCACCCAAATGGCCCAGCTGATTTATTCTTCACTCCCATCCTACTGCATATCCTCATGTCCCCATGCCATGATGAGGGTCCTCGCATTCCCACGTGATCCTAAGCCAGATATTTGAGTCTGGTCTTTCCAGTGCTATCATACCATAAAGTTGGCAAGTGTCCATTCTCACTATGCAGTAAGATAGAACGAGTATCTAAACATTTTAGTCAGTGTAGAGGCCATCAGAGAGAGAGAGGTTTCTAAGGTATATTAGTGTCCATTAAAGTGGAAAATCATCTTTTCAAAGAAAAATGTTTTAAGTGGTAGATAGGTTTCTAAACTGGCTAAAAAATGACAGTGAGTGCAAAAGCATGGGCTTTGGAGTTAGCAGGAGGAGAAATCATTCAAATATGGACTCTGCCATTATGTTAAAAATGATTTTAAAAAATATTTTTTATCCCCTCAGTGCCCAGTTTCCTTATTTGTAAAATGACAATAGTTCCTCTAAGGATTGTTAGGATTACACGAGAATCTCTCTGTAACATTATCATAGGGATTTGTTCATGATGCTCTTGAATGCTTTATCATTGAATAAATAAATGAATTTGAGAAATAATTTGTTACGCAGTATAGAAAACAAATATGTGCAAACTCAGAAAGATTATATAAAGCAGTTTAGCTGTATTCATCAGTGTATTATTTATTACAATAAAATAGAAACAGTCGACATTGGTAGTGATTAGCTGTAGTCTATACACAGTGACTGCTATGTATCAACACTGTTCTCTGTGTTCAGGATATGGAAGTGAGAAAAAAAAAAATCCTTGTCTTCATGGAGTTTAAAACCGAGTAGGGGAGAAATGAGTTTCTATTAAAATACACTCATTGAAACAACCCAAAACTTAAGATCACTTCTCAGAGGTCTAAAGATTGATGGGAATAGAAATTAACAATAAGGAAAAGAATGAATAAAAAAGACAGCTAGTTCATAACACAAAATTTATGAGTGATATCATCCAATGCCGTGAACTACAGAATCTTACTGGTTTTTTAGGGATTAAATTCATCATCTATAGGAATTGACTAATTATAAGTACTAAATAATAATTATTCCCTTCATGTTAATTCCTACTATGGCTGGAATGATTTCAAAAATCCCTTTTACTGTTCATGTCATTTGATACTTTTTTCCAATTTATATATAGTATCTGTTAGAGAAATGTTCATTTGTATGTTTGAATGAGGGCAGATTCTTTAAATTTATAATCAGAATAACTTTATTAAAATCCATTCTATTCCTAGTAATTCCTAACTGAAGGATGAGTCCTGTACCAAAAATGTATGAGGAACTCTAAGTTTGGTGATTTGTAACTCCAAACTGAATTTCAGCATAGAAACAATGTTATTTTTGAATCCCAAACTATGCACAAGAAGTTACTTCATCCCACAGTGAGGCATACTATTTCAGGGTAAAATTAGGCTGTAGGAAGTTTTGAATGTGAATTTCTTCTTGCCTTTTATTTCTTCTTTGCTGTTAAGCCTGGTAACATTTCCAATAACTCAGTAACATGAATGTGGAATGTGGGAATAATGTATTATTCTTTCCTTAAATACTGTTTTACTTGAAAGAAATAACTATAAAATGGAGTAAATAATTGAGATCAAGGCTAAAGGGGATGTGGATTTTTCCATACTTCCTCAATTCCTACCAATCTTCTTTTAAGATTTTTTTTTTTTGAGAGAGAGAGAGAGAGAGAGAGAGAGAGAGAGAGAGAGAGAGAGTGGCAGCGGGAGAAGCAGACTCCTCGCTGAGCAGGGAGCCCGATGTGGAGCTCAATCCCAGGACCCTGGGATCATGACCTGAGCTGAATGCAGATGCTTAACTGACTGAGCCACTCAGGCACCCCAATTCCTACCAGTTTTCTATTCTGAAGTTTGTCTTAGTTTGGCCCAGCTCTTTTGCATGTCCCTTTCAAAGCTTGGAAAAGAAGGCTGTCCCACACACACATCAAATAACAAACCACCAAGAAAGGGATGATTTTTGAGTCCCAGCCAGTTCACTCTCCTGTGCTGGAAATTCTGAATCTGGTAGGGTGAAAAGGGAAAATGAGATAGGGCTACAGTTTCATCTTCTATGTATGCAGTCCAATGAAAGATTCAGGTACGGGGCGCCTGGGTGGCTCAGTTGTTAAGTGTCTGCCTTTGGCTCAGGTCATGATCCCGGGGTCCTGGGATCGAGCCCCACCATCAGGCTTCCTGCTCCGCGGGAAGCCTGCTTCTCCCTCTCCCACTCCCCCTGCTTGGGTTCCCTCTGTTGCTGTGTCTCTCTCTGTCAAATAAGTAAATAAATAAATAAAATCTTAAAAAAAAAAAGAAATATTCAGATAGAGATCTTCCCCATGAGTTAGCTTATTAGCAAATACCTAGCTAAGAACTGTGAAAGAGAAACAATTGTATTTAAAAAGGTTGAGGTGCTTCAGGGGAAAGAGTTATGTATACCTGAGGGGTCTAGTGGGGAGTTACTGGTGGAGACCCGGGAATGGAGGGAGGAGGATCAGGAAACAGAAGAGGAAGTATATTAATTTTGTCTGTCATATTTGCCAACTTCTTATAGTCTTGGTGATTATTGTCAGAGGTACCACTGAAAGCCATTTGCTCTATAAACCTATGCCTGATACAGCATGTTTCCTTAGGTGCTGAAAGGTACTACAAAATCCAAGGTACTGTAAGTTTGGTTTCACAATTTGACTTACATGATTATTAGAGTGATTTGAATTGCGCAGTTTGGTGGTGAAGATGGTATGAACGTCTTAGAGTTAATTTGTTTCTGATAGCTGATATTACATGCTTTCTCTCTAAGCAGTTATTACGAGCTATATATACATTAATGCTTTCATCGGAACCACCAACTTGTTGAGGTAAATATTCATTCTATTTGCAGATGAGGAAACTGAAGCTTAGAAAGAGGATCAGTAACTTCCCCAAGGCTACACAGCTAGTAAGTGATAGATATGAAATTAAGTCTGAGTCCAAAGCTATTATTAAGCTTTAAAATCAATTGTCTCAAATGGAACACTAAGCCTCTGTGTGTTTTTTTTTGTTTTTTTCAGCAGATTTTTTCCTCCTACTCATTTGTGCACTTGTTTCAACTCTCAAAGAAAAATTGGGTTATAGTTGTGGCTTTGACTGCCGGGCTTGAAGGTGCCACCTGAATTCTCTGAACCCCTGTCCCGTCAGTTGAATGGAAGGGCTGGACCATGTGACCACCAAGCTCTTTCTAACGGTCAATTCCTACAATCTCTATTCTTTGTGGGTTCAGTCTTTGATCCTAGCTTAGGAACTTTCCTAAATATAATGCTTTCTATTCGGAGCAAATATATGTATACTTTTATGACCGGTAATCTACCACTTACCTCTAATGTGAGCTGACTGCGTGGGTAATAATTGTAACCATTTATTGCATTTCTTGTATACCAGGACAGGTACTAAGTACTCTACAGAAATGATCACAACAGCTCTATACCGTGGATTTTATGGTTCTCATTTTAGAGAGGAAGAAGCCAAGGCTCAGAAAGTTTTGACTTATCCAAGGTCAAGCTAGAGAATGGTGGAGCCAGAATTCCAACCCTCCTGTTTGACAGCAAAGCCCTTACATGTTAATGGGACATTAATGAAACTACATTTTCTAATTCATCTTTAGGCTTAAAGATCTCGGACGTTGTTTTTCAACCATTTAAAAAAAATTGCTCTATATTAGCTCCTGTTTTTGATTTTATTATCTGCCCGCTTTACCAACCGATGGGAAAGTACAGTGAAAGGAGGTTACTGTTTTTACTTTGAACGCCTCTTTCAAAGTCTAAGTTTACCGCTAAGTGCAGTAAAAAGAATGGAGCTCCCGGCTTTGTGCCTCGGTGCGGATCCTCGGCTCTCCTTCCGCGTCCACCTTTCCGAGAAATCGCGTTCTTCCGCTGAACTACTCTTCCCAGCGTGCCGCGCGGCCGAGAGCGCGGGCTCGACCGGCCCTCCCTTCCCCTTGGCCTATCACTCGGTCGCAGCATGATGATGCAAGCGCGTCGGGCGCTGACGAGTGACGACGTTCTGGCTCGCGACCGCGGCGGCGGCCTTAGCAGCGGCAATAGGCGCAATAGCGGCGGCGACTGCAGGGACGACGACGACGGCGGGGCGGGCGCTGTGCGCAGAGGGGAGGGGTAGGCGGGCGGCGCCGGCGGCTTCAACTGCGGCAGCTACAGCTAGGGCGACGGAAGAATCCCCATCAGCCGGCGGTCGAGTTAGGCCTAAGCAGCGCCTGGAGAGGCTCTCTCTGTCCTCTGCGGGGGATCTCCATAGAGACCGTGACATACACAGAGGCGGGGGTCCGCGGGAGGCTGCCGGACCGGAGCCAGCTCCTCGGCCTCTCTCGCCGCCACCGCCTTCCCTGCTGCCAGCGCGCATTTTCTCTCCACTCCTGCTCGAAACCTCGCGGCTCCTGGTGTGCCTGTGCTCCAGTGTGTGGGCAGCGAAGGCGGACTTTTGGGTTGGGGCCGGGCGGGGGGGGCTCTAAGGCCGCCACCTCTGCCTCTCCCGCCCCCTTACCCGCCCCGAAGCGGGAAGCAGCGGAGGCTCCGCCATGGCCTCGGGAGCCGGAGGAATAGGAGGGGGCGGTGGCGGCAAGATCCGGACGCGGCGTTGCCACCAGGGGCCAATTAAGCCTTACCAGCAGGGGCGACAACAGCACCAGGTATGGGACCCCGACGCGGTGGTGTCTCAGCGGGAGGGAACAGGCGGTGAGGGGCCTTGGCGCCCCACGTGGAGCGGCCGGTAGGGCCTGAGGAAAGGCCCGAGCCAGGCGGCGGGATCTCAGGCCGCTGGGGTGGCGACGGGAAGTGGGCTGAGACAGGCCGGTCTTTGCGGCACACACGTGTGGTTCGGGCCGCCTCCCCCCAGCCTTCTGGGCCAGGGGCTTCCCCAGACGGGCATAGGGCGGGAACGGAAATTCTAGGCCTACGATGCGCGCATTTCTTTCGTTTTTGGCGGGGACTAGGGGGTTTGAGCGTATTACTCACGTTCTCTCGAGGGAGAAAGGAGAAGATGTGGCTGGAGGTTCGTATGCTTGCTGTTTTCTAGTCTCCCGCGTTTCAGTTTGTGTGGGGAGGGGGCTGTCCCCCGGCAGTCCTCTTCCGAGGCACCGGGGGTGGGGATGGGGCGCTGTTACACAGAAAGTGGAATAACTTTGTTTCATCTTATTAATTCCGCGTCTCCCCTGCCGGTGTCCTTCGATCTGAGAGCATCAGCTTAGATTTCCCACCCCCCCATAACCGGGTTATAGTTACCTAGGCCCTGGGGCATTTTGAAAGTCCCTCTCCACCCTTACGTCTTTTCTCCGCTGCGAGGCTCTTCCCTCCTGCCTTCTATCCTCCCCCCCACCCCATTTTATTTTGGAGGCTAGAATTGGCTATTATGCACAGTTCACCGGGACTCCAGTCCTGATTTCACGCAGGAAATATTTTAATATTACGGGGTGTATTCTAGAAGTTTAGGTACTTTTGACACCCAGGAATGTCGGCAGTCTTATAATTGACCACCTTGTGCACTCATGGGTGTTTGAAATTATGAAAACGAGTTTATCCTAACTGTAAATGAGACATTTGATTTTGAGAAAATCCGATTTTTAAAAAACTCTTATTTGTTTGCTATGGGAATTGAATAGGAAACTGTTAAAAATTTATTTTAATAAAAGTCACTTACAGAACTTATCAGACTAAGGTGCAGGAAGTGTGTGTCTTAAACTTGTTAAAAAACAAAAGTATAGCAAAAGGGTTTGATAACTTGTTGCATCCTGTTAAAGGTAGAATTCCTAGATTGCTTTATTCTGGATGGTGATGGTTTTTGAATAACATGTTTGGTGATGGTGTTAAATTGTATCATTAAAAAGCAAAACTTTTAAAGTAGAAATTTGGGGGAAATTTTTCTTTAATAGTAAAAATGGTGATTTACAATATTAAGTAGCTCTCTGCTAATGTTTAGAAGTCTTGACATTACGTTTTCCCCCAGATAAATACAGAAAATGATTGGTTTTCAGATTTCTTTGTGAGGAACCAGGGGGTACTTACAGGCAAATTTAAGATTAGAATTCAGGTCACACGCCTGGCCATTTAACCTAATCCTTTTGTAGAATGGAAGTTAGACACACATGCTTTCTGTTTCTCCTGAAGAATAAATGTCTTTGAGTGCTTTCTTAGATCTTCTTAAAAGAAAGTTACTATATAAAAAGTGAAATGTTTTAAATACATATATTGGATGGTCTGGACAGAGACTAGAAAGGAGGTAATATATTCCAGGTGGCAAAAGTTACAATCACAGCTTATTTTTAAATGTACTTACATAAAAATCTAATTTTGGGGAGATGATGCCTTAACATCATAATACCTGTGATCCCAGTTGTCTTAGAGCTGATATGATTTTAGGCTGTTTAGTTTTGCTTTAGAGTTTGATAATTTATCATTTCTCCCTATGTAAAATACTTTTAGCTTCTGTCCTAGCCATTTAACTGAAGAAGAAAATACATTTTAGCTTTTGGATTGTGATTAAAGATGTTTGGGGTTTCTTGATCAACCCTCCCAGTGTTCCTTAATATTGGCAGAAACTACCAAAGTATCCAGGAGTATACCAAAAAAATGTTCAGTCTTTAAAATCTTAAAATGAAGACTGTCTTTAGTCCTTGCTGGAACTTTTGTGGACTTACAGACTACCTGCTTGCTGTCTACAATCGTAGTTTGTCACCTCTATGTTTTGCAGCAGCTGCTGAGTCATCATGAATAGCAAGGAGCTTCATGACATGGCATGTTTTACTCTAATGTTATTTGATTAAGTGTCCACGGGTTTCTGGGCAAAAAGGAAGTTTTTGGTTGTGTAGCAGAGGGTTGAAATAAGAATGAGAGGTCTGGCACTGTTAGTTCATGGATGTTTGCCATTGCCTGTCAGGCCAGTTAGCTTGTGCAGTCATGCAGTACCTGCAACTTTTGCATGTGTTCTACTGACTTGTAATTTCCTGTTTTGACTTCTGGTTTAGCTTTGCTGAGATACATCTAAAGATTACATTTTTTCCTTTTAACTTTTGATCTTTAAAATGCCATCTTTCTTGAAGTTTGGAGACAGAAATCCATTGTCTTACTCAACTAACTGAAGGGTAGTAACTTAAAGAATTGTAGAAGCAAAAATGAAGAACAGCCCTGAATAATGTAAGTCGATCATTTTCACTTGCCTTCTAACTCAGCCCAGATGCCTTTAGGAAATAGTATCATTTTTCTAGTTGGGAGTGAACAGGTCACCAGAGATGTGGTTTTTGTCACCCCTTCAGTTTCCTTTCCCATTTCTTGTGCAGATTGTCAGGCCCAGGAAGTCAGCTCTGGCTATTAAGCTTTTCTTAACAGTCACCACAAAAAACTTGAGCTCATGGGGAAACCAAAACCTTGCCTGGGAAAGAGTCTACTGCCACCTCCTGGTGAGAGGGAATTACTTGTTTTTGTCCTTTTTGGGGGGTGGGGTGTGTTTAAGGGGTTTTTGTCTTCTGGTTTGGAGCTGAGGGAATCCACTCATTTTATCTGCCTGGATGTAGTTTGTCTTACACCAAGTCGGTTTTTGCATTTAGCTATTTTAGAAAAAGGAGGGGACCTCTTTATTGAGTAGCTTAGATCAGGAGTCTGCAAACTTTTTTTTGTAAAGGGCCAGATAGTAAATATTTTAGGCTTTGTTGCCGTAAGTTCGTTGTTTTGTTTTTTACAACCTTTAAAAAATGTAAAAATCATTTTTAGCCTGAGGCTTGTATAAAAACAGGCTGAGGGCTGAGTTTGACCCACAGACCATGGTTTGCCTAACCCTGGTTTATATGATAGTTTGGGAATTTTTGTTCGGTAGTTTCTATATGATACTTTCTTCCAATATGTCCCACTTGGGATCCGATGGGGAAAAAGTACTCTCAGTTTTGTAATGGAATGATAATTTAGACATGGAATACTTAAGTCATTCCAGAAGTCACTAAGTGGTTCTGCCTTTACTTTTATCTTTATTTGCTTTATTATATCTTTATTATTTTTTAAAGATTTATTTATTATTTATTTATTTTGGAGAGCAAGTGAGCACAAGCAGGAGAGGGAGAGGGAGAGAGAATCTCAAGCAGATTCTGCGTTGTGCACGGATCCCAACTTGTGGCTTGCTCTCTTGACCCTGAGATCAGGACTTGAGCCGGAACCAAGAGTCAGGTACTCAACCGACTGAGCCACCCAGGTGCCCCTATTAGCTTTATTTTAGATGTTAAATACTATCAGTGGAAACAGAACTGGAAATAGTTGGTAGGGAAAAAATATACTATAATAGATTTAGAGCATCCAGGTTTGAATCCTGTTCTGCCAGGACTTAGAGAAGTTATTTAAATTCTCTCTGCTTAATTTATGCATCTGTAAAATGGAAATTGTTGTGAGGGTTAAATGAGATGAATAAATCTCTTACAAGAGGACCTGGCATATGTATAGTAAGGACTCATTTGAAACTGTTGCGATTAAATACAACCTTTTGTTTGTTTGTTTTTAAAGATTTTATTTATTTGAGAGAGAGAGAGCACAAGCAGTGGGGAGCAGCAAGGGAGAGGGAGAAGCAGACCCCCCCCCACTGAGCAGGGAGTCCGATGCGGGGCTCGATCCCAGGACCCCAGGATCACAACCTGAGCTGAAGGCGGTTGCTTAACCAACTGAGCCACCCAGGTGCCCTAAATACAACCTTCTAAAAAAAGATTTATTTATTTATTTATTTGACAGAGAGAGCGAGAGAGGGAACACAAGCAGGGGGAGTGGGAGAGGGAGAAGCAGGCTTTCTGCCGATCAGGGAGCCCGACGCGGGGCTCAATCCCAGGACCCTGGGACCATGACCTGAGCCGAAGGCAGACGCTTAACGACTGAGCCACCCAGGCGCCCCTAAATACAACCTTTTGATTTACATGTTTGTCTCTGAATTTTCCTGCTTCTTAGAGATTTTTCCCTTTATGTACCCAAGCTCAGTCTTTTATAGGCCTATATTGGATTTAGGGACTTGTTTACTGGGTGATGAGGCCAGACTTTGAACTGTTAACCCTCTTAAGTACTTATTTTCAAACACATTGTCTTCATAGAAATGTCAGTCATTGAAATGTGTATAGAGGAGAATAAATCCAAGTATTAAGTTGTTTAATGCTAGTAGGTTTTTTGTTTGTGATGAGAGGCCCTTGTGTGTGATATTTTATCAATTCACTTACCAATTTTTTTTTTAAGTTTTTATTTATTTATTCATGAGAGACATAGAGGCAGAGGCAGAGGGAGAAGCAGGCTCCCCACAGAACAGGGAGCCCGATGCGGGACTCGATACCAGGACACTGGGATCATGACCTGAGCTGAAGGTAGATGCTTAACGACTGAGCCACCCAGGCACCCACTTACCAATGTTTTTAATAAAATAAATGACAACAAAGCCCAGAGATTGTCTCTATATCCCAGAAAGTCCCCTCATGAGGCCTGTATTTATTAGTTTGAAGTAAAATGAAGACTTTGGTCTGAGGTCGTTAATTAAAACCATTTTCTTTAGGCACAGAATATTAAGGAAGATGTAATGACCTCATGTGTTTAGAAATGTTTTATTTGTAGCTACTTAGGTTGTCCTGGTTGTGATGTATTTATTTTTAAGATTCTTCTGTGTTAGAGGTAGAGTGATTTAAAGTCTTGCCACAAGATATAATTTACGCTGTTTACTATCAGAAACAGGATGGTAGAATGCCTTTCCTGCCTATAAATGTTTTAGTTTGCTTGATTTCGCTTATCTTCTTCATAGTGTGATTTAAAAAATACACTTTTTAAAAATTTTATTTAATTTATTATTATTTTTTTATTTTTTTAAATTTTATTTATTTATTTTTTTTAAAGATTTTATTTATTTATTTGAGAGAGAATGAGAGACAGAGAGCACGAGAGGGAAGAGGGTCAGAGGGAGAAGCAGACCCCCTGCCGAGCAGGGAGCCCGATGCGGGACTCGATCCCGGGACTCCAGGATCATGACCTGAGCCGAAGGCAGTCGCTTAACCAACTGAGCCACCCAGGCGCCC
>NC_058410.1:135999964-136069996 GCF_002201575.2 Neomonachus schauinslandi | reverse complement strand
CCTGAGCCGAAGGCAGTCGCTTAACCAACTGAGCCACCCAGGCGCCCTAAAAAATACACTCTTAAATCCAGTTTTCAAATAGATCATTTAAGAAAAGTGACAGTATCTTACAGGTAACTTTTAGTGGGTTAAACTGCTTTGGGCTTTATTTGGTCTCCTATGGCTAGTTTGAAAGGATTTAGGGGTTCCTTTTATTGTCCTTGTTTGATTACTTTTAATTATCTATTGATATCAGCTCTATAATATGGATAACTAAAAATAAGAGACTAAGCCCGGTCATGTTTCTCCTTACTGCATTAGGGCAGAGTTTTTTTTTTTTTTAAAGATTTTATTTATTTATTTGACAGAGAGAATGAGAGAGAGAGAGCACATGAGAGGGGGGAGGGTCAGAGGGAGAAGCAGATTCCCTGCCGAGCAGGGAGCCCGATGCGGGACTCGATCCAGGGACTCCAGGATCATGACCTGAGCCGAAGGCAGTCGCTTAACCAACTGAGCCACCCAGGCGCCCTAGGGCAGAGTTTTGAAGGAGGTTGAAATTTGTGGCCAGTTGTAGTTTAAAATTTTTTTAGCCAGCACAATTTTTATGCTCATGTTTTTTTTTGCCTTCATCTCTTGAGGCTGAGCAGAGAAATGAAAAGTATGGATTTTAAGTGGCTAGCAGGATTTGGACTGTGGATAGGGGAACCTTGGCTGCTGAATGACTATCTGTAGGTTGTAAAATATGACAAAGTAACTTAAATTTGGAAGTTAAATTCAGATTATTGAAACCAGATTCAATATAACCACGTTAGAATTTGTATACTTCATTACTTTTTTCACTCATGGAAATAGTTGTGTGTTAAAGTTATAATAGAGATGCACTGTTAACATTAATGTTAGAATAGGTATAAAACGGAATAACTGAAAGATTATGATGACATCTAGATTTTTACTCTTTAGCATTTAAGATGTTTTTATAATTAGATATTCTTTGTCTCATGTGAAGTCTTGGGTTCTTAGTCCTTTTCATTTGGGCTTGGAGGGAGCAAGGGGGAAAACTGATTACGGAAACTATGAAGTAAGACTTTCAAAAAAGTTTGGAAAGGAGAACCTAGTGACATGGGAGTTCATTGGGTAATGAGAGGAATTCAGTGGGTAACGGGAGTGTTCACAGAACCCTGGAAGAGAAGGAAGTGACAAGTCTCAACAAAATAAAGGCAGCCAAAAGAGCAGATAGAAATCAAAATGGAAGATGAATTGGGGTGCCTGGGTGGCTCAGTCGGTTAAGCGTCTGCCTTTGGTTCAGGTCATGATGTCAGAGTCCTGGGATTGAGCCCCATGTAGGGCTCCCTGCTTAGCGGGGAGCCTGCTTCTCCCTCTCCCTCTGCCCCTCTCTCACTTGTGCTGTCTGGCTCCTGCGCACACTCTCTCTCTCAAATAAAATCTTTAAAAAAAGAACCGAAGAGGGGTTATATTTGATATTTATAGTTAGAGATCCAGTGAAGTTATTTGAGAAAGGAGATTTTATAATCTGAATACTACTATTTAATAGAGGATAATGTGGAGAAAAGAGAGTTGAAGAGAAGTCAAGAAAACTAAAAACTAATAGAAATAGCCTTATACAAAGAGAGGGAAGACCATATACTCATGGTAAGGAGTTGGCCATGTAGGAGAGATGTCTCTGGTAATTCTGAAATTACAAATTGGTGAAAAGATACCACAAATTAGTGAAAAGATACACAAGAAAAGAATGTCTTTTTCTTTTCTTCTTCTTCTTCTTTTTTTTTTTTTTTAAAGATTTTTATTTATTTGAGAGAGAGAGAATGAGGGAGAGTGAGTACATGAGAGGGGGGAGGGTCAGAGGGAGAAGCAGACTCCCCGCCAAGCAGGGAGCCTGATGCGGGACTCGATCCCGGGACTCCAGGATCATGACCTGAGCCGAAGGCAGCCGCTTAACCAACTGAGCCACCCAGGCGCCCCTTTTTTTTTTTTTTTTTTTTAAAGATTTTATTTATTTATTTGACAGAGAGAGACACAGCGAGAGAGGAACACAAGCAGGGGGAGTGAAAGAGGGAGAAGCAGGCTTCCCGCCGAGCAGGAAGCCCGATGCGGGGCTCGATCCCAGAACGCTGGGATCATGACCTGAGCCAAAGGCAGGCGCTTAACGACTGAGCCACCCAGGCACCCCCCCTTTTTTTTTTTTTTTAAAAAGAGTTCTGAGTTAGAATTGTGGAAGAGCCTTGCCTCTCCTCCACCCTCTTTGATTAATCCTTGGCTGGTTAAAAGTAATTTGAAAAATTAATATAGTCACAGTGTCTTACACATTGAATGTGCTTAATATGTATTTGTGTTGAATTGGATTTACTTCCGGTCCCCAGATTATTTATTGTAAATATCAGTGGCATTTTTGACTTTTTTTTTTTGCCATGTTTTGGCAAACGAAGAACCTTTAGTTCTTGGAAAGAAAGAAAAGACTCAATCAGTTTAGTCCACATTTAAAGATTCACTCTTAATCCTTGAAATTAACTTCATTATTTATGATTACCTAGTGTAGATTTTGCTTTAGGGTTATAAGGAGTATTTTAAAAATCTTAATGCCCCGTTTGTTTTGTTGATTTTCCTAAGCCCTTCATTAATTTTGCTTTCTTTGGCTACCTTTCTGCTTTTCTTCATTTAGTTGGCTTTGTGTTGTCATTCCAGAGGGATGGTTCCATTTTCCCATACTCTTGGATAGGTTTCACAAGTTGTTTTTTGAAGGAAGGGCTATTAGTGTGGCAACAAAATGATATTTTCTTAAGGTGAAACTGTTACACCAAGAAAATGTATTATTTATTTTTGAATTCTAGATTTGCTGAAGTCCTTTTTAGCAATTTGTCACAGAATATTCCTGTGTGGGCATAAGAAATTGGTTGAGCAGTGCAGTTGTGGATAAATTTTTTTTCTTTTATTGCAGTTGTAGATAAATTAAAACAGCTGATCTGTGCACTGTACAGAACCTGCCTGTCCTCACAAGGTGATGCTCTAGTGGAGCTAATGGACAGACTGCTTATCATCCTGCTTGACAGATTGCCATCGTGTAGGAAGTACAGGGGGTGCCGATCCCAGACTTGGAGGATCAGAGAAGGTTTTCTGTGGAAAACTGACATCAAGTTATAATGGTGGCAGTTTTGCTTACCACTGAAGCCTCTGAAAGTTAGAGAAGTTAATCTGGTAAAGTAGGACTTAAATATTCACACCGTAGTAGACCTTTACTCTGTGTATCTCTCTTTCCCGGTCCATTTTTTTTTTTCTTTTTTTTCTAATTTTATTTATTTATTTGACAGACAGCGAGAGAGGGAACACAAGCAGGGGGAGTGGGAGAGGGAGAAGTAGGCTTCCCGCTGAGCAGGGAGCCCGATGCAGGGCTCGATCCCAGGACCCTGGGATCATGACCTGAGCCGAAGGCAGACGCTTAACGACTGAGCCACCCAGGTGCCCTGTCAGGGTTAAGTGGTTTTTCTTCAGGTCCATATAGGAAGCTGATTTGCCTCATTCCCGTAAAGACCTGAAACATTTTCTCTCAAGAACTCCTGAAAATGTAGACCTTTAGTGATAGCATCAGAGGACCTTTTTATTCCATAAGAAAACTACTTTTCCCGTTTTCTAGTTTCTTCACTCTTTCTCACTTTTCCATTTAGTGGCTGAAGTATCCTTTGGTACTTCAGAACTCTTAAAAAAAAAAATTGCTGGGCAGGGAGGTATCTCTCCAAGTCTATTTGATAGACAAAGTCCCTTATCTCTTTATAGTCTACCCAATTCTGTGCATAATCAGATTTCTATTTTCCCTAGCAGTTTTTAAAAATTCTAACATCTGGTAGTTGGTTATTTACTATAATGAAGTGTGTTAAATAAGTCTTTTATACTGGAAATAGATTCAAAAGTAGGCCTTTATATTTACTGCTGTTTTGATTTGCAGAGTTGATATTATAAAGTAGGTATTTACAAAATTGATACAATGGTATGATGTATTTGATAATAAGATAATCATGGAAATAGGGTGGTCTTTTAGGTAAAACTTTATTTTATTTTTAAATATTTTATTTATTTATTTATTTGACAGAGACACAGCGAGAGAGGGAACACAAGTGGGGGAGTGGCAGAGGGAGAAGCAGGCTTCCCGTTGAGCAAGGAGCCTGATGATGTGGGGCTCGATCCCAGGACCCTGGGATCATGACCTGAGCTGAAGGCAGACGCTTAAAGACTGAGCCACCCAGGCGCCCCGCCCCTCCGCCTTTTTTAAAGATCTGATTAGGTAAAACTTTATATTGTAGTTAAACTTGTACGACAGTTTACGTGTACCATGGCCTTAATTGGGAAACAGGTCACTGAGTTTTAGATGATTTTAGTACACTGGTTCTCAAACTTTAATTTGCGTGAGAATCACCTCAAGAGCTTGTTAAAACAAATTTGCATTTCTCACTTGCTCAAAGGTGACACCAGTGCTGCTGATTTGAAGACTTTAATTTGAGATCCACTGTTTTAGTCCTTTTATAGTGACTAGATAGGTATATAAGCTACAGAACAAAGGATTACCCAGATTCGCACACATATGATTAAAGAGTTTTAAAAGGTTTCAGTAGTGGGCGCCTGGGTGGCTCAGTTGGTTAAGTGACTGCCTTCGGCTCGGGTCATGATCCTGGAGTCCCCGGATCGAGTCCCGCGTCGGGCTCCCTGCTTAGCAGGGAGTCTGCTTCTCCCTCTGGCCCTCCTCCCTCTCATGCTCTCTGTCTCTCATTCTCTCTCTCTCAAATAAATAAATAAAATCTTAAAAAAAAAAAAAAGGTTTCAGTAGTTATTTAAGGCTTATTAGATTTTGTATTTATTAATAAGGTTACCAGAACCTTAGCATGTGCCAAGGACAGTCCTATATTTAAGACTTCACAATTTTTGTTCCCTCAGTCTATAATAGTTCACTAGAAATTTGCATGGCTACATCTTTGCTTATATAAAATAACTATCCCATTTTGCTCTGCTGCTTTATTTTTGTTCATAGCATTGAATCACCATATTATGTGTTCATATTATATTTACTAAGGTGGGTTTGCTCCCAGAGAGCAGGAACTTGTTTCTGCTGTCTCCCCACTGTTCCTTGCCTGACATGTAGTGTGTGATCAGTAAGTATTGATGGAATGAACAAAATAATGTCTGTGCTTACCTCTATAAGTTAGACAAGATTCTAAAATATTTTACAGAGATAAAGATTGGATGTAACTTTTGAGTAGTACAAGTGCTTCCCCAAGTGTTGTATGTGTGTTCCTTTGTTAAAGCTACATGGACTGACTTTAATTTTCATGTTCATTAGGATAAAAATTTAACAAATAGCACTGCTTTATCAGTTAGGGACCCTGCAAGAAACAAAGAAAGAGTCTACATAGAGATATGCTGGTGGTTAAAGGAGTAAATACTGGATAGCAAGATGCCCAGAAAATAGCAGCAGTGGGAAGCTGCTGCTCTTCCTAGGACTGCAAGGATAAGGAAGAAATGGTGTAGCTGGAGCGGAGGAATGGCCACCTGGCTGGAGCAGGGTTTTAGAGATGGGGCCTTTGAGCAGAGAGGAAGCTCAAGAATGACTTCTCTTTCCTTCTTTCCATAATCTCTAGTATCCCCTGGTATCTTAGGGGCCAATCCTACCTTCTGGTAAGAAGCCAGTTTGGTTGGATGGCCTGTCAAGGATGGAGTGAGGGAAGAGCAAGTGAAGACCAATGCAGCATCAAATCTGTGATTTGATAGATTTTATTGTGTAGGAAGAGCTAAATTTATTGAGAGAAATGAATGGATAGAAAGAAAACCGTTAATAATAGTACAGGTAAAAACCATGGCTAAAGTTTGGGGATCACTGGGAAAATATTTCTATAAGCAGTGTTATATTCAGCACAGTCCACTCACTGTAAGATTTGTTTTTCTGAGTAATTTTAGAGTATCTTACAATGTATTTTAATTACTGTCTGACTGGTGTTCCACATGTATATGTTTTCCAGATAATTCTTAGGACTTAAGTATAATTTTTATTTCCCTCTTACCGAGGGACCTTTTCCCTAAAATGTATTGTAATGTCCTGAAATTCATCTAATTTCCTAATGTCTTTAGGAAGTTCTCAAACTTTAGCATACATAGGAATCACTTGGGAAGGTTTGTTAAAACAGGTGAGCCCTGCTTTTCTGAGTTTAGTTGGGTTCAGAGAGGGCTTGAGGGGATGCTGACATTACCCGTAAAGGGACCGCACTTTGGGAACCATTACATGTGAGTCCACTGAGCTTAATTTTTGTGGTTGCCTTAGGGTCATTTACCCTAAAGGTATCCTGAAGTTGGGGATGTTGGTTTTTTATAATGGTTCCGGGTCAGTTTTAACACCTGTTGTTTCTTTTTACTGTCAAGATCTTCATGCTACCCTTCCTTGTGCCACCAGTAACTCCTCTCTCACTACTTTTCTTGTACTAGAGCAGCTGTGGGCTGTGATCAGATACATTGGTTAAATTTTAGTTTAGAAAAGAGAGAGATCCAAGCAAAGTTCATGAACTTTAGTGAGTGAGCTTTATTTTATCCATTTTGACTGTTCAATTTTGTTTACTGATTATTCTCCACAATACCTAATGCTGCCCCATAAGTGACCTTTGGTGAAGTATGGTGTTAATTTTAAGTTGTTCTGTACTTGCCCCCTCCTTTTTTTTTTTTTTAAAGATTTTTTTTAAAGATTTATTTATCAGAGAGAGAGAGCAAGCACAAGCGGGGAGAGGGGCAGAGGGAGAAGCAGGCTCCCCTCTGAGCAGGGAGCCCGATGTGGGGCTCGATCCCAGGATCCTGGGATCATGACCTGAGCCAAAGGCAGGCGCTTAACTGACTGAACCACCCAGGTGCCCCTAAAGATTTTTTATTTATTCATTTGAGAGACAGCGAGTGAGTGAGAGCAGGGGGGAGGGGCAAAGGGAGAGGGAGAAGCGGACTCCCTGCTGAGCAGGGGAACCCCCCCCCGAAATGTGGGGCTCAATCCCACAGTCCCTCAATCCCTGGGATCATGACCTGAGTCACCCAGGCGCCCTAGACTTACCCCCTTAAGTGAGTAGGGATCACAGGGAATCTCTGATACTTTTAGTAGCCTAACACCTTAAAAGTTCACAAAAAAACTTATTTTACCTTAAATTCTTGCTATCGTGCTCAAACTGCTTCTTATCAAGTTACTTTTTTTCAAGTCTTATTTAAATAATGTTATATCTTGTAAGCACTTTCCAATCTTTTGAAATGTATAGGGGGGTAAATAAATATTTAAGTATAAATAATAAGTAAAAATAATAAAAATAATAAATATTATATGTATCTTTTTATAAATACTAAATCATGGATGTAGTTATATAATCTTTCTTTCCAAAGGAACTAATACTGTGTAACATTAGCATTGAGAGAGGAACAGTGAATTTGTGCTTTTCAGTAGGGAGTCTTTTTTATAGGGCTCCTGGCTTTCTATGTTGCTGGAGAGCTTACATCATTGTGGTTTGGTTCAAAATTTCTGTTTGGAGACTAGGTGGAAAAATAATTACATATTTCTCAGTTGTTACCTATATCTTTCAAATCGTGGAGAAAATACTATTCAAGTGCCAGTATTAGAAGTGTGTTCCATCTTTTCCGTTGACAGGATATTTCAGGGTCTCTGTGTCTTGGGTTAGCTTTCGGAGTAAATTTATATATTCTGCCTTGATTTTAAACTGTTGTTTTTTGTACCTGCCAATTCATGTTTTCCCTCCTGTGATTCTTTCTTTGAAAGTCTACTAATGCTACTTTATGAAGGAAATCATTGCTTAAACTTGGTTATCTCCCCCCAGTTTGTTTCTGCTAGTTTTTTTTCTTCCTCATTAGTAATAAAATTATTAGTATTTCTGTTATATTTTGGAAATTGTGAAGTGCTTTCACATTATTTCATTTGATCTTCATTATAATTCTCTCTCAGGTTGGAGTGGATGTTGTTGTTTTACCTAGAGTAAATCAAAGTACAGGGATGTACTCAAGCTTTATCCTAGGTCCTACCAATCCCAAAGCCCTCCCTTACTTTATCCCTAGATAAACCATAGTGGTAGTGTTTGTACCTTAGGCAAGTTACTTAAAACTTCATTGTTTCTCTTCATCCATAAAGTGACATTATTAATATTAGCTTCATAAAATTATTGTGAGGATTCAATTAAAATGTATAAACTACTTAGAACAGTGCCTGGCACATAGCAAAGCCACAATAAATGTTAATAGTACTGATAGTTGTTGTACCACATTTTTTCCCTCCCTTTAATAGTTGTCATAATAAAATTAATTCCTTAGATCTTCAGACAACATTTGATGTAACAAAATTTTCCCATAAAAAAAATCTTAGGGGGCGCCTGGGTGGCTCAGTTGGTTAAGCGACTGCCTTCGGCTCAGGTCATGATCCTGGAGTCCCGGGATCGAGTCCCGCATCGGGCTCCTTGCTCAGCGAGGAGTCTGCTTCTCCCTCGGACCCTCCCCCCCTCATGCTCTCTCATTCTCTCTCTCTCAAATAAATAAATAAAATCTTTAAAAAAAAAAAAAAAAAAAAAAATCTTAGGTTATTTATTGAGTTTATTATGTTGGATTGTTATATGTCTTTAAAAACCTCATTTTTATTTGTCCAATTTTTTTCTTAATGTGCAATAAAATAATTGCTTGAGGAAGCTGTTGAAGGTATTGTTTATGTTGCTTTTTTTTTTTTTGCAGTTTTATACCTTTATTTGACAATCAGCGATTAGTTCTCATCCACATTAACTAGATTTTTGAAAGTGGTGACAGGTACATAGGTAACCAACGTATAGAGTTTGTTTGGTGAAACTTCGTCCTCGTTACATTTTCTGGACAACGGCACATGGGTATGGTTATGGACCATTCCTTATTCCTTTGGTCCAGACAGCTTTGTGGAGCCTGGTGTCGATGTGCACATCTGGAATTCCCATCTCCTTCATGGCACATTTCTGGATCTCTTTGAGTGCCTGAGGGGCACGCTTTTTGTGCCCACTCTGTGGATGCACTTGTGGATATTGATGGTGTATTCTCTGGTCACTACCTCGTTGATGGCAGAACGGCCCTTCTTGCCACCCTTCTTTGCAGGAGCCATTCTGCCGGGCCCTGGTTGGAAAGGAAGTGTTACTTCTTTTAATATGCTAGAGTCAAAATAGATGCCTTTTCTCTGGGATTATAATATTTTAGTGCATTATCTTATTACTCAATCTAAAAAGTATATGGCTTATTTGATGGTCTGTAGGAGTTTTTAAGGGTTAGAATATGAGGCCATTTGGGGCAGTTATTGACTCATGGATGTCTGGATATGGAAGAAAGAAAAAAGTAGGAATTTCATAATGTCTGTAAAATTTGTAAAAACCATCATGTCAGCATTAACTCAACTGAACTTCAGGAAACTTTGTTGGAAGTAGTCATGTTTTGATTGATACGGCTTTCTGTAATTAGGTACATATTTAAAAAGATAAATTTCTAAAACTGCTTTATGTATTTCTTCCTCCAACAGGGCATTCTTAGCAGGGTTACAGAATCTGTTAAGAACATTGTGCCAGGATGGCTACAAAGATACTTCAACAAGAATGAAGATGTATGCAGCTGCTCAACAGACACAAGAGAGGTACCACAGTGGCCAGAAAATAGAGAAGATGATCATCTGGTATATGCCGATGAGGAGAGCCCTAATATTCATGATGGGAGAATCACTCCTGAGCCAACAGTCAGTAATACAGAAGGTACATAGAATATGAATATTTTGTTACGTGTGATAGGTTTTCATAAATCTCTTTATATTACCTTGCTGTTGTAAATCTCATTGGGTAGTATATAAACCCTGTAGGAGGAGGGTGATGATCAGGTTCAAATGAGTTATTTATCAGCTTTTTGTTTAGTAAGGGAGGTTGATATATCAGTTAAGAATGCAAGCTCTGGGGTTAGACTTGGATTTTGAATTTTCAGACCATCAACTGTCATATGGCTTTTTGGACAAGAGAGTCTATTTTCTCCTCAGTATCCTCATAAATTGTTTTGAGAACAGTAGATGTGACACCCTTCTAATGGGTCCTGGCACTAAGGGAACACTGTATAAGTGTTAATTGTTACGGTGAAACTGTGCTGATGCCTCCCCCAACACTAGAATTTAGGTGCAGTATAACCGCAGCTGGCTCCTATCCTTTCTGCAGCAAGCTCAGCCGGGGCATTGGTCTTAGAATTAAGTGATCCTGCATTTTAACGGCTTGAACGTTTTTGGATCCTCTTACAGCATTTTGATGGGGTTTACAAATATTCAGTAGCTTCAGTATAACCTACGAATATGGCATATTTGGAAATAATTACTGTCATTTCACTGTATATAGTTTTTACAGCTTTCTTGAGATACAGTTCACATACCCATTTAAAGTGTACAGTTCAGTGTAAAAGAATGAAACCGGACCACTTTCTAACACCATACAAAAAAATAAACTCAGAATGGATTAAAGATCTAAATGGAGATCTACAACCATAAAAATCCTAGAAGAGAGCATAGGCAGTAATTTCTCTGACATCGACCATAGCAACATTTTTCTAGATATGTCTCCTGAGGCAAGGGAAACAAAAGCAAAAATAAACTGTTGGGACTACATCAAAATAAAAAGCCTTTACACAGCGAAGGAAACAATCGACAAAACAAAAAGGTAACCTACTTGAATGGGAGAAGATAATTGCAAATGATACATCCAATAAGGGGTTAATGTCCAAAATATATAAAGAACTTCATCAATTCAACACCAAAAAACTCCAAACATTCCAATTAAAAAATGGATGTAGGATCTGGGTAGACATTTTTCCAAAGAAGATCTAAAGATAGCCAACAGACATACGAAAAGATGCTCATCATCACTCATCATCAGAGAAATGAAAATCAAAACCACTATGAGATCACCTTAAACCTGTCAAAATGGCTAAAATCAAAAAGGCAAATAAGTGTTGGCAAGAATTTGGAGAAAAGGGAAACCTCGTACACTGTGATGGGAGTGTAAATTGGTACAGCCACTGTGGAAAATGTGGAGGTGGAGGTTCCTCAGAAAACTAAAAATAGAATTATCATATGATCCAATAATTCCACTACTGGGTATTTAAAGAAAAAGAAAACACTAATCTAAAAGATAAATGCACTGCTATGTTTATTACAGCATTGTATAACAGCCAAGATATGGAAGCAATCTGAGTGTCCATCGATAAGACGAATGGGTGAGGAAGATGTGGAACACACACACACACACACTGTAATGATACGTGACCATAAAAAAGGATGAGATCTTGCCATTTGCAACAACATGGATGGACCTAGAGGGTATTGTGCTAAGTGAAATAAGTCAGAGAAATGAGAAAGACAAAACCATATGATTTCAGTCATGTGGAATCTAAAAAAACAGATGAATAAACAGAAAGCAGGATCAGAATTATAAATACAGAGAACAAACAAACTGATGGTTTCCAGAGGGGAGGGTATAGGGAGGTGGGCAAATAGGTAAAGTTGGGCGGGAGATACAGGCTTCTAATTATGGAGTAAATCACGGGGATGAAAGGCACAGCATAGGGAATATAGTCAATGATATTGTAATAGTGTTTTATGGTGACAGATGGGAGCTATACTTGTGAGCATCGCATAATGTATAAACTTGTTGAATCACTATGTTGTACACCTGAAACTAATGTTGTGTGTGAACCTATACTCCAAAATTTAAAAAGATAAAAGCGTTCAATTCAGTGGCTTTAAATATATTCACAGAGTTGTTCAGCCATCACCACAGTCA
The DNA here is from genome assembly GCF_002201575.2 of Neomonachus schauinslandi. Classification (NCBI taxonomy): domain Eukaryota; kingdom Metazoa; phylum Chordata; class Mammalia; order Carnivora; family Phocidae; genus Neomonachus; species Neomonachus schauinslandi. Next base: position 136,058,177 of record NC_058410.1, on the reverse strand, counting down.
GTTTTAGGACGTTTTCATCACCATCCTTATCACAACCCCCAAATCCTACACCCATTAGTAGTCATTCCCCATCCCAGGCAACCACTGATTTGTCTTTGTCTCTCTGTAGATTTGCCTAGACTGGACGTTTCATATAAATGGAGTCACAGAATATGTGGTCCTTTGTGACTGGCTTACTTCACTTAGCATAATGTTTTCAAGGTTCGCCCATGTCCTGGCATGCATCAGAACTTCATTTCTTTTTATTGCCAGGCAATATTCCATGGTATGGATAAAACTACATTCTGTTTATCCATTCATTAGTTAATGGACATTTGGGTTTTTCCACTTCTTGAACATTATGAATACTGCCGCCATGAATATTCATGTGCAAGGTTTTGTGTGGCTGTGTTTTTTCTTGTGTGTATACCTAGGAGTAGAACTGCTAGGGCACATGGTAATTTTAACATTTTGAGGAATAATTGTTTTCCAAAGTGGCTGTACCATCTTGCCTTCCCACCCACAGTGTATGAAGATTACAATTTCTTTACACCCTCACCAATATTTTCCATTTATAAATGTTTTTTTAAAGTTTATTTTTTATTTTTTGTAATCTCTGCACCTAACATGGGGCTTGAACTCATGACCCTGAGATCAAGAGCCGCATGTTCCTCTGACTGACCCAGCCAGGCACCCCTTTCATTTTTTTTATTATAGCTCTTCTAGTGGGTTGAAGTGGTATCTTGTGGTTTTGATTTGCATTTCCAGGATAACTAATAACACTGAGCATCATACCATATGCTTATTGGTTGTTTGTATATCTTTGGAGAAATGGCTTTTTGCATCTCCTTTTTCCATTTTTTTTTTTTAAATTTTATTATGTTATGTTAGTCACCATACAATACATCATTAGTTTTTGATGTAGTGATCCACGATCCATTGTTTTTGTATAACACCCAGTGCTCCATGCAGTACGTGCCCTCCTTAATACCCATCACCGGGCTAACCAATCCCCCCTCCCCCCACCTTTTTCCATTTTTAATTGGGTTATTTGTCTTTCTATTGTTGAATTGGAAGAGGTCTTTATATATTCTGGATATAAGTCCCTTTTAAGTATAGGGTTTGCAGATATTTTCCCCCTTCTGTGGATTGTCTTTTTTACCTTCTTGATGGTGTCCTTTGAAGCACTAAAGTTTTTAATTTTGATGAAGTCCGGTTTCTCTCTCCATATGTTTCTTTCTGTGTATATATTTTTTCTTTCACAACATGTTTTAGCTTATTTATAATTATAAAAGTTTCCTAACGCTGTGTTGAAGTCTTGTCTTGCCTAAATAATTAATGTGGGTGTATGGCCTGTTAATTTTGGTGGACATAGTAACCACCTTTTCCTGCCTGATTGGCTTGTCGTGAAATATAGTGACAATGAAATAGGCCTGAAAAAAATAATTACCAGTGTGGACAAATGGCTTACCTGTTTTCTTAGTAATACTCGATTTGGCTTAGTCTTTAAATGTTTGCTTATTTTTTTATTAGAATAACTTAGGAAGTTCTAATATCTATACTTGGGACAGATTTCTTTCAAATACATTATCAACAACCGCCTTGAGGCTTAATCTAGTAGGTCTATGCTGATTGCCTCCATGTCATTTTTTTTTTCATGGGCATTGAAGGGGACCCTGGTTTCTCTTTTCATTAGAGACTTCTGGTGTTCTCCAGCCTATATCCACAGTGACTGACACTCTTTTCCATCTTAATGAGTGTACTTTTGAGGATTAACTAACTTGAAGAATTAATTTAGTTCAGGTGTGAGATAAATGGAGTGTTTCTCATTTTATATCTATAAAGTTCTTTTTTGTGTGTGTTTGTATTTTCATCAAAATAATGGAATTAATTTAGTGGTGTGCCAAGGTCAGTTCCAACTTGGATTTTATTCATTATGTTATTAAGTTTATATCCTAGCTTTTCTGTTACATGTATAGTATACATACCTCTGTGAGTTAGCTTCTAAAATTACTATGGAAGATTTTAAACTGCGCAAGTAAGGATAGTGCAGTGAAACCCCCATGTACCCATTACCCAGCTTCAAAGACAACCAACTTATGACTGATCTTGTTTTCTCTCTTCCCACACTTACCCACTTTCCCACCCTAACTCCTTTAATTATGTAGAAGCAAATTGTGAGCCGCTTCTTGATACTAATTTCAGGAACTTGATAGCATTTCCCACCTCATTCTTATCTTAGATCTGAACCCTGCTCCTATCTTTTTTTTTTAAAGATTTTTTTTATAAAGATTTTATGTATTTATTTGAGAGAGAGACAGCACGAGCGGTGGGGAGGGGCAGAGAAAGGGAAAAGCAGGCTCCCCCCCCCTGAGCAGGGAACCCGATGAGGGGCTGTGGATCATGACCTGAGCCAAAGGCAGACCTTTAACCAACTGAGCCACCCACGTGCCCCAATCCTGCTCCTATCTTAAACTTTGTTAGTTCCAGGTAGTTCTTTTCTCACAGTATTTACTGCATTATTCAGTAGTTGTAATCACATAATGTGTGATTTAAAGTACCACTGATAACTCCCCAGTGTGATGAATATTATCTTACTAGATAAAGAACTGTTTACTCTCAAACATAACATTTGAATTTGACAGTGCACTTTTTTTTTTTTTTTTAAAGATTTTATTTATTTATTTGACAGAGAGAGACACAGCGAGAGAGGGAACACAAGCAGGGGGAGTGGGAGAGGGAGAAGCAGACTTCCTGCCGAGCAGGGAACCCGATGTGGGGCTCGATCCCAGGATCCTGGGATCATGACCTCAGCCGAAGGCAGACGCTTAACCGACTGAGCCACCCAGGCGCCCCGACAGTGCATTCTCAAAAAACAACTTAGACCTATCTGCTCTTAAAGTGGTGTCAAATTATAGAAAGCTTAAATTAATTGAAAGCTTAAAGCAGTCCTGAATGTTGTTTACTCAATTTTACCAGTATAACTTTTTTTTTTTTTTAAAGATTTTATTTATTTATTTGACAGAGAAAGACACAGCGAGAGAGGGAACACAAACGGGGAGTGGGAGAGGGAGAAGCAGACTCCCCGCCGAGCAGGGAGCCCGATGCGGGACTCGATCCCGGGACTCCAGGATCATGACCTGAGCCGAAGGCAGTCGCCTAACCAACTGAGCCACCCAGGCGCCCTACCAGTATAACTTTTATATTAATAGTAACTAGAGCTGGAGGGTATTGTGCATTCTTCAAATAGTACAGGGCAGTAAGAACAGTTATGGAATCTGTGGCCCATTTAAAATCTGTTGTCTGCAGCTTTCTGCCTGTGTACCTCGTTGTGTTGACTGTCTTAATGATGGTGAGCCTTTGCGTGTCTGGATTTCTTCTGCTAGGTTAGTGGAATCTGAAATAATGTACAGGTTTCATTGAGTCAGTTATGAGTTCAGGCCTCTGAAAGACTCCACAATGGCATATCTAGTACACTAGTCAACAGTAGATTGAAGTTGTAGACTGCTTTGTCTAATTGATACCATGTGATTAAAGGTATACTCTTAGAAACTGAGCATGTGTGGCTGATATAAATCTGTAGATGACATGGCCTTGTTTAGTCTTATCCCAAACTATGTCTTTTGGGCTTGGTTTTGGGCGGAAAGAAGCTCTGTAAGTATTAAAAAGTACCATTGCTGTTAGCATCATGCCTTCAAGTAGAAGTAGGTCATAGTAGATTTCTTTTTCCTTTGTAGTTTCTGTGTAGACTAGATTTAGCGGATGTCTGCCAATAGCTAGAAAATTGTCCCCTTTTATCCTATAGGATAAACTGATGCAGGGATGAGAGAATGGGATAAGTAAAAAACAGTTTTATGATCTAATATACTACAAAATTAGAATACTAAATACCCTAAGGAACATTTTAATCTTTATGTATGTGTGTTCTGACTGCAGAGAAATTGAAATAATACAAGCTTAACTGTTAATACCGGTAGATTTTCAGACTCTAGCCCGTAGCTGTCTTAACTGGAGTGAGCTTGATAAGAAATTACTACATATAAAACAATTTAAATGTTCTATTGGATTTTTAAAGTATGGTTTTTCATGAATAGTGATTTTTTTTTTTTGAAGATTTTATTTATTTGACAGAAAAAGAGCATGTGAGAGAGCATAAGCAGGGGGAGCAGCAGAGGGAGAGGGAGAAGCAGGCTCCTGGCTGAGCAGGGAGCCCGATGCGGGGCTTGATCCCAGGACTCTGGGGTCATGACCAGAGCTGAAGGCAGACGCTTAACCCACTGAGCCCCCCAGGTGCCCCTCTTTTGGTTAATTTCTAAGTGTTTTATTCTTTCCGATGCTATTGTTAATGGAACTTTTCTTTTTTTTTTTTTTTTAAGATTTTATTTACTTATTAGAGAGAAAGCAGGAGAGTAGGGTGAGGGGCAGAGGGAGAAGCAGACTCCCCACTGAGCTGAGCGGGGGGAGGGGGGGAATCCGATGCGGGGCTCGATCCAGGGGCCTCCAGGATCATGACCTGAGCTGAAGGCAGACATTTAACCCACTGAGCCACCCAGCCACCCCTGGAATTGTTTTCTTATTTTACTTTTCAGAATGCACATTGTTAGTGTATAGAAACACAACTCATTTTTGTGTATTGATTTTGTAATCTGCTACTTTGCTCAATTTGTTTATTCCAGCGGGGGGTGGGGGGTGTGTGTGTGTGTGTGTGTGTAATATTTAGGAGTTTCTACATATAAGCTATATCATTTGTGAATAGGATATTTTACTTCTTCCTTTCCAATTTGGGTATCTTTCTTCTGCTTGCCTTACAACTCTGGCCAGAGCTTCCAGTACTGGGTTAAAAAGAAGTGGGTACAGCAGGTATCCTTGTCTTGTTCCTGATTTTAGAGGAGAATCTCCGTCTTTCACCACTGGGTTTGATGTTAGCTGTGAGTTTTTCATATATGGCTTTTATCAAGTTGGTGTTTCCTCCTAGTCCTAGTTAAGTGTTTTTATCTGCATCTTATTTTTTGCATTAAGAATACCTTGAAACTAATCCAGAATCGTTTTGTATTGCTTATGCTGTGAAGTATTTTTGAAGACATACTTCTGGGAAGAAAATTACAGAGTAGCAAATACAGTCCAGCAGCACATTAAAGAATAGCAGAATCTTCTTACTGGGAAGAGTTAATCTTGGGATGTAAGGAATCGTTCATCATGAGGGACTTACTAATATAATTTAGCATATTTATAGGTGAAACAATCTTACAATTTTTTTTTCTGGTAGATACTTAACAGGCATTTGCTAGAACTTTAAGTCCATTCTTCTTTATTTCATTTAGAAATTGGAGACCACCACTTCCTTAACATGTTAGTCATTCAGAGGCCAGAATCACATGTTATGGTGAAACATTAGAAACATTCCCATTATCAGGTATAAATTGGAAGCCCATCATTACTACTTCTAGATATTAAAGATGTAATTATAGAGGTTGTATGTAAATGTGTAAGTACTGGGAAGAAGGAGGCAAAATGATCCTTCCTTGCCAGTAATACCCAGAAAACCTAAGCCAATTGATTAAAAAAAACAAAATAAAACAAAACTTGTTAGAATAAGAGAATTGTAGAAATTAATCACAAAGTAATATAGGAAAAAAACCCAATAACTCTTTTTTTTTTTTTTTAAAGATTTTATTTATTTGACAGAGAGAGAGCACAAGCAGGGGGAGCAGTAGAGGGAGGGGGAGAAGCAGGCTCCCCGCCGAGCAGGGAGCCCGATGCGGGACTCGATCCCAGGACTCCAGGATCATGACCTGAGCCGAAGGCAGCTGCTTAACCAGCTGAGCCACCCAGGCGCCCCAAAACCCAATAACTCTTATTTAAACAGTAACCAGTTAGAAAGTATGAAGGAAGAAAGGATCCCACTTATAATATCAAACCACAAAAATATATAGAAATAAACTTAACAAGGAGTGTATAGTATTCTAGAAGAAGAAATTCTTTTAAGTTCTGCTGAGGGACGTAACGGAGACCTGAACAAAAGGAAAAGTCAGTAGTAAAATAATGCTGGGCATGATAGCACTTCCCTTTTTAAAATCTTTTAACTGGGGGCACCTGGGTGGCTCAGTTGGTTAAGCGTCTGCCTTTGGCTCAGGTTATGATCTCAGGGTCCTGGGATGGAGCCCCACACATTGGGGCTCCCTGCTCCAGGGAGTCTGCTTTTCCCTCTGTGCCTCCCTCACTCATGCCCTCTCTCAAATAAATAAAATCTTTTTAAAAAATTTTATTTATTTATTTGAGTGAGAGAGAATGAGAGAGAGCATGAGAGGGAAGAGGGTCAGAGGAAGAAGCAGACTCCCTGCTGAGCAGGGAGCCCCATGTGGGACTCGATCCCAGGACTCCAGGATCATGACCTGAGCCAAAGGCAGTCGCTTAACCAACTGAGCCACCCAGGCGCGCCCTCAAATAAATAAAATCTTAAAAAAAACCAAAAACCAAAAAACTTTTAGCTTTAGTGTGATCCAGATCAATTTTAACGAGTCTATTAGGAACTTTGAACATATTTAAAATACTTATTTTTATTTTATTTTTTAAATATTTATTTACTTATTTAGAGAGCACAAGGGGATGGGCAGAGGGAGAGAATCTCAAGCAGACTCCCCGCTGAGCACAGAGCCCAATATGGGGCTGGATCTCACAACCCTGAGATCCCAACCTGAGCTGAAACCAAGAGTCAGATGCTCAGCCGGCTGTGCCACCCAGGCACCCCTAAAATACTGATTTTAAAGCCTTTGTTAAGGTTAAATTGGCTATCTTATATTCAATTCCTGTTGACTGTTTTTCCCCTCACTATTGATCGCATTTTTGTTATATCAAATGGTTTCTGCCCAAATAGTGTCATTTTGAATAATATATGTAAAGATTCTGAATGCTGTTACCTTCCCATGAGGAGTATTGATTCTTGTTTGAGCAGGCAGTTGTTATTAAGTGATCATTTTGAACTTTGTAAACTTAGTTTTATGTTTTGTTACTGTGTATCTCTAGAAGGTCCAAGGTGTTTAAGTTCCCTAAAGTGGTAGGACTTCCAGCCTCCAAACTGTTTCCCCTGTGGCTTTTAGGACATCATCCTTAGTCTCAAGGGGAAGCGTTTCCAACATCTCAGCTGAATGCCATGGATTTTAAGGAGGTGCTTATAAAAGGGATCTCTAAGTTCTGGCCACACTGTAGCTTCTGTGTGCTTAGCACTGCTTCTTGCCGCCTAGCATTGCTCACCTCCTGTGTCTGTTTTCTCAACTCTATAGCAGCTGGTATTTGGTAAAGCCTTAGATAGTCTTACTCTGTGCATGGATAGCCCATTCATTCTCTGGACACTCCCATTTGGACTTTTGAAGGCCCTGCCCTAACCAGTTTTCTACTGTCCAGTGCCCCATTCTGATTTCTGCCTGTCATGTTCTGCTTGGACTCCAGTTTTCTCTTCCAGGTCCGAAAATATACCTAGGTAGAGAGCCAGGGTAATGATAGGGCTCACTTTTTGAGTTTTCTATTTATTCTGAGTTTTTGAGTGCTGTTTTCTGTTGTCTGAAAGATGTCTCATATTTTGTCCAGTTTAATAATTATTTAAATTATAGTAGAAGGGCTAGTCTGGAGGCCCAGTTATTCCAGCCTAACTGTAAGTCTTTTGTAAACTTGACAAATGATTTTAAAATTCTTGAAAATATACCTGAAGATGAACAGAGAGATTCTGAAAAGGAATAAAGGGAATGTGGGGGGTAGGTTGGAGTAACTTTTACAGTTACTAAATGTGTTCCAAAGTTAGAGTAGGTAAAACATTATAGTACTGGTAAAGATATATCAATCGGGAAAGGAGTGAAAAGCCTTTGGAATTTAGTATTGTGGTAGTGGCGGCTTCTCTATCAGTGATTAAAAGATAGCTTATATAAGAAGGTTATTTTAGAATATGAACAGGCTAACCATTTGGAAAACAAGCTGAATCATTTGTTCACTACTACGTCATAACTGATTCCAGATGGACTCAAGATTAAACATTATACTGACATAAAAGTAACTGTACAGTACCAAAAAAATGAGTAAAAATTTAAATTTCTTATAGTCTTGTTAAAGTCTTTGTAAACGAGGTACAGGTTATTTTCTGTACTGCAAAAGACACCATCAACAAAATGAATAGGTTCAACCAATTAGTTGAAAAATTAGTTGTAATATTTCAGATCATATCACAGTATCTTACTGATCAAAAATTAGATTTTACTAATCTTAATAGTAAGAGGGACTGTATCAGTAAGCAGTTAATAAAAGGAGAAATATAAATGACCAATGAATATAGAGAAGAATGCTCAATATCCCTCTCGTTTAAGTAAATGCAAATAAAATGATGATGCCGTTTGACATAGTAGATTGACAGAAATCAGGAAAGGTTAATATCCAGTGTTAGAGAGGATGGTGGAAATGTCCATTGTCGTTTGCTGTTTGTGGGAGTCTAACTTGACAGGATCATAGTATGTCTCATAAGCAAAAATGAGCACGCACTCTGATCCAGTCCAGACAGCAGTTCCACATATCAGTGTTCATCCCATTGAATCTCATACCTTGGATACTTAGGCAGCTTTAGGGGCCCAACTTAGGCTTACAGAATCAGATATTTTTGTGGATAGCTTAAAAGTGTTTAATAATTTGTCTTCATGTTTCTGTCATATTCTTAGAGAACCATGGATTAATCCAAAAGAATACTCTGAAAAGTATGCAGATATCAGTGCATATTTGTTTGATGGAGCATTGGGAAAATAATCACATAAATATAATCAATGACTATGATAAAATACAATGTGGTCTTTAAAGGGAATGCTTTGTATATAGAGACAATTATATTGGTAAACAGAAAAACAAGTCCTAGAACTGGATGCATGGTGTGATTATATAATTAGGGAAAACATTTATGTATGCATATAAAATATCTGGGAGGATATACAGATTTAATAGTGGTTATGTCTGGAGGAACCAGACATCCTTTTTGTTTCATGACTTTCTTATATAACTTCTTTGATTTTATTTTTTATAAGCAAGTTTTATAATACCAATTCAAGGAAAATAAAGGACCATGCACTTTTAGAAGTTGTATGTGAACCCTGAAACATGGTTTGATACTAGGTTAAGTAAGTTCATTGCCGTTAGATGAAACCTTGTTTGGCTAAAGAATAGCCTAAATTGGGCTTATCATGGGAGGCTTCAGTGACTTGCATTGAAGCTATATTTATTATATAGTATGTTTTTTTAAACACCATTTTGTTGTGATATTGTATTTTTCTAAGCTGTATTTTCATAATATTAATGCCTTTTTTTTTAAGAACCCTCAACAACTAGTACTTCTTCAAATTACCCAGATGTATTAACAAGGCCTTCTCTTCATCGGAGCCATATGAATTTCTCCATGTTGGAATCTCCTGCATTACACTGTCAGCCCTCCACATCCTCGGCATTCCCAATTGGCAGTTCTGGATTTTCCCTTGTAAAGGAAATTAAAGATTCTACCTCTCAGCATGATGATGATAACATCTCAACTACCAGTGGTTTTTCTTCAAGAGCTTCTGATAAAGGTATTCTTGGCATTTGGTAGTGAAGTTAAATTTCATGGGATAGGTTTTTTCTGACTTCTAATTTCCATTTTCTTGTAATTAGTGCTCCTACTCTGCAGTGCACATTTTTGTTTCAGATATAGCTGTTACAAAGAACACTTCATTGCCACCTCTGTGGTCCCCAGAGGGTGAACGTACTCCCTCACTCTCACAGCACATTGCCACCAGCTCAAAAAAACCAGCATTCAACTTATCTGCCTTTGGAACACTTTCCCCTGTGAGTACTAATACGATTTGATTTAATCACATTGGTTTTGAGTGTTTATTGCTCATAATTTATTGTTGTGTTTCTGTGCAGTCACTTGGGAATTCTTCAGTCCTTAAAACAAGTCAGCTTGGAGATTCTCCTTTTTATCCTGGAAAAACAACGTATGGTGGGGCAGCAGCTGCTGTAAGACAGCCGAAACTACGAAACACACTATATCAGGTTGGTTTGAATAGGAGAAGGACTGGGAACTTTAAAAAAAAAAAAAAGATAATAATTGACAGGTAACTGATGGACCTCAAATGGAGTTGTGGTTCGGTTATTTTTTTGGTAAAGTGCTAGAACTGTGGATTAGAAACATTCTTTTCATTTAGGGACTGTCTGAACATTATTTTAGACCTAAGTGAATATTTATTCATTACATTTTTGAGTGTGTTATATGCATCTGTGCTTTAGGAATTAATTTAGGAGTTAATATTTCTTTTTTAAAAAAATTGAGGTGTGGGCGCCTGGGTGGCTCAGTTGGTTAAGCGACTGCCTTCGGCTCAGGTCATGATCCTGGAGTCCCGGGATCGAGTCCCGCATCGGGCTCCCTGCTCAGCAGGGAGTCTGCTTCTCCCTCTGGCTCTCCTCCCTCTCATGCTCTCTGTCTCTCATTCTCTCTGTCTCAAATAAAAAAATAAAATCTTAAAAAAAATAAAAAATAAAAAAAAAATTGAGGTGTAAATTATGTATAGTAAAATTTACCCTTATTAGAGTAATTGAATTTTAACAGAATACATAGAGTTGTGTACCCACTCTGCAAAGTATTGAATAAACATTTCCATCACCCCAAATGTTACCTTATGCCTCTCTGTAGTTGACCCCTCTTTCTGCTTTCCACCCTCTGGCAACCACCGATCTATTTTCTTTCCCTGTAGTTTTGATGTTTCCAGAATGTCATTGAAATTTAATCAATACAGTTTCTAGCCTTTTGAATATGGCTTGTTCTACTTAGCATAATGCATCTGAGATTAATACATATTTTTGCCTTTATCAGTAGTTCCTTTTATTGCTGAGGTGTAATTTGTTTATCCATTCACTAGTGAAAGGACACTTGGGTTGTTTCTGATTTGGGGCAGTTGTGATTAAAGTGGTTATGAACATTTTGTGTAAACATAAATTTTCATTTCTCTTGGGTAAATACCTAGAAGTTGGCTGCTGGGTCTTATGGTAAGTATACATTAAACTTTATAATAAATTGCCACACTGATTTCCAGAATGGCTGGTACCACTTTGCATTCTCAGCAGTGAATGTTCTGGGCAGCACTTGTCATCAGTTCTTTGTTTTTTGTTTTTTTTATTTTAGCCATTCTAATAGGCATGTAGTGGTAACTCCACATTACTGTGGTTTTTATTTATGAAACTGAGCATCATTTTGTGTGCTTATCTGCCATAAATGTATCATCTTTAGTGAAACATCTGTTCAAATCTTTTGCCCATTTTTTGTTTTAAAGATTTATTTATTGGGGCGCGTGGGTGGCTCAGTTGGTTAAGTGTCTGCCTTCTGCTCAGGTCATGATCTCAGGGTCCTGGGATTGAGCCCTGCATTGGGCTCCCTGCTCCGTGGGAAGCCTGCTTCTCCCTCTCCCACTCCCCTTGCTTGTGTTCCCTTTCTCACTGTGTCTCTCTCTGTCAAATAAATAAATAAAATCTCAAAAAAAAAAAGATTTATTTATTTTTAGAGAGAGTGTGCACGCACGTGAAGGGCGGGGAGGGGCAGAGGGAGAGACTCAAGCAGACTCCCAGCTGAGTCAGGAGCCCAGTGTGGGCTTGATCTCATGACCCTGAGATCATGACCTGAGCCAACATCAAGAGTCAGACACTCAACCAGCTGAGTTACCCCAGGTTCCCCTTGCCCATTTTTTAATAGGGTTGTTTTTTTTATTAATGAGTTTTGAGAGAGTATGTTATTCCTTTATTAAGTCCTTTATTAGATATATGTTGTGCAAACCTCCTCTCCCATTCCCTGGCTTAAGTCTTTTGAAGAGAAGTTTTTTACTTTTGATGGCATGCAGTATGTTTTATTTTTCCTTACATGGTTCATGCTTTTGGTGTAGTATGACATTTTTGCCTAAGCTAGGGTCACAGACTTTCTTCTGTGTTTTCTAGAGGCTTTATAGTTTTAGGTTTTAATTTAGTCTTGTGATCTGTTTTGTGTTAATTTTTTTTTGTTTTTTAAGATTTTATTTATTTATTTGACAGAGAGATACACAGTGAGAGAAGGAACACAAGCAAGGGGAGTGGGAGAGGGAGAAGCAGGCTTCCCGCTGAGCAGGGAAGCCTGATGCGGGGCTCGATCCCAGGACCCTGGGATCATGACCTGAGCCCAAGGCAGACGCTTAATGACTGAGCTACACCCAGGCGCCCCTGTTTTGTGTTAATTTTTGTCTGTGGTATGTGTCATGTCATGAGGGTAGGGATCAAGATTTTTTTTTTTTTACCATAAGGGGTGTCCAGGGGCGCCTGGGTGGCTCAGTTGGTTAAGTGGCTGCCTTCGGCTCAGGTCATGATCCCAGGGTCCTGGGATCGAGCCCCGCATCAGGCTCCCTGCTCAGCAGGAAGTCTGCTTCTCCCTCTCCCACTCCCCCTGCTTGTGTTCCTGCTTTCGCTATCTCTCTCTCTGTCAAATAAATAAATAAAATCTTTAAAAAAAAACAAAAACATAAGGGGTGTCCAATTTTTCTAGTACGAAAAAGTTTATACATTCTACATTGCTTTGCCTTTGCATCTTTGTTTGAAAATCAGTTGACCATATATGTGGCTTGACTTATTATTATTATTATTATTATTATTATTATTTTTAAAGATTTTATTTATTTGAGAGAGAGAGAATGAGAGAGAGAGAGAGAGCACATGAGAGGTGGGAGGGTCAGAGGGAGAAGCAGACTCCCTGCCGAGCAGGGAGCCCGATGCGGGACTCGATCCCGGGACTCCAGGATCATGACCCGAGCCGAAGGCAGTCGCTTAACGAACTGAGCCACCCAGGCGCCCCTTGACTTTTTATTATTAATATGAATATGGCTTCACTGTATATTATAAATGATACATTTATGGCAGATGGCATTATTATCTTGACTTTTTATTATTTTCTATTTCTATGTATCCTTTGGCGAACTCTAAACTCTCTTGATTACTATAGCTTCGCGGTAATCTTGAAATCACTAATGTGAGTCCTCCAACTTTGTTCCTTTACAAGCTTGTTTTGGCTTTCCTAGATCTTTTGCTTTTTCATAATTTTAGAATCACATTACCAGTTTCTACAACCTATTGGAATTTTGATTAGGATTGCATTGGGTCTGAAGATGAATTTTGGGGAGAATATACATCTTAATAAACTTGAATCTCCCAATCCTTGAACACAGCATGGCTCTCCATTTATTTGTCTTTTTGAAATTTCCTTTATCAGTGTTTTGTAGTATTCATCATACACAGCTTGCACGTATTTTGTTAGATTTATACCTAAGTATTTCATGTTATTTGATATTAGCTAAGATATAATAGCCCAAATAGTCTATTCAATAAATTGAATACGTAGTTAAGATACCTTCCAGCAAAGAAAACTCCAGGCTCAGATATCTTCATTGGTGAATTCTACCAAACATTCAGGAAAGAATACCAATTCTATGCAAACTTTTCCATATAATAGGAGGGTACTCTTCCATTGTATTTATGAGGCCAACATTACCCTGATACTGAAACCAGACAGAGGCATTACAAGAAAGCCACAGACCAATATTTCTAATGAATTACAGACCCAAACCTTCTCTACAGATATTTGCAAATTGAATCTAGCATATATAAAGAGGATACTGTTTCTTGATAAAGTAGGGTTTATCCGAGGAATGCAAGGTTGGCTCAGCATTTGAAAATAAATGTGATCTACCGTGTAAACAAACTAAAGAATAAAAACCATATGAACATCTCCACAGATGCATAAAACACATTTGACAAGATTCAGTGTCCGTTCATGATAATTTTCTGTAGCCCGAGGAATCAGTGGGGATCTCCTCAGCCTGTTAAATGGTATCTATAGAAAATCTTCAGCTAGCGTCATACTAATGGTAAAAGACTGAATACTCTCCTCAGGGCAGGAAGAGAACTAGGATGTCTGTTAGCGCTGCTACTGCGTAATGCTATACTGCAAATCCTAGGCAGCAAGAAAGAAATGCAAGGCATAGACATTGTGCTTATCTGTGTAGGAAAAAAAGCCTAAGAAATTAAAAAAAAAAGTTATCAAAACTTGTGAGTGAGTTTAGCAGGATCACAGGATACAAGGTCAATATACAAAATCAGTTGTATTTACATATGTATTAGCAAAGAACAAGTGGAAATTGATAACTTTAAAAAAATAAATTCAAGGTGAATTCCACCATTCTGTGTTTTACCTTAAAAGAGTTTTTTGAAGATCATAAAAATTGTTTTGTTGTGTATGTTACTGTGCTTACTTTCACAGATTTTGACATTTTAAAGATGGAGAATAATTATACTTAGAGTATGTGGGCTTTTGGAGAGGGGAGTCTGTGGGAAAATGATAGTCCGTAACAAACAGCAAGGACATAGAAAGAAGTATATTTTAAGATTTTTGTCTTGTCTTTAGTTTCTTGCTTTCCTAATTAGAGGATGATTTCAAGTATATAGTTAACAGTAATTAGGAGTTTTATTTCTGAAAGTGTTCATGAAGGGCAATATTTTGTTACTTCAGAAAGTGTTAACTAGATGTTGGAGTTAACACAGGGAGCTTTTTCTAGAGCTTAAACTGGATCATATTAACTCCTTTAAACATTTTTTAAAGTTAAAATAATAGTTAAGCGTGTTAGTAGAAGATAAGAATGATGCAAGCCTATGATTCATAGAATAGTCTAAGTCAGAGTATATTCTTGCTATTTCTTCCTTCCTTTCTTAAATTGAATCTTATACTTTTTAATACTAAGTCGTGACATACCCTTAAAATCCTTCTCAGCACAGGCCTCCAAATGTTTATCATTGACATTTGGGATGAATCTATTACTCCTTTCCTAGAGTGTTAGAGCTGGGAGATAAAATAAAGATTCTCTAATTCAGTTCCATTTTATTGATTAGTGAATTGAGGTCCTGAGTGGCCAGTGGCCAGTAGAATCCAGTGACAGAACAGACTCTCATATTTTCCTAGAGGATTTTAATGTTGCCTCATGTTTTGCCAAAGCTTTTGGCCTCCACAGCAGTCCTTAATGAGCATCAAATTCTTAATAAAACTAATGGAGAATATTGTAGCTACTCTGAAAATGTCATCAATGTTTGGTATTACAGAAACATTTATAAAGTAGTTATTATGGTTCAATTTTTCAGATATGAGCTATTTGTAGAAACTGGCTTATGTTTCAATTGTGATAATATCTTTATATCAAGCATTGCCAAATTGTTTTGTGGTAGTCGCTTGGTTATTGGATTGTTGTAATGCATTCTTGAGAAAAGAAAGTGTTTTAATTGGCATTTGTAAACATTGCTTGCATATTAAAGGGTACTTACCTATTCTTTATAAGGTGTTTTCCTTAACTCCAATTTTAAGAAAGCTAAAGGTCATGAAGAAATAGCCTGAGTGTTTAAAATTTTTCTTATGTCAAAATTTGAGAAATGAGTTAGTTTAAAAATTTAAATTTCCGTTTTCTGCCCGTGGACGCCGCCGAGTAAGCATCGTTAAAGTCTTCCTCCTACTGCCATCATGTCTAAGTCAGAGTCTCCCAAAGAGCCTGAACAGCTGCGGAAGCTCTTCATCAGAGGTTTGAGCTTTCAAACAACTGATGAGAGTCTGAGGAGCCATTTGGAGCAATGGGGAACGCTTACGGACTGTGTGGTAATGAGAGATCCAAACACCAAGCACTCCAGAGGCTTTGGGTTTGTCACGTATGCCACTGTGGAGGAGGTGGATGCAGCCATGAATGCAAGGCCACACAAGGTGGATGGAAGAGTTGTGGAACCAAAGAGGGCTGTCTCAAGGAAGATTCTCAAAGACCTGGTGCCCACTTAACTGTGAAAAAGATTTTTGTTGGTGGCATTAAAGAAGACACTGAAGAACATCATCTAAGAGATTATTTTGAACAGTATGGGAAAGTTGAAGTGATCGAGATCATGACTGACCAAGGCAGTGGCAAAAAGAGGTTTTGCTTTTGTAACATTTGATGACCATGACTCTGTAGACAGATTGTCATTTAGAAATACCATACTGTGAATGGCCACAATTGTGAAGTAAGGAAAGCCCTCTCTAAGCAAGAGATGGCTAGTGCTTCATCCAAAGAGGTCAAAGTGGTTCTGGAAACTTGGTGGTGGTCGTGGAGGTGGTTTTGGTGGGAATGACAACTTTGGTCGTGGAGGGAACTTCAGTGGTCAAGGTGGCTTCGGTGGCAGTCGAGGTGGTGGTGGATATGGTGGCAGTGGGGATGGCTATAACGGATTTGGTAATGATGGAAGCAACTTTGGAGGTGGCGGAAGCTATAATGATTTGGGCAGTTACAACAATCAATCCTCAAATTTTGGACCCATGAAAGGAGGAAATTTTGGAGGCAGAAGCTCTTGCCCCTATGGTGGTGGAGGCAAATACTTTGCCAAACCACGAAACCAAGGTGGCTATGGTGGTTCCAGCAGCAGCAGTAGCTACGGCAGTGGCAGAAGGTTTTAATTACTGCCAGGAAACAAAGCTTAGCAGGAGAGGAGAGCCAGAGGAGGGACGGGGAAGCTACAGGTTACAACAGATTTGTGAACTCAGCCAAGCACAGTGGTGGCAGGGCCTAGCTGCTACAAAGAAGACCTGTTTTAGGGGCGCCTGGGTGGCTCATTCGGTTAAGCTTCTGTCTTCGGCTCGGGTCATGATCCCAGGGTCCTGGGATCAAGTCCCACATTGGGCTCCCTGCTCCGCAGGAAGCCTGCTTCTCCCTCTCCCACTCCCCCTGCTTGTGTTCCCTCTCTCGCTGGGTCTCTCTCTGTCAAATAAATAAATAAAATCTTTTAAAAAAAAAATCAGGGATAAATGGCTCAAGGTAATGCTAAAACTTTATACCAGTGATCTCACTTTACCCATTTAACATAGCTGCAGATCTGTAGCGTGGTGCGTGGTATCCTGTTTGTTTCTGGTTGTAAAAGTAAAGGTATAAAGAAAAAAAGTTGAACTTAATGCTTAATTGGCTTTTCAGTAAAGGTATAAAGAAAAAAAGTTGAGCTTAATGCTTAATGACACCACCTAGAGATAATTGCTATTACCACATTAATCCTATTTCTCTTTGGATATCCATTCTGTTTTGTAAATATTTTCATTTCCTGAAATATGTGCTTTAGAGTTTACAGTCCAAAAAAATCATACAGTGTTTTCTTTATAGGCACCAGTCAAAAGACAGATGAAAGCTAAGCAGCTCAATGCACAATCCTATGGTGTGACCAGTTCAACAGCTCGGCGAATATTGCAGTCTTTAGAGAAGATGTCAAGCCCTCTAGCGGTAAATTTTTAGAATCACAATTAGATGCGTATGTGTGACAAAATTGGAGTTTCGTGAAAAATCTTAATTTTGTTACTGTTTCAATATTAACAGGATGCAAAAAGAATTCCATCTATTGTTTCTTCTCCCCTGAATTCTGTAAGTTGATTTTTAAACCTTTTTTTAGAGATGTATTTTTATATACTGGTGATGAAAGTCATATTCTTCAAAAGTTCCAATGTAATAGTATTTTTACTTTTTCAGCCTCTGGATAGGAGTGGAATGGATACCACTGCAGACTTTCAGACCAAAAGGGAAAAGGTAAAACTTCTTTTGCATTTATTAAACTTTCAGCAATTTTGTTATATTTATTTTTAAGTTAGTAAATATATAAATTGAATTTGATAGTCATTAGGGAACATGTTTGAAAGATAAGATTGTTTTACTTGGACATTGTAGCTTCTTATGAGGGCCTGCCTTAGCACAATGCTGTAAGTGCAGTAAATGCTCAGTTAATATTTTTTGGTTATTTGGCATTTCCATCTTCAGCATCTTGGTAGTCAGTGAGTAACTCTTACCTTCCGATAAAAGTAGGAGTAAACTGTGCTTGAAGTGCTTAGTAATCATAGAAGTTCAGTGAGCTAAAACCCTCATTGAATGTTGTAAACTTCCCTCATTTAACAAACATGTCAAATCTATTGTGTGTAATAGAATTTCAGATTGCTAGATCTTTCATTAGTCAGCCAAAATACTGTTCCAAGGTATGGGAACTAGTACAAAATATAAGTTACAGTATCTTGATAACACTTCTTCGTGTGTTCTATTTGGCTAAAATTAGCTTTGGAGGTTATTGTGGGAACAATAAGATGCTTGATAGAGTCACAGAGGTCTGTTTTTTGTTAGTTATACTTGTGGCTAGTTAAGTGTCCTTCAGGGAAGCAGATTCCCAGACCCTTCCTTGTGAAAGCATTTATTGCAACACCAGTTTCCCCCAGAAGTAACTGATTGAAATGATCATAATTTTCTGATGTAATTGTGGGAAATGTATGTGAGATATTGGTAAATTATAATTATTTTTACTGAAATTTTGCAGAAGGCTAAAATTGAGGGGTTTTGGGCAGATAGTGTTGGCTTTACAATTTTTAGAATTACGTAGGTGTTTGTAATCAGGCAAGAGGGAATCTGTTATTAGCCACTGTGATGGGATTAATTTATGGCATTAGTTGCTTTTCCCAAACTCCTGTTTTATATTAGATTGTTTAAAAAGAAGTAACTGTGAAAAGCTGGGCTGTAATACAAGTTCTCATTGATTAAAGTTTTATTAAAGGTTGAGTATAATATCAATAGAATTTTATTAATGGGTGTTAGGCTATATAAAGGCCAGAATACAATATTGTAGTTCATGTTTCACAGATGTTATCAGAAAAGTCTACAAAATAGACTCTCATTGAGTTTTGTAAGATCACAGTTGTGATGAGGGTTTAGGGAAGAGCTGGTATACAGAGGCTCTGCCTTGGAAACCAGTGTTGTTCGCAGCTGCTGCAGAGTGAAAGGACTGTATTCATAGTGTTACAGTCTTTGGACAGAGTAGAAGTTCTTGGCTTTATAGTCCTCTTACACCAACAGGACTTTTACTGTGTTTCCTTGTTGCAAAAGACTGTTGACAAAACACTTGTGTGCTTAGATGATAATGCCA
Source organism: Neomonachus schauinslandi (assembly GCF_002201575.2). NCBI lineage: Eukaryota > Metazoa > Chordata > Mammalia > Carnivora > Phocidae > Neomonachus > Neomonachus schauinslandi. Next base: position 136,039,187 of record NC_058410.1, on the reverse strand, counting down.
GTTTATTTTAGGATTTGAAATTCTTAACAGGGTTTTACTCTGTTAAGACTTTTGCCTTAGTTTTTGAATAACAATAGAGGAAAATTAACTTGGAGAGATGTTTGCTTGTTTTTTCCAATTATTTTCATAGCTAGTTTAAAAATAATTTTATTTCCAGTTGAAGGATATCTAAAAAGTAATTTGGGGGAAATGTGGCAAAATCAGTTTTAGTTTCTGTATTCAAAATTCAACCTATAAAAGGTTAGATTTGTAGAACATTTTGGGATATAGTTTCCATTTTGTACATGTGCACATATATGTGAAAAGTCATTAAGTCTAGAATAAAATAGTCTATGAAACCATTTGGAATTTTATATATAGGTTTATAAATATATATACCTTTGGTTCTATTACTATCAGTTTTTCCTTTTAGTATTTGCGCTCTCTGGGTATTTCTCTAAAAAGTATTCATGGTCTCTAGGTGACATTAGCTATTGCCAAATAATTTTTAAATATGTGTCACGGATACATACATGAAAATAAAGGTTTGTTTTTGATTTCTGATTACCTATAAGGTGGACTCTCAGTATCCCCCTGTTCAGAGACTCATGACCCCAAAGCCAGTTTCCATAGCAGCAAATCGAACTGTTTATTTTAAACCATCTCTGACTCCGTCTGGTGAATTAAGGAAGACCAATCAAAGAATAGATAAAAAGCACAGTGTGAGTATGTGTTTATTTTCACTCATCTTTGAATATTAATTAAAATGAGTAAGAATAAATAAGATACAAGTACTCTACCATTCCAGTCTAGCAACTAGATAATGCATAAAGTTTGTGTGTTAGTGATTACAAATTGGTATGCCTTTCAGATGGCTAGCACCTTGATCAAATCCTAAATTAGTATTTACTAGTAACACTAGTATATGCTCATGGTTTAGATTAAATGATTTTGCCAGAATTGCTTTATCTGTGTGTTTTGTTTGTATTATTGTTGAACTGTTTGAAAACAAGATGTCACATAACATATCTGTTCACCCCTAAGTACTTTGATGTGCAGTTCCTAAGTACTTTCTTCTATATTATCATATCTGAAGAAAATAATGTTTGTTTCTTCCTAATATTGTATAATATCTAGACCACACTCCAGTGTTGTTTATAGTTGCTTTTTTGAATCAGAATCCAAGCAAATTTCACACATTGTTTTGGTTTTGTCTTTCTAGATCGCAAGCCTTGACCCTCACCACATTGTTGTTTTAAAATAACTGCTTTATTGAGGTATAATTCACATACTGTACCATTCACCTATTTGAAGAGCACAGCGGTGCAGTGGTTTTTAGTATATTCAGAGTTGTTCAGTCATCACCATAGTCAGTTTTAGAACATTGTCCTCACCATTCTCCCCACCCTCCCAAAATCTTATACCTGTGAGTAGTCACTCCTTAGCCTTTCCTCTCCAGCCCTAAGCAACCACTGATCTGTCTCTCTGGATGTGCTTATTCTGGACATTTCATATAAATGGAGTTTTAAAATATGTGGTCCTTTGTGACTGACTGACTTAACTTAGCATAATGTTTCCAAGGTTCATCCATGTCATAGTGTACATCAGAACTTTATTCCTTTTTATGTGGCTGAATAATATTTCATTGTTTGGATATACTAGATTTTGTTTATCCTTTCATCAGTTGAGGGACATTTGGGTTATTTTTACTTTTTGACTGTAATGAATAATACTGCTGTGAATGTTTGTGTACAGGTATTTTGTAGTCATATGTTGTCATTTTTCTGGGGTTTGTACCTAAGAGCAGAATTCCTAGGCAAAATTGGTTTTTGAAGAGACCAGGATAGTTGTCTTAAAATGTCCCATGTTTGGGTTTGTTTGTTTTCTTGTGCTATTTAGCTAAAGTGTATTTTTTTGTATTTATTGTATTTACATAGTATCTTACTATTTATGCTTTTACTTATATTTAATCTCATTTGATCTTCATAACCTAATTTACTAAAAACTTTCAAACTAAAGTTGAGGGAATAGTACAGTATTTACCCATTATTCCTTGATTCACCAGTCATTAACACTTTGTCATATTTGCTTTATTAAAATTTAAAAAATACTTTGAATATAACTTTGGACTTACAGACTTTGTAAGAACAATTATAAGACTTCACGGTTTACTATATTTGTTCTAACTTTACTGTGTATTTCTTACAGATAGGGAATTCCCGTAATGTAATAAATGCAGAATAATTATCAAAACCAGATACTTAATATTGTATAATACTATTATCTAATGTACAGATTTTATTTAGATGTTGCCAGTTGTCCCAGAAGAAAAAAATTCAAGATTATGTATGCATTTAGTTTTCTTTCTTTTTTTTTTAAGATTTTATTTATTTGAGAGAGAGAGAGCGCGAGCAGGGTAGAGGGAGAGGGACAAGCAGACTCCCGGATGAGCAGGGAGCCCGACATGGGGCTTGATCCCAGGACCCTGGGATAATGACCTGAGACAGAGGCAGATGCTTAACCGGCTGAGCCACCCAGGCGCCCCTGCTTTTAGTTTTCATGTCTCTTCATCTCCCTTAGTCTAGAACAGTTTCTTAGGGTTGTTTGTTTTTGTATTTCATAACAATTTGATATTTCTAAAGTAGAAGTAAATTACTGTGTAGAATGTCCTGCAATTTGGGAATGTCTAATGTTTCCTCATAATTAGATTCCAGTTAGGTCCTTTTTATTTTATTTTATTTTATTTTTTATTTTAGAGTATGGAGGGGTAGAGGGAGAGGAGAGAATCTCAAGCAGACTGTGCACTGAGTGCAGAGCCTGACGGGCTTGATCTCAACGACCCTGAGATCATGACCTGAGCTGAAACCAAGAGTCGGGTGCTTAATCAACTGAGACCCCCAGGGGCCCCCCAGTTACTTACTTTGGTAATAATATCAGACTAGATGCTGAGCTCTTCTCAGTCTGTCATGTCAAGAAGCACATGCTACCAATTCATCTCATTACTAGCAGTGTGATTATTAACGTGGTGTTAGTAGGATTTCTTCAGTGTAAAGTTACTATTTTTTTAATCTTTTGTAATTAATAAGTATCTTGTGGGTAGATGACTTTGAGAGGATAAATTTCCTTTTAGTAGTTAGCATTATTGGTGATTTTTGCCTAAATCTATTGTTTATAGATTGCCAAGGGTGGTTTTCTAACATCACTGTTCTTTCTGCATTTATTAGTTCACATGCTCCTAGAGAAGTTTTTTTTCTCATTTATGTACCTATCTATGTAAGTGTTTTATAAGTCAACTTTATTTCTCACATTCCATAGATAATTCTTTATTGGCATTATTTATTTATTTATTTATTATTATTTTTTTTAATAAAGATTTTATTTATTTATTTGACAGAGACAGAGACAGCGAGAGCAGGAACACAAGCAGGGGGAGTGGGAGAGGGAGAAGCAGGCTTCCTGCTGAGCCAGGAGCCCGATGTGGGACTCGATCCCAGGACCCTGGGATCATGATCTGAGCCGAAGGCAGTTGCTTAACCAACTGAGCCACCCAGGCGCCCGGCATTATTTATTTTGATGTTCATATTATCCCATTTGGCCTTTGAATGGCTCCTGTGTCCTTCTTGAATTTCCCTTCAGTTTTTGAACACTTAGTTCCTTTTTGATATAAAAGAATCAAGGCCAGGGGGTGTCTGAGTGGTTCAGTTAGTTAAGCATCCAACTCTTGGTTTTGGCTCAAGTCAGGATCTCAGGGTTGTGGGATTGAGCTGTTAGCGGGGCTCTGCAATCAGAGGGGAGTCTGCTTGAGGTTCTTTCCCTCTTACCCTCCCCTGCTCTCCCTCTCTCTCAAATAAATAAAAAATACTAAAAAAAAAAAAAAAAATACAGGCTCATCCTGTAAGTTTCTGGTCCCTGCCCTGTATTTTGCTATTTTGCCAAAGAGCCATGATACCCTTTTATTTATTTATTTATTTATATATTTTTTTATTTTTAAAAGATTTTATTTATTTATTTGACAGAGACACAGTGAGAGAGGGAACACAAGCAGGGGGAGTGGGAGAGGGAGAAGCAGGCTTCCCGCTGAGCAGGGAGCCTGATGCGGGGCTCGATCCCAGGACCCTGGGATCATGACCTGAGCCGAAGGCAGACGCTTAATGACTGAGCCACCCAGGCGCCCCCGTGATACCCTTTTAATGGAGGAACTTAAATTGCAGAGAATCATTTCAGAGAGAATATCCTTATAAATTTGCTTACACCTTTAATAGGCCATAATGAGAAAGAGTAAAAGTATTTTTGTGGTTTGTAAGTATATTAATTTTGTATACTTATACCTTTTGGTTGAAAGGGCAATGTGCTCAGTGACCTTTTATGTGTATAATCATGCTGTTCAGTTACCATTCAGAAAGCAGGATATAAGTCGCAAGTTTTAGGATTCACTAGCTAAAAACCCATCAAATTCCTGATTTCAAATATTAAAATGGACGGACAGAAGGGAGGTATTAAGAAAATTAAAACGAAGAAGGAGGCATGTAAATTTGGTCTGCTCATTTTGTTCTAGACTGGATATGAAAAACCTGTGACACCAGGACAAAGTAGAGAACAACGAGAAAGGTAATGTCTTTATAGCTAAAGCTTTTTTATATTTCATTTGTAAAGTCTGTTCGATTTATATGTTTTTTTGAAGATTAAGAAGGTTAAAAAACAAACTTTATGCACACAAATCTGTCCGCTTTTAAAAATCACATTCAGCTGTATATTTCTTTTCTTGTTAGCAGTTCTAATTTCTAGGTGTTCAGTTGGTTAACAAGTTATGGACCAGAGTAATATAACATTTGTTTTAATTTTCTTTTTCTTTGCCTAGTGGCTTTTCTTACCCAAATTTCAGTATGTCTGCAGCCAATGGTTTATCTTCTGGAGTAGGTAGTGGAGGCGGCAAGATGAGACGAGAGAGAACGCGCTTTGTTGCATCCAAGCCTCCAGAGGAGGAGGTAGGGTTCTATCCTTCATATTCTTGAAGTTTGTTGAAAGCTTTGATGTGGTGGTGGTGAGGGGAGACCCGAGGGCTGGGGCTTGGGGGAGACCCAGCACAAGAATGACTAGTCTGCCACTGGAGCAGTCCCTTCCCAGTGTGAGTGCGTGTGCATGTATGTGTGTTTGATACCCCCTTCACACAGAAAACCTAACCGAGGACCTTAAATTCCATAGGTGCCACGAAAAAGCTGTAATTCTTCAAATAAGAGAATTACAATTGAAATGATTTGACCTTTGGAATATTAGAGTATTTGCCTGCTCTGTGGATTAACACTGTGTGTGCTCTTCTCACTTGCCATTTTCTTCATATTATTTGTGAAATGTATCAGTGTTGTGAAAGATGATTCAAGTCGTATAACTTCACTGTTACGGATTTGTCCAGTCTGAAAATTTACCACCCCCTGTTCCGCAGGGTGCATGTGGGTTGATTCCTAATATGTGCAGAGGTGGATGTTCATGCACTTCTGCTTCGGCGCAGGCAGCGTGTTCTCTAGGCTTTTCCTTTAGGATGGCATTGTTGGATTCTAGGGGATGATACAAACGTATTAGATGTTGCCCTTTTGCTCCTGAAGGTAGTGTAAATACTTCCTTCCACATGACAGTTGGTGGATATGCTTTTTCTTTTTCCTTATGGGTACTTGATTTTTTTTTTTTTAAGTTTTTGCCAAGGTGATGGGTGTGAAGTGTTATGCCATTGAAGTTTTATTTTGCATTTCCTGTTTACAAGGGAGGGAGCCCTCTTGTGAGTTTCTTGGTCATTTGGGGTTTCTCTTCCTTTATCCATTTTTTTATTGGATTATTTCTTGCATTTGGAAGATTTATTTCGGAAGATTTCTGCATATATTCTGAAAATGAAAGTTTGAAAAAGATAAGGACTAATTTGAAGATTGGTTAAATTAACCTTTCTTTCTATAGGCTGCTCTATTTTCTAACTACTTTGAGTTTAATGCAGGCCTTCTTTTAGTCTTTTTACAAATGAATTTCAGCCTAACTGGATCATTTAAGTTTTAATACATAATGCTTTCATTTGTTGTTTGTTTCTAATTAAAATTTCATTTGTAACTTCTTCTTTGACTCATGAGGTTTTTTTTTAGGAATTTTTAGATTTTTAAATAGGAGATCTTCTGTAAGTTTCTGTTGACTCTAAAGTCATGTTTTGGTTGAAATTATTGTCCGAGTTAGTCTTGCTTTCCTTCTTGTCTGTTGGTATGCTTTCCAAGTTTATTTAGAGTAGGTGGTCTTTTTTTTTTTTTTTTTTAAGATTTTATTTATTTATTTGAGAGAGAGAGAATGAGAGACAGAGAGCATGAGAAGGAGGAAGGTCAGAGGGAGAAGCAGACTCCCTGCCGAGCAGGGAGCCTGATGCGGGACTCGATCCCGGGACTCCAGGATCATGACCTGAGCCGAAGGCAGTCGCTTAACCAACTGAGCCACCCAGGCACCCTAGAGTAGGTGGTCTTTTGTTTTCATTTCCTTCATCTCCCCTTTTCTTGTTGAGCAGTTTTGGAGTTGTGCCTCTCTGAAGGCACCAGAACCGTGACTGCTAATTTAGCAGCTTGGACTTTCTGTCCCCCTTGCCTGTCTCCTGGTAGATGGCATTGTGCTGGGGGCTCGGCTCTGGTGCTGGTCTAGAGGTTCTACTTGTTGCTGTCCTACTGGAGTGTTGTGAAGGAAAGGAGTGTGTTAATGTATTCTACCGTCTTGAAAGAAAAAGTCTTGAATGCCATTAATGATACAGTAGAAGAAATTTTGTAGTTTTCTTAGCAAACCGATTTTCTTTTATTGAAACTCTTTATGTAGACTTGATTAAATTACCTTTAAGAAATGGGTTATTTGTCTTGCTTTGTATATGTAAAGAAATTAGCACCTGAGTAATATAGTTCATTATATAGCCTGTTCTTTAGATGAGCTTTTATATTTCTCAGTAAAATTTGTGTCTCTAGCTTTTTAAAGTTTATCCCTGTGTGAGGAAAACATCTTGTTTGGTGTTTGCCAGATAACAGATTTGTGAATTTTGCTTATTTCCCTTCAGTTTCAAGTTTTAAGACTATATTCCTAAGATCTTTAGCTCAAGTTCAGGTTGCTATCTGTAGCTCAGTTTTGGCTGTCTTACAGATAAGTGTTTTATGTGACTTTGCTATATCAAGACATTGGGAGGGGCGTGAAAATTTATTGATTTACTTTTGCTCTTATTACTTGGTATACTGTGAGGAGCTTTATGAAAGTCTAACTTTTCAGACCTCTTTATCACTTCCTCCCTTCTCTTGACCCCCTCTCCATTCCGGCCAACTGCCAACTGCCAACTTTGCATCCCAGGATGCCTCACCAAACTCCTGTCCCTAGTTCTGTTCCACATTGGAGTTAGAGTCTCCATGTTTCTGAGGAAAGAGGTACCAATGGGTGGCTGCCCCAAATTTCTGCCTACCCTGTGTTTTTTTAATCTCGGTAGAAGAGGTTTTGGGTAGATGCTTTTTCTTATTTATTTTGTATTCAGTGTTGTTTTTGTTTCTGATAACAAATATGTTTAGACCACTGATTGTTCTTAATTCAGTTATAGTTAATGGGAACTTTTGATAAAGGATGGAATATTCATTTTGTGGGTGTTTTAATGGGCTTTTGGGATAGGTCAAATGGAAGAAGTTTTATTTTTTAATGGAGTGTAAACACATGCTAATTTCAGGAACTTGTTATGTAGCAGAGATTATATTTTGGTATTAGGATATATTTGGTATATATTTGGTATATATTATGGTATATTTTGATTCACTTAAACATTCAGGTTAACAGAACTTTATATTGTAAATAACCCATTTTGCATTTTGAGATAGTAGAAGAACGGTTTAGCTCTCATTTCTTGTTAGATCTCAAAATTTGTAAGGATTGTGTGTTAGTCACTAAACATTTGGCATTTTGCCTCTACTATAATACCAGTTTGGTTTTTATAATGAAAAAGCTTATGATACAAAACAGATGAGTATATAATATGACTGAGTTGGGGAGATTTAATTGCTTGATATTGTCATGTCAGGTACAGGCCTGCTACTTACTAGCTGTGAGTGATGTCGGTCAGATTAATTCCTTTGTACCTCAGCTTATCTGTAAAATGGTGATAAGAAGACTAGATTGAGTGGGGCGCCTGGGTGGCTCAGTCGTTGGGCGTCTGCCTTCGGCTCAGGTCATGATCCCAGAGTCCTGGGATCAAGCCCCGCATCAGGCTCCCTGCTCCGCGGGAAGCCTGCTTCTCCCTCTCCCACTCCCCCTGCTTGTGTTCCCTCTCTGGCTGTCTTTCTCTCTGTCAAATAAATAAAACCTTAAAAAAAAAAAAAAAAAAAAGACTAGATTGAGCTGTGTCTGTGGGATGCCTGCCATTTAATGGCTGTATGATCTTAGACCATGTATCTCCCTGCCTTAGCTTCCTCACCTATAACAGTATCTTCCTCATGTGAGATAACCCATGTAGAGATATTACAAAGGTAATATATAGTAAGGCACATATTTGGTGATTGTTGTTTTCAACTTGAAGTACCTGGAAGCATCCAATTATGATTTTTAACTTTCTCGTAGATTTGTGGGACCCACTTCTGATCAACTAAGTCAAAATTTTGGTGAATAGATTTCACATTTAGAATTGGCTCAAGGTCAATGTTATAAAGAACCAGTATGGCCAAGTGTGTGGCATAATGAGTTGGCATAAGGAAGATACAGGTTATTCAGTTGATGTGCCCAGGTGTTGTAAGGGTCTAAAGGGAAGAAAGTAAGACTGAGGATTGGAGATCAGATGAGACTTCGCTATGGAAAGAGCCAAATGCATCTTTGTTCGCTTCCTCTCCCTCCCCCAAATTTGATTAGGATAAGTTTCAAACTTGTATTGAAATACTGAAGGAATTGTGCAATGAACACACATATATTTAACACTTAGATTCTAATATTTTGTTATATTTGCTTTATCAAGTGTATATCCTACTTTTTGGGTGCATTTCAAAGTAAGTTGAAGACATTTATATACTTAATATACTTCACTCCCAAATATTTCAGCATACATAGCACAAACTACAGTCAAATATTTGTTTTACATGTTTACATGTAAAGTGTAAAATTCTTAGGTGTACCATTTAATGAATTTTACAAATGGTTACACCTGTGTAACCCAAACCCCCTTCAAAGTGTCAGACATTTCGTTGCTCTAGAAAGTTCACTCATGCTCCTTCCGAGTCAGTACTCATCACCTCCTACTTCTGAGGCATTCACTATTCTCATTTTTTCTGTCCTGTATTGGTGTAGCTTGTTCTGGAACTTCTTATCAGTACAGTTGTCCAGTAGTGTGTTCTTTTGTGCCTGGCTGTTATGAGTAAAGCTGCTATGAAAATTCTCATAGCACTTTGTAGACATGTGTGTTTTTTTTTTTTTTTTAAAGATTTTATTTATTTGACAGAGATACAGTGAGAGAGGGAACACAAGCAGGGGGAGTGGGAGAGGGAGAAGCAGGCTTCCCGCTGAGCAGGGAAGCCTGATGCGGGGCTCGATCCCAGGACCCTGGGATCATGACCTGAGCCGAAGGCAGAGGCTTAACGACTGAGCCACCCAGGCGCCCCTGTAGACATGTGTTTATTTCTCTTGGGGTAAATAGCCTAAAAGTGGAGGAGCTAGGTTGTATGATATGTGTTTAACTTTTTAAAAAAATATTTATTTATTTATTTATTTATTTATTTATTTATTTAATCTCTGCACTCAGCGTGGAGCTTGAACTCATAACCCCAAGATCAAGAGTTGCATGCTTTTTCGACTGAGCCAGCCAGGCCCCCCCATATGTGTTTAACTTGAAACTGCCAAACTATTTTCCAAAATTAATATAGTATTTTACACTCATCAACAGTGTATGAGCATTTCTTTCACTCTTCATCCTTATTAATAGTTGTCATCTTTTTAATTTTATCCATTCTGCTTTGTATATGGTGCTATTTCATTGTAATTTTAATTTGCATTTCCCTGATAACAATAATGTTGTGTTCTTGATTATGTGCTTATGGGCTGTGTGCTTATTACCTCATTTTTGAGGTATCCTTCAAGTCTTTCACCCTTTTAAAAATTGGGTTTTCAAAAATAAATAAAAATTGGGTTTTCTTACTGAGTTTAGGAGTTCTTTATAAATTTTGGATCCAAGTACTTTGTCAGGTACATGTCTTATAAGTATTTTCTCCCGGGGCGCCTGGGTGGCTCAGTTGGTTGGGCGACTGCCTTCGGCTCAGGTCATGATCCCAGGGTCCTGGGATCGAGTCCCGCATCGGGCTCCCTGCTCGGCGGGGAGCCTGCTTCTCCCTCTGACCCTTCCCCCTCTCATGTTCTCTCTCTCTCTTGCTCTCTCATTCTCACTCTCTCAAATAAATAAATAAATCTTTAAAAAAAAAAAAGTATTTTCTCCCAGTCTGGCTTGCATATTCATTTTTTTAACAGCATCTTTTGATCAGCAGATGTTCTATATGAAGTCTGAATTTACTTTTTTTTTAAAAAATATTTTATTTATTTATTTAACAGCGAGATAGAGCCAGAGAGCACAAGCAGAAGGAATGGCAGAGGGAGAGGGAGAAGCTGGCTCCCCACTGAGCAGGGAGCCAGATACGGGGCTCAGTTCCAGGACCCTGGGATCATGAACTGAGCCAGAGGCAGATGCTTAACCATCTGAGCCACCCAGGCACCCCTGAATTTATCTTTTTTAAAAAATTATTTTATTTTTTAAAGATTTTATTTTTAAGTAACCTCTACCTCCAGTGTGGGGCTTGAACTTACAACCCCAAGATCAAGAGTCCCATGCTCTTCCCACTGAGCCAACCAGGCGCCCCATTTGTTTTCAGTTATTTTTACTGTTCTTTCTGTCCTAAGAAACCTTTGTCTATCCCCAGGCCGCAAAGTAATTCTACGTTTTCTTCTAGAAGATTTATAGTAGTGTTTTATGTATCTTTCTGATTTCCTTTTTGATTTCTTATATGATCCGTGGATTATTTAGAACTGTGTTTAGTTGTGATATTAATGTTTTGAAATGTATTGAGACTTGTTTTGTAGCCCAGCATATGGTCTGCCTGATGAATTTTGAAGCCTGTATTTTACGGTTTTCGGGTATAGTGTTATATAAGGTGTCAGATGACTGATAGTATTTCTTAGATCTTCTTTGTCTTTGCTGAATGTTTTTTTCAGGGTGTGGGGTGTGTCTGTTTAGTCTATTAAGTTGTTGAGAGATAGGAGTTAAAATTGTCCACTTTCGTTTGGTGAACTTATCTTTTCCCCTTATGTCAGTTTTTGCTTTACATATTTTAAAGCCCTCATTAAAGCATATGCCTTTCACATCATGGTTCCTCAGTTGCCTCTTTTAATATTACTAAATGTTCTTCTTTTAAAAAAGTCTCTGGAAGTATTCTTTGTCTTAAATCTATATCTGGTATTACTATAGCCCGCCACTCTGTTAGTAGAATACACCTTTTTAGGCGTACGAATTGCAGGTTGTATCTTTTCCCATCCATTGGCTTTTAACCTGTATCTTTTTAAGTGAGTTTCTTGTAGATTATATATGGGTGAATCTTGCCTTTTATCTGTTTTTTGCTGTTTTTTGAATATTTATAATTAATGTAATTATTTATATAGTTGGATTAGGTCTCCGTTTTCCTCTTGTTTTCTGGTTTTCCCATTTGTTTTTTGTTTCTTTTGTTCCTTTTGAAAGCTGTCTTCTTTTGGTTAATTGAATATTTGTTACAACTACGTTTTAATTACTTTGGTCTTTATCTCTACTTCTTTATGTTACTTAGTGGTTCCTCTTGGGATTATGGTATGTGTCCTTAAGTTTCACATTCTACTTTGTGTTCATATTGTACCACTTCCTGTAAAATTGAAGAATCTTGCAACTTTATAGTTTGATTTACCTCCCCTCTTCCTTGGTATTTTCGATTATACTTGTCATTTGTATTAAAATTAGATAGGCTATAAACCCACAGCATATAATTTTCGCTTTATAAGTTGTATGTATTTTTAAGAAATTAAGAGGAATGAAAGTTTTTTGTGTTTGCTCATATATTGCTCATTTCTTCCAGAAACTTGAGTTCCATTTGTTATCATATCCCTTCACCCTGAAGAACTTGTAGAGCAGGTTTTATGGCAACAAATAGTCTTAGTTTTCTTTTATCTGAAAGCATCTTTATTTTTCCTTTGGGGAGAGGGCTTGACTTTACAGAGGTGTTTTTTTTTTTTTTTTTTTTTTTTTTTAACGATTTTATTTATTTATTTGAGACAGAGAGAATGAGAGAGACAGAGAGCACATGAGAGGAGGAGGGTCAGAGGGAGAAGCAGGCTCCTCGCCGAGCAGGGAGCCCGATGCGGGACTCGATCCAGGACTCCAGGATCATGACCTGAGCCGAAGGCAGTCGCTTAACCAACTGAGCCACCCAGGCGCCCCCAGAGGTGTTTTTGATATACCATGAACGACATCCATTTGAAATACTCAGATAGTTTTAGCTGGCGGGGAACTTACCTGACACTCTCTCCCACTTGTGGTGGGCGGCATCTGGAGCTCTTCAGTCTGTTGGCTGCTTGTTTCCCTTACACGGGAGCAGCTTACATGTCTGCTAGAAATTTGGACAGTTTACGTGCAGATTTACATGCTCCTCATTCGTGCATTTCCCCCCTCATTTCTAGGTGCTGTGGTCACTTAGTCCGTCCTCTGATTCCTCCGTGAACAGATTTGTTGTTTTCTCTCAGAATTTCAACTAGCAGGGGCACCAACTCACAGAGTACAGGAAACTCACTCAGTGCCCCTCTTCTTCCAAGCGTTTTTTTTATCTCTATAGTTCCTGCTTACTTCTGGTTGCTCTCCAGTGTTTTCAGATGGTTGTTTCTTTCTCTTCTGTTCAGAGTTTATAATTGTTATCTGTCAGGTCATTGGTCAGATAACAAACTATTCCATTAGTAGAAGTGGAACTCTCTTTGTTTGCCCTTAACCTGGGTTGAGACTTGGGGTGGTCTTTGCTATATTGGAATAAAAAAACCAAGGCATTTCACCAAACTCACCAGTACTGGTATTTATTAAATGCTTGTTCTATATGCTGAGCCCATATATAACTTTGTGTTTTATATTAATACCACAACTGTGGTGTGCTTTTTTTTTTTCTTTTTCTCATTTTCAGCCATTAAGAAACTGGTACTGAGGGCAGTTAGGTTCACAAAGCCACCGTGTCTGGTGACAAAGCTGGGTTTCAGATCTTTTCAATTCTTTTGATTCAAGAGCCCACACTGTTAACACAGTATGGTGTTACCTTTGCCCTATCCTTAGTTTACCTGTAACTGTAGCAGTTCTTCCTGAAAATAAGTAGGGATAGAACAGTGACATGAAAGATGATATCTATCATTATGAAACATGTTGTGTTTTAGGAAATGGAAGTACCAGTATTGCCGAAAATCTCTCTACCCATCACCAGTTCTTCCCTGCCTACCTTCAATTTTAGTTCCTCTGTGATCACAACGTCCTCTCCATCACCCATTAGTCCTTCGCAATCATTAACAAACAAGGTACAGAACCATTGTACAAATAGAGGTGATTTTTGTTCTTTATTTAAAAAAATCTAATACTCTGTTGAAAGCAGTGATAAGTTCCCACTATGGGACTTAATAACTCAGAATAAGAAGAGAAAAAATGGAAACGGTGTTTTCCTTTTTTAAATGTACATTATAAAGGGATACATTATAATGGAGTGCTCTTTAATTCTGATTCAGTGCCTTAGAGACTGATGATTGTAAGTTTGTTTCCAAACATTGTTTCTGATTAAGATGCTTTTTTTTTGGTGAGAATGGGGTATTGTTTTTATATCTCAGGTAGGATTAACTGCTCCTGTTTTATGCTTTCACCCTGGCTTTTACTTTTTCTGAATGTATTCTTATAGATGATATGTTTCTCCTTTAGACAGATACTCACCTCTGAGATAGAGTATACTCCTCTCCCAAGGAGAAGCCAGATTTTATGGCAGTTTACAGTTTATTTTTCAGAAGTTTACAATTTAGCAATTGATCTTTATTTTTATTTATTTATTTTTTAAAGATTTTATTTTTAAGTAATCTCTATGCCCAACGTGGGCCTGGACTTAGAACCCCAAGATCAAGTGTCACATGCTCAACTGACTGAGCCAGCCAGGCGCCCCTTAACAAGTGATTTTTAAATCTAAAAGGAAATTGTGTTTGGCTTCTTTGAAATGATTAATTTGCTTAAATTAAGGTCTGTTTTATTGTCAATTTCTTTTTCTAAAAAGTTTTTAATATTGTAATAATTTGGAAAACCAGGTACAAATGACCTCTCCAAACAGCACTGGCAGCCCCATGTTCCGATTTTCATCTCCGATTGTAAAATCTACTGAGGCAGATGTACTACCTCCATCATCTGTAAGTAGCAAGCAAGGAATGTTTCAGATTTATTTTTTATCAAAACCAAGATGTCATTGGTGGTAAGAAATAGCATTGTTTTTCTTTCAACTTAAAAGAATTTCAGTGTACAGAAAACTTGAATGAGTGAACACCTGTTTATTTTCCACTACCTATATATACATATAAGCATATATATTTTCTCATGACCATTTGAAAGTTAAGATACAAATCTCTTGATACCCTTACATCCATATGTCCCCTAAGAAAAAGGACATTCCTCTGCATACCTGCAGTACAGTTATCATATCCATGAAATTTAACATGATATAATAATAATGTAGGCCATATTCAGATTTCCCCATTGCCCTAGACTGTCCTTTAATTACTATTTTGTTTCTCTTGGGCCTACATCCAGTTAAGATCAAGACCTAATCAACTAAATGGCATTGCATTTGGTTAACATGTTTCTTGAATTGCCTTTAATCTGGAGAAGTTTTGGGTTTTTATGCCTCAGAGAATGTATTTGTTTCTTTATAGTTAAATATTTTGGGGAGAATAAGGTTAATGTTAAAGTTATCCCATGCATCTTTGGCATGTATATCAATTTTACATGTTGCCTTCTCTTTTTCACTGTGCTCTTGTTTTCTGTCACAGATGGATATTCCAGATCATTTTGTAATTTCCCTCCTGCATGCCTGAAACCTGCCCATTGTCAATAAAGTCCCATACTTTTTATTAGAAAGTGGTATTTAGAAATCCAGAAAAGAGCTTTAGGAGCACGTAATTATTTTATGTACTGCTTTGAATGAAAAAATGCCTAAGAAATGTAAAATGCTATTTGATAGGACATACCATTCATTCCAAGAAGCATCAATTTTAGAGATTATAAAATATGAAAACCTGGAATACATGAAATTCAGTGTATTTTTTTTTTTTACTTGGAATAGGAAAAAGCTATTTGATACTCATTTAAAACTAAATAGACTCTTAAAGGATACATTTTTTTTCTTTACAGATTGGATTTACATTCAGTGTGCCTGTTGCAAAAACAGCAGAACTTTCTGGCTGTAGTAGTATTTCAGAACCAATTACAAGTAGTAGTTCAGGTAAGTGAAAATTTCTCACAAGTTTTCACATAAAAATAGTTGCATTACATTAGATTAGTATTTCACATTCTTTAATCTATAGCAATTCTTGTAAATGCTCTTATTTGAATGAAATTAGCTCTAAAAAGCAAATAGGAGCTAATATCAATCCTTGACAGTATTTTTAGTCTGTGTTCTCAGAAATACTTAGCTCACTAAATGGAAATGTTACAATTTGATTATGACAGGGATAGTCATGGCAGCACATATATTCGTCGTCTTTGTTTAATTAAAATAAGGTGACAGTTTATTATAAATGAAATCTCATAAGAGATTAAAGGGTTGTCTACATTGTTATTGAGGTGAAGTTATAATTGCAGTGCACTCCATCTCTAGGTTTAGTGTTCAGTTCACAAACATTTTTATGTGTAAGGGCCTCTGCCGATAGTAGTACATAATTTCTGAACTCAAGGAATGGGTGTAATTGAGGGAAAGAAATGAGTCATCAGATAATGAAATCCTAGCATTTTGTTCTGATAGTGGTGGTTTTCTTTCAAGTGTTTGCTGTTTAGGAAGTGGAGAATCATCTGGGCTAAGTTACTCAGGTCAAGAATTTTTGAGCAAGGGCATTTTACTCAAAAGATAAACAGCAAATGCAAGGGTATAAGAATTAGAGAGAAAACATGATATTCTTTGAAATCTGTAGGTAATTTGTCATGAAGTTAAAAAGTAGCTTTAAATTCTAAAAATTCTTGAATGTTGCACTAAAGAATTGGATTTTAATCTGAATGTAGTAGGAAGACATTGAGTGATTTTAAATGGGGTGACCTGGGTGTCATGGATTGACAGCAATGTCCATTGAGGTGGGGGGGGGTGTGGGTGGGAGTTGGGTTTTATAGGCTGAGATATCAGTTAAGTTCTTTTGCCCTCTCCAGAAGTGTTTGACTATCTCAGTTTTGTTTTGTTTTTTTTATCAGTGTTGGAATTAAAAAACAAACAAACAAACCACAACCCCCCCCCCCCACCAAAAAAAAAAAACCTAGAACCTCCCTCAAGGGATAGAGTAAAAAATAACAACAAAAACCAAAGAGCTAGGACATAGAGGCTAAATGTTCTAGCTTTGGTTGAGCCAGAAGATAAGAGTATAGACTATGAGAGTGGCACAAAATAAGAATTTGGTATGTTTGTAGTCATGTTTTTTATTGATTAAAACAGCCTTATGTAGGAGAAAGAAGTAACAAGCACGTTTCAGGTGTACTTTTTATCACAAGATTTTTTTCTTTAATGTTACTATGAATTCATAGAGGAATAAACTTCTGCCAATTACCATTTTCATGCCTGGTTATGAAGAAAGGCATGAAAATCCTTCCCAGTTTTTATTAATGCATTACTAATGGTAACTGGATGAGCAGTAATTTGTTAAAAGAACTTTTGTGTTCATCACATCTGTGGATATTACCCAGATTTTTAAGGCATTTTTTAGGAGTGGCATACATAGAATTGTGAGAATGATTCTCACCACTTCTATTGTTAAGAAGTTGATTGAAAATGTGTAAGTCATGATTAATTACTTGGTGGCAGGAGCTAATTTTTCCATTATCTTCTTTTTCCATCAATTTGAGTACACTGCAGGGTATCTTTAAAATTTACCTTAAGTTACTAAAAGCATGTCAGTTTTGATTCTTTTTTTTTAAGATTTTTATTTATTTGACAGAGAGAGACACAGCAAGAGAGGGAACACAAGCAAGGGGGAGTGGGAGAGGGAGAAGCAGGCTTCCCGCTGAGCAGGGAGCCCGATGCGGGGCTTGATCCCAGGATCCTGGGATCATGACCTGAGCTGAAGGCAGACGCTTAACGACTGAGCCACCCAGGCACCCCTCAGTTTTGATTCTAAAGGAGGATAGACCATGACAAAGTGCTACAAGTATGTTTTATTTTGCTTTTTTTTTTTTTTTTTGAAGATTTTATTTATTTGAGAGAGAGAGAGCGGCAGAGAGCACAAGTAGGGAGGAGAGAGAGAAGCAGGTTCCCCTCTGAGCAGGGAGCCCGATGCGTGGCTCAACCCAGGACCCTGGGATCAGGACCTGAGCCAAAGGCAGACGCTTCACCGACTGAGCCACCCAGGTGTCCCACATGTTTTGTTTTGACACAGTTATTATAAGAGGTGGGCACAGTGTTTTGTTTCTTGTATATTTTTGTTACCGAGATGAAACAGATGTAAGGCAAAACGAATCATTTCAGAGGGAACAAACTCAGTGGTGCTTAGTGCTCACTGTGCTGTATAGCCACCACAGTCTGTTTAGTTCCAGAACAGTTCTGTCCCCCTTCCTGCAGAGGAGTCGAGTACCTGCTAAACAGTCCTTCCGCATTTCTCCTCCCCCAGGTCCTGGCAACCACCAGTCACTGTTTTGTTTCTGTGCGTGTACCTATTCCGGAATCATACAGTGTGACTTTTTGTATCTAGCTTCTTTTACTTACTGTTTTTCATGGTTCGTGCATGTTACAGTATGTATCAGTACTTCACTCCCTTTTTTTTCTTTATTTATTTTTTAAAAATTTACTATTTGTTTCTTATTTTAAGTAGGCTCCATGCCCAGCACGGGGCTTAAACTCATGATCTTGAGTTTAAGAGTCCCGTGCTCTACCGACTGAGCCAGCTAGGTGCCTCAGTACTTCACTCTTTTTATGGCTGAATGATATTCCATTGTATGGATATGCGGTCGTTTTTCTGTTCATCCATTGACGGACATTTGGGCTGTTTGCAGCTTTTTGCTGTTGTGCATAGTGCTGGTATGAATATTCATGTACATGTATTTGTTCGAATACTAGTTTCAGTGCTCTGGGATATATATCTAGAAATGGCCAAATGGTAGTTCTGTGTGTAATTTTTTGAGGAACCACAAAGCTGTTTTTCTCAGCCTCTGACTCCTTTCACACTCCCACTAGCAGTGTATGAGGATTCTAATTTCTCCACATTCTCACCATGCTTATTTTTCATTTTTTGTTTATAGCCATCCTAGTGGGTATGAAGTGATCCTTCCGTTGTGGTTTTGATTCGCATTTCTCTAATGACTAATGGTGTCAAACATATTTTCATGTGCTTCTTGGTCCTTTATCTTCTTGGGAGAAATGTCTATTCAAGTCCTTTGCCCATTTTTAAGTTGGTTTATCTTTCTGTTGCTGAGATGTAAGCATTTTTATATAGTCTGGATACTAGATCCTTATCAGATATATGATTTGCAAATAATTTCTCCCATTCAGTAGAGTGTCTTTGCTTTTTTGATAATGTCCTTAGATTCACAAAGGTTTTTAATGTGGCAGTGTTCAATTTTTTTCTTTGCTTATGCTTTTGATGTCATATCTAAGAATTCATTGCCAAATCCATGGTCATGAAAATATACCTCCTCGGTTTTCTAAGAGTTTTATGGTTTTAGTTCTCACGTTTTACTTTTTAAAAAAATTTTTTTAAAGATTTTATTTATTTATTTGACAGAGACACAGCGAGAAAGGGAACACAGCAGGGGGAGTGGGAGAGGGAGAAGCAGGCTTCCCACCGAGCAGGGAGCCCGATGTGGGGCTCGATCCCAGGACCCTGGGATCATGACCTGAGCCGAAGGCAGACGCTTAACGACTGAGCCACCCAGACGCCCCAGTTCTCACATTTTAGATCGTTGATCCATTTTGGGTTAATTTTTGTTTATGACATGAGGTGTGGGGTAGATAGGAGTTTTTGAAACTACTTGACCCACTCCTTTTAAATTGGCAAACACTCCAGAAAAACCTGGTTATTTATATTTTATTATGGAAAATTTCAAACATTTTCAGAAGTAGTAGACTGAATTCTCATGTACTCTTTACCCAGCTTCAATGCTTAGCATTTTATATTATTTTATTATTTTTTTTAAAGATTTTATTTACTTATTTGACAGAGAGAGACATAGCGAGAGAGGGAACACAAGCAGGGGCAGTGGGAGAGGGAGAAGCAGGCTTCCCGCGGAGCAGGGAGCCCGAGGTGGGGCTCAATCCCAGGACCCTGGGATCATGACCTGAGCCGAAGGCAGACACTTAACCACTGAGCCACCCAGGTGCCCCAGTGCTTAGCATTTTATGACCAATTTTATTTCCTTTTCTCTCATTCCGCCTTCCTCTCCCATGCATAGAAACACACCTATTAGGTTGTATTGAATTTACTTCATCTGTAAAAACCTTCTCGTTTAGAAATGGAACCACACAGCTATTATCATACTGAAAATACAGATTTCTTATTTTAAGTATAAGGATATGTTTATCTTGGAAAGTTTAGGAAACCTAAAAAGAAGAAGCAATAAATAAAAGTCAGTCATCACTAGCAGCCACCATTACTCTTTTGATGTATTATTCAAAATCTTCTGGACTTTCTATTTCTAAAGTCTTTACCTGTAACTGTGCATTTAAGGATCATTTTTGTGGCTGCACAGCATGGATTCTGTGATTGATATTGTCAGTCCCTTAGTGAGCATCTATCATCCAGGTTTTCAGTATGAAAACTGAAGGATACTTTCTTTTTTTTTTTTAAGATTTTATTTATTTATTTGAGAGAGAGAGCGAGAGCATGAGCAGAGTGAAGAGGCAGAGGGAGAAGCAGACTCCCTGCCGAGCCAGGAGCCCGATGTGGGACTTGATCCCAGGACCCTGGGATCATGACCTGAGCTGAAGGCAGCCGCTTAACCAACTGAGCCACCCAGGCATCTGAAAACTGAGGGATACTTTCAATCATAGGATGAATTTCTAGAAATGAAGTAACTGGCTCAGTTGGGAATTTATTGTTAAGGTTTTTTTGATCAATATTGTAAATTGTTGTGTAATCAGAAACACATTTCATGCAGTTTGTGAGCTTCAGTTGCCATATCCTCTCCAGTGTTTCAGTTTGATTTTCTTAATTACCAGTTAATTCATTGGGTAAGAATTATAGTTTATACTTTTTGCCCTTTTGGAGGAGAAAAATGTACAGTGTACAGAATGGGAAATTGTATCTCTACTTTCTTATAATGGTTAACCCTGTACTTTTAAGTAAATTTGTTCATTATCTTTGAATTACAGTGACTTTTTCATGATATTTTAGACGTTGGTCCAAATTGGCTTTGAAAGATCTTTTAATACATTTAACTCCATCCAGTGCTTTTTCTTGGCATAATGTCTTTTATAATTAAAAAAAAATTGCAGCTCAAGATATCAGTGCAGTGAATAGTACAAGCTGTAAGAAGAGGCCAGATGAAGATTGTGAGGGCCCTTTTAGACCTGCAAAAACCCTGAAAGAAGGAAGTGTCCTAGATGTTCTCAAAAGCCCCGGTAAGATAACAGTTGCCTTTGAAAATACTCTAAAATCTTAATTACAAATTCGTGGTCCTATTTGAATATCAACTGTGGTATACTTTAGGTTTTTAAAAAATTATGGCTAGTTTGATAGGGAATTGACTTGAAAATAGACATTGTCAGATGTAATTCTTTTGGAGTAAATATCTTAGAAACTCTCCTTCTTTGGAATTCAAGGACTGTCCTAATACGAAATCTCTTAAGAGGCAAGTATAGCAGGAGAAAAAGAGGAAAGTGTAGTAGGAGAAAATGAATTGCTTTTTAGTAGAGACAGGCCAATTTGGAAAAAAAAAAATGTAAATAAACCTGATGATATACTTGGACATATCTTTCTCTATGAGAATGTTGAACTGCTTTGTTCTCAGAAAGAACTGGGCAATGAAAGACAACATTTGCTGATTCTAACATAGGTATATGCAAGGGACAGTGCTCGCTTGAAACAAGGTTTGAGAGCTCATAGAAATAACTTGAAGGCAGTGACTAGAAGTACACAAATAGTAAGTTTTCAGTTTGAAAATCAGAGGACAGCTACAACTGCGATTGTGAGGTCTGCTATAGGAATGTAAAAGTGTATATAAGGTGATATGGTTGCTCAGAGAGAATTTAGATTTATTGAGCAGATAGACATGTTCATGTCTAATTGAGTAAGAATTTCCAGATAAGGTTGTCTTCTACAACAAGATTTAGGAGGATTAGGTTTCTTTGGTCTGGCTTTCTCATTTTAGAGATGAGTATACTGCCTCCAGGAGTCCCAGTAACTTAGACAATTTGACACACTTGGGGCAGAGCTCCAGAGCGCCTGGGCTAGAATTAACTGAGTCGTAGAGAGGCATCGTAGAGAGGATCGACTGATCTTCATTTAAGTTATACTCTGCATTCATGATGCCGAGGCCTCCTCCCGTTCAGTTTTCTTTAAATAGCAAGAACTTGGAGGAGTCCTATGTTCTTTTGAGGAAAATTAGGAAAACCTGTGAAAGGGGAAGGAAAAGAAATCTGTAACACCTTAAGATGGTTACTGTTAAAATTGCACCAAACTTAGTGACTCAAATTAATCATTAAAAAGATAGTACATTTTAGACCAGTGGGAGTAACTGAAGTATGTGGGTTTTGCCTTTTTGCTAAAACTAGCTCGAGGTTGGATTAATTGTAGCCCTAGAAGATCTCTAAATACAGTCTTCTGTATCTTCTTACCCTCCAATTTTATTTTCCTTTTGTGTTAAAAGCTGGAAAAACAGGTCACTGAGTTTGTTCGTATATGTAAAAAAAGGTTAATTGGTCCAAAGTAAAGGATTGGAAGGTCATTCCCATGAGTAAAGTTGGAGTGAATCGATTGAATTCAATGACAGCAGTTTTGGTAGTACAGAGACTTTTTTCAACTCCTATTACTCCATGATTCTGTGTGAATACCTTAATTGTCTTAAGTACACCTTTAGTGGTTACAAAAAAGGTATATTTACAATGTGAAACGTTCTGTGATTATATTGGAGAACTACTTGAGGCAATTTGTTTGAATTAGGGTTTGGTAACGTTCCATGGCATCTTTGAGTAGCATGAGCTCATCCTCCACTAGGGTAGACTGGGTCTTCCTTTCTGTATTTCTAGGCCTTACCAGATGGTTTGGTTCATCTCTGTTGGAATTTTTCATCATATTTCTCATTGAACCATTACCATTTTAAAGTTCTGTATGTGCTTTGTATAATTAAAACCAGTCCTTACAACTTCACTATACTTTGGGAGGGATATCTGTCCAATATGCATACCTATGCAGCTCTGCTGATTTTTACTGAAAGTAGAGGATACCACAATAGTGGATTATAACTGGACAAAATTGAAAGATTATAGATGTTGAAGACATTTGGCTTAGCCAAGGGAACACCTGAAAGCAAAAATAGTTCAGGGAGGAAGGCTATGAATATACTGTACGTTGGGGTTGCGGCGAGGCAGAGTGTGGCAAACACTGATGACAGTGGTGTATGTCGGTAAATTACTACCAGTTAAAGCCTCAAATTAGATAGTGGTTGAATTACAGTAAGTAGAAACTCCTAGAGGAAGAAAGTAATGTACTATAAACAAAACCTCTTTTGTAGAATTTTAACTAGGACCAAAGTGTCACTTATTAATTATGTGATTAATAAATATTGCTTAGGTAAAAAAAACCCCAAAACTCTAAGTAGTCCACATTGGATTTTAGTAACTGCATAAATGTGTGTAAGTATGTGTTCTCCTAGTAATAGCATATCAGATCATGTTCTGATTAGAAAGCTTTCCGTACTTTTTTTTTGCTTACACTCTCCTCTTTCCCTCATTATAGGTTTCACGTCACCAAAGGCAGATTCTCTTGCTGCTCAGCCTACTACCACAAGCCCAGTTGTTTATACAAGACCAGCAATAAGTAGCTTTTCTTCTAGTGGCATCGGGTTTGGGGAAAGTTTAAAAGCCAGACCATTGTGGCAGTGTGATACTTGTCTACTCCAGAACAAAGTTACAGACAGCAAGTGCATAGCCTGTCAAGCAACAAAACTGCCGCCAAAAGAGACTGCTAAACAAACTGGAATTGGAGTACCAAGTAAAAGTGACAAATCAACTCTTCCCGCGTCAGGGACAGGTTTCGGAGACAAATTTAAACCAGCAGTAGGCACTTGGGATTGTGATACCTGCTTAGTGCAGAATAAACCCGAGGCGATAAAATGCGTGGCTTGTGAAACGCCGAAGCCTGGGACTGGTGTTAAGCGAGTCCTTACGTTGCCTTCGGCTTCAGAGAGCGCTGTGACTATGGCTGCTTCATCTGCCACCTGCACTGTGACCACGGCCGCCTTAGGGTTTGCAGATCAGTTTAAAAGGCCCGTGGGATCTTGGGAGTGTCCAGTGTGCTGTGTTTTTAATAATGGAGAAGACAGTAAATGTGTGTCCTGTGTGTCTGAGAAACCAGGTACGTGTATGGCTCTTTGGGAAAATTTTGTTCATTATTTTAGTAGGACATTTAAATTTATTGTCTACTAAGAACCACCTCAATGTAATGTGGCAGGATGAGCATTTCCTCATACATCTTAATTTTTCTAAGCCGTCTTGAGGTAAAATGACTTGCGTGGTACTGGATCTCCATGTTATCTGAGGCGGTGCATTAAACAGCCCAATATATACTTGTACCTCTTTCTTTACGTACATTTTTATCAGAAACTTTTCGCTCTTCACGATCGTTTTCAAAGATGACTAGTACAGATGCTGAAAGATCTTAGAAGGGACAGTCTTTCTCAAACTGTTCTCCAGAACAAAATACCACTTCGTCTCTTTTCCTCTTAGAAATGAGGATAGCACATGGTCATTTCCAGAAAAGGTTTCACTAAGGGGTAGACAATACTGCTTTATGAAAAGGCTGTGGCCGAATATTAATGGTGATACCTATGTGCTCTCTGCCGGAGATATTGCCATGATAGTAAATTACTGAATCATTAATGGAAAAATTCTAACGTGGCAGTGAGAAAAATGGAGTCAGGTTTGAGTTTTTCCTGTTTCTCTGTTCAAATTTGAAAAAGTTACTGAGATTCACAACTGGAAATGACTCTTTGCTGTTTTTGTAATAATATTATAGAATTATTTGGTATAGATATATGGTAACATGGGTGCTAAATAAAACCTTTTATGAATACCCTGGGAATTATACTTCCTCTTTTATTGCATTATTCATGGATATGTAGTTTTAGGTCTGCAACGGAAAGTTCTTGATTTGTTAGCGTATACTCTATGTCTGAACACAAGGGGTGAGCCATATTCCTAGTTCTTACTGGACATCTCCACAAGAATAAGATTCCAGAATCTTCATTCTGAAATAACTTTTCTTTTTCCATCTGGCATTCCTCCTCCACCCACCCACCCACCCCCAAAAAAGGCAAGTTTTTGATCGTACAAGAAACTAGAATTAATTGAGTTGATTAGGAGAAGAAAAGTTAGGAAGTAAATTGTTAGCCACACATAAAGGAAGCTCATACGTTTATTAAAGAAATCCGACTTCATCCTGTCAATGATGAACCATCATTTTAAGCAGAGGAGTGATACAGTACAATTTGTATGTTTGACAAATTGCTTCGTGGCTTTTTGGAGGGTAGATTTGAAGACAGCAAAAGTTGAAGGGAGACCAGAGGACACATGAGGAAATTGTATCAGTAGTGCTGTGGGCAAAGGTAATGGCTACGGATACTAATGGAGTCAAATCAGGATGTTGAATAATGTACAGTTGACGCCCTGTGGATTTGAAGCTGGGAAGTTGACACATACATGCAAGGTCTTTGGATATCCTATAATGGGCGCTCTGGGCTGGAAATACAAATTTGGGCATCAGTAGGCTATAGTTTTCAAATAAGGCATGGGAGGAGAGGTGATGTAAAGTGAGGGAGTCGTGGGAATAGAGGAGATGGCCTAAAACTGAGCTCTGTTAACTTCAGGGAGTGGCAGGAATGAAACTTTGGAACAATTAATCTTGTAAAGGAGGAACCAGAGAGGAAAACCCAAAACTGTGTGGCACTGGTTGTTTCTTAGAAGAATGGACTTCGGGGAACAAGAGCGGAGGTCTCAGGAAGAAGACTTAATCCAGCAAGAGCCGAGGGCCGCTTGACACAGGGTAGCAGTAGGAGGCTCAGAAAAAGGGAACGACACCGCTAGGAGAACATGTGAGGGAGGAGGAGGCATGTAGCCACGCTGGCCGGCTGGGGAGGAAAGCGCAGAGGAAGCGGTTTTGGTGGTGGTGAGACTTGTGAGGACAGTGGACCGAAGATGGAGCCTCGGGGAGCAGTTTTCTTGGCAAGATGGAGGAGAACCTAACGGTAGAACAGACACCAGGTGGCTGGGAGAGGCGACAGGTGGACAACGGGTAGGGATACCGGAATGAATGGCTCCCCTCGTCACACACTTACTTCGTGACGGCTTCGTGGAGCTGTCCTTCCCGTGCCCCCTCTGCTCCCCACAAACTTGGCAGATTTAAATGGCATCTCTGTGAATCCGTTCTTCTCCTGCCCCACAGTCAGCTCTTCGTTCTATTCTCATTTATCACTTTCCATCTTGGTGATGGTGCTACTATGCATTTATGTTTTACTTTCCCCTTTTTAGACCATTAGCACTTCTAGAAGTTAAGCAGCATTTCATTCATCTTTATGTCCTTAGAACCATGGTATATTATGGTACTTAATAAATGTCTGTTAACCACTGCCATGAACTTTTGTGCAAAAATGATCATTTCAAAGGCAGAGCTGGGCTTTGAAATCTTGCAATTAACGTGGTCTGTGGCTATGTATTTTATGTGTTAGGATATTGCCTATAATTTATATCTTGGATTTTAAAATGCTGTCCTGTTTGAAGAGATTTGATAAAGATTCTTAAGAACATTTTAGTCTTTTAGTCTCTGATTTCTGAGCATGTGTTTTTTTTATTAAACCATGATTATTCAAACTTCGGGTTAAGAGAGAGCTCATCACTAGGCAAGGTGAGTGTGAGCTGCTTGTTTGTAAGATTAAAAGAAATCTGAGCTGTCTATACTGTTTTTAACAGTGTAAAGTTGATATTTCTGGCACTTTATCTGTCTTAATAGGAAACACTAATTGAACGTTTAGACTTAGTGATGCCTTAAGATATTGACATAATGTGAATTAGAATTTGTATGTGTTTCCTTGCTGTTTTTTAGGAAGTTCAGTACCTGCTTCAGGTAGCAGCACTGTCCCCGCCTCTCTGTCTTCTGGAAGCTGCCTGGGGTTAGACAAGTTCAAGAAACCCGAGGGCAGCTGGGACTGTGATGTGTGCCTGGTACAGAATAAAGCAGATGCTACCAAATGTGTGGCGTGCAAAAGCGCAAAGCCAGGCACAGAATCTGAGTTTAAAGGTAAGGCATTGGGGCAGTGCCTCCTTGTACTGCCATTTTAAAGTGAAATATTCGCAAACAGCTTCAGTTTTTAAATTGTTTGTTCTCTATTGAAAATTCACGTAAAATGAGATCTCGTTCTGGACACTGTTAGCTCACATCTGAGTTACTATAAAGATGGGTGATTTCCTGGTCAGCAGCGAGGTGTTTTTTTTTTTTTTTTTTTTCTTCAGCTGGCAAGGGACTATTCTATCTTGTGTTGAGTCTGAGAGAGTTGCAGATAACTTGTTTCTAACTGTTAACAAACGTTTGGCATCTAGATGAATTTCCTGACTCTTAATCTGACTGGGAATTTATGCCCTGAGAACCTTATTGTAAGTAAGCTAGATTTGGGCTTTGGTTTCCCAGAGAATGTCCCAGAAAAAGAACTCTCTTAATAATTTTGTTTCATAAATACAAAGGAAGAATCTCTAAAAACAATTTTTGCTAAACTGTCGCTGGAGGCCAGATTTTTCAAGTCTTCATAGTCCTTTATGACTTAGTATTTCATATGAGGTACGTTTCAGTCAAAAGGTTGATCAATCTGGGAAAGAGCAGAAATTTTAGATCTGAAGGAACAGTCAGGGAGAGGTAAGAAAGATTTTAATCGGTAAGGGAGGAGGTCTCAAAGGTGAGACCGTGAGGGCACTAAAGAAAGAATGCCGAGCTTTATCAGCTTGTAACCATGTCTTAGACTAGTGGCTTTCAGACTCTTTTGACTGGAAACCAATCAGTAAACTTTTGCATTGTGACCTATCACATGCACAGGGTATTTGTCTCTATGATTGAACAAAAAGTATCACAAACCAATACTTTAGTATGTTTAAGTTACCCTATTTCTGTTCTTTTTCATTTTAGAAGAAAAATGCTGGTTGCAACCCACTAAATTAATTACATGGCTAAAGGGACACAACTGGTTTGAAAAACATTGCATTTGAGGTGCCTGGGTGGCTCAGTCGGTTGAGTGATGCTTGGTTTTGCTCAGGGTGGTGAGATCTAGCCCCATGTTGGGCTCCGCACTCAACATGGAGTTTGAGATTCTCCCTCCCTCCGTCTCTCTCTCTCTCTCTCTGCCCCTCCAGGTGCTCGTGCTCAGTCTCTCTCTCAAATAGATAAAATAAATAAATAAATAAAACCCCAAACACTGCATTTGGGTGTCTTAGATCACTACTTTCCAGTCCACTTGAGGTCGTTGTGTAGCTGTTAACCTTGTGATCCTTTTTCCGTGTTGTCTCCCTATTGTGCTATAATCACCATACCTTCAAATCTGAGCCTTTGAGGCAGAGGTGATAATGAGTTAATTACTGTCTTTAGCCCCTTCAGTTTTAGCTTTCTGTCTAATATCACTTAATGTATTTACAGACCATGCAGAATACTGTTTGCTCCTGTGATTCTGATAATTTTTCAGTTACGTTTCTTAGGGAAAGAAAGGAATGGGTCATCATTAAAGGGGGGGAAATTTGAAGGTAAGAGGGCTTTTAAAGCGTGGCTGTCATTTGTCTTTATACGTGGGTAAGCAGGGTAAAGGATAAATATCTCGGCACTCCAGTGATGCCTGTTCATTTCTAGTTTACTCAGCTACAGAAAAGCATTATGAAACCAAGACTTTGATCTTGTCAACATAGTATTGTTTGTCTTTTTAAGTACTGCTTCTGCTCACACAGTTCTTCTGGTACTTTGATGCTAAAGATTTTTTTTTTAGTGTTTGATAATGAACTTTATTCACAAGATTTCAAACTCTAATTATGACAGGATTCATAGTGAAAAGTGTATCTCTTGTCCCCATTGGTTCATTTTCCATCCTTCTTCCCCCACCAGAGGGAAGAACTGTGGTTAGTTTCTTAGAACTTAGAATAGAGCTTTTTTTATGAACATGATAAGCAAATATACTCTTACCTGTATATTCTTGTTTCCCTCTATTTTATTAGAAAATGTTGTATATCCTACTGCCTTTTTGCCCCCTTGATTTTACCGTGGCTAGCTTGGACACATCTTTGTTCTTCATTTACAGCTGCCTGGGATTGCATATGGCATTTTGCTTGTCTGTGAGTTTATCTTTAAAGTTTTTTTATTTTATTTTACTTTACAGTAAAATAAAGACTTAGGGTGTGAGGGCGATCTGGCTGCGACCTCTCTTCACCCCACTGGTCACCAGGGCAGATTACCCTGATCTGGCTGGCCAGGTGGGTGTCCCCTTCCTTGCTCACGGCTCCACG
Source organism: Neomonachus schauinslandi (assembly GCF_002201575.2). Lineage (NCBI taxonomy): Eukaryota > Metazoa > Chordata > Mammalia > Carnivora > Phocidae > Neomonachus > Neomonachus schauinslandi. The sequence continues at coordinate 136,010,250 of NC_058410.1, read as the reverse complement.
TATGTCCCTCCCGAAACTGCGTGCTCTGGTCGAAGAGGACGGCCTTCCCAGGCAGAGGAGGGCCCTTCTCTGGTCAGGGGTGTACGAGTAGCTGCGCTCCCCTGCTAGAACCTCCAGACAAACTCTCAAGGTCCATTCGTAGAAGAACGGAGGGTAGTCAAACTTGCAAGACTCCAGATGCATCCAAATGACTACCTGTGGCCGTCTGCTTTTCTTTAAAAAAAAAAAAAAAAATTAAAAAAAAAAAAAGACTTAGCTGTAGAATTGCTGGGTCAAAGGATACATGTGTTTGTGATTTTTAGTAAATACTGACAGTTGCCTTCCAAAATTGTGTGCTAATTTACACATCTATGTGTCATGTATAAAGTGTCTGTTAGTCCTAGACTCCTCACCAACACTGCTTTATGAGGTTTGCTTGATCTCTGCCAGTGTCATGGACCGAAAACGGCTTATGAGGGTAGTTGGAAGGAGTGAGGTGGAGTGCTCCTGCCGAACGTTGGGCTGCTACTTCACGGTCACGGACGTGGCTAACGCTCTTCAAAGTAGGCTTTCCAGAGTTATTCCTTTTTAGGTTTTATTTACTTATTTGGGAGAGAGAGAGAGCACAAGCAGGGGGCGCGGCAGGGAGAGGGAGAAGCAGGCTCCCTGCTGATCAGGGAGCCTGATGCAGGGCTCGATCCCAGGACCCCAGGATCATGACCTGAGCTAAGAAGGTAGACGCTTCCCCGACTGAGCCACCCAGGCACCCCTCCAGAGTTATTCCTTTGTCTCTTTGTTCTTCAGGGGTACATTTTGTTTGAGAGGATAACATTAATTCAGTGTCTTTGTGTGGTGTCTTTTATGTTCTGAAGGCTTTGGCACATCTTCCTCGTCTTCGAACCCCGCAGCCTCATCCTTCAAGTTTGGTATCCCATCATCCTCTTCGGGGCCTTCTCAGACTTTAACAAGCACTGGAAATTTTAAGTTTGGAGATCAGGGAGGCTTCAAAATAGGCGTGTCTTCAGATTCTGAGTCTCCAAACTCCATGAGTGAAGGCTTTAAATTTCCTAAACCAATAGGAGATTTTAAATTTGGAGTTTCGTCTGAGTCTAAATCTGAAGAAGCTAAAAAAGACAGTAAGAATGAGAATGATTTTAAGTTTGGACTTCCTTCGGGTTTAAGTACTACAGCTTCGTTAGCTCCATTTCAGTTTGGGGTGTCCAATCTTGGGCAGCAAGAGAAGAAAGAGGAACTACCTAAATCTTCATCTGCAGGCTTCAGCTTTGGTACTGGTGTTATTAACCCCACACCTGCTGCTACTAACACCGCAGTGACCTCGGAGAACAAGAGCAGCTTCAGCTTTGGAGCCCTAGAAACCAAGAGTGTTTCAGTGGCTCCTTTCACATGTAAGACGTCAGAAGCCAAAAAAGAAGAAATGCCTGCCGCCAAAGGAGGGTTCACTTTTGGCAGCATAGAACCCGCCCCTCTGCCGTCTGCCTCATTGTTTGTGTTGGGAAGGACAGAAGAGAAACAGCAAGAGCCGGTCACTTCTACTTCTCTAGTGTTTGGGAAGAAAGCTGACAATGAAGAGCCAAAGTGTCAATCAGTGTTTTCCTTTGGAAATTCAGAGCAAACCAAAGATGAGAGTTCTTCAAAGTCCACCTTTAGTTTCAGTATGGCAAAACCATCTGAGAAGGAATCGGAGCAGCCAACAAAAGCCACTTTCACGTTTGGAACTCCAACCAATACTACGGCTGGTAAGTATTAAAACTTTTTTTTTCTTTGAAACAAGGCGTCTCCGATCTGTGGACAAATGCAGCAGGTCAGGGAATGGTTTACACTGAACAGAGTTGAGAGAGACCTGTAACAACTCTCTGGAAAGGACATAGGATTTTCAGTTTTCACTGCTCCAAACCCCCGTGAGGTGATGGTGTTTTCTACAGCTCTGATGGCAAGCCCACAGGGTTGCACATCTGTCCATGCTTCTCCCTTCTGTTTGAGCTCTGACAGTTGGAATTGGCATACTATTCAGGAGAATAGGCCTGCCTTCGTAAGCTCATGAAATATTTTCTAACTCAGTCTTTATGTACAGGCCTTCATTCACAAGTAGAGCTAACCAGTCATCATCAGGCATTTAAGGAGCATAGACAACAAATATAACTAGTCCCTGAAACAGAGGCAATTATGAAAACTAATATCCTGAAGGAAAAATGAAAGCATTTAAAAAACTTAAAAATGTGGTTGGTGAAATAAAATCATTATGTGGGTTGAGGAGCAGAAAAAACATAGATTGGTGAACTGGGATTTCCCAGAGCCTGGTGCAAAAGTGCAGGGAGACGGAGTCCTGCTAGCTCACGAGTGCCATCGCAGGAGGGGCGCGTAGCAGATGAGAGCAGGACGGACGAAATGTCAAAGTGGTGACAGAAGACCATTTCCAACGTGCAGAGAAAGACCCTGGCCTTAAAAATGGAAATGGCCTACTCACTGGCAAAGACCAGTGAGATTTTAGGACACCAAAGCCAAAATCCTGAATGCTTTCAGAGAGGGAAAGCTGGTTGCCATCAGACTTTGAATTTGTGCTTGAAACAGTAGAGCAGTGTCCTCAAAGTGAAAATGGTCTTGATCCTACAATTTTATATCCAGCTGAATTCAAAATAGAGATGTTTTCAGACAGGCAAACAAATAGAACACCCACGAATACTTCAAAATAATACATTGGAAACACGAAATGAAAAATTAACCTTAAAAAAAAAAAAAAGAATGGAATTCAGTGGATGTTTTTTTGTCCGTTGTCTGGACATTCAAAACACCCTCCAAATAAGAAAATAAATACTAAATTATATACGATTTGGAAAGGAATAAAAAATAAGATTGGGTCTAATCAAATGTAATCATGGTATCACTATACTCTTTCCATTGAAACAGACACTCTTAACCTCCCGTTAACCAACTTGAAAGTGAGCCAGCGTGCTCCACTTTCTGTAAATCAAACTAACGCCCATACCATACCGCGAGCAGCCTGTCTAGAGACCGTATTGGAACTGAGACGACATTGGGATGGTTAAAAAAAAAAAAAAAGTGTCTTCAGGAAGGTGGGTGGTTTCAGGCTCACCGTATAAAAACCAGTAGCTTTCCTCTAAATCAGCAAGAAATAGCTGGACAAATGACCTCTTTCATACCTGTTCCTGAGTGAGCGTGTTCTCCCTCCCAGCGCCCCCAGCATCATCTCAGGTTTGTGTCTAGTTGAGTGTGGTTGACACACCCATCACTAGTTTCAGGCATGCAGCGTAGCAATCGCGTGGCTGCATGTGACCCGCTGGCCCTGCTGCCGGGGTCGCTCCCTCTGTCCCCACACGGCGCCAGGACGGCCCTGCAGACGGTCTTCCCGGGGCCGGGCCTTTTGTCCTGTGACTGATGCCTTCCAGAGCTGGAAGCCTCCGTTTCCGTTTCGAGAGGAACTTTTGTGGGGTGTGACAAGCTAAGCTCATTTTAAAATGCACCTGGAAGGGCAAATGCCCCAGCAGTTTTGCAGGGAGGGGCAGGCACACAAACAGGTTCAGTCCGCTAACGTCAGACTGAACTGCGAAGCCACGGTAATTCAACAGTCTAGGAACAGTAACTGTAGAGGGAACAGATGCACATGGATGTGGAAATTTACCATGTCCTAAACGTGGAGTTGCACATGAGTGCGTGGAGGCTGCACTGGGCAGCCAGTGAAGCAGTCGGGGGGACTAGGACCCTGCTAACGTCGGTCGCAAACTCGAGAGGCGAGCGGTCTCCCGCTATCTGAACAGTTACCCAGACGTAGGTCCAGTTTGATGTGTGGGATTGAGGGATGCTTTTTATTCTTATTAATCTGAATGCTGAAAGTTGGCCTGATCTAAGATGCCATAAAAGAAAAGATGGATATATTGGCTCACATCAAAATGTGATAGAACACGTCCGTGTGCTGAATGAATGTATTTAACAAGACGTGAGGATTCTGTGTTCTCACGAATGACTAGACTGCAGCGTAGCAGAGAGTGCTGTGTGGTTGCTTGCGCTCAGAGGTCTTGTGTGTCCCGTCGTTCGTGTCTGCAGATCCAGGGGCAGCGAAGCCGGCGTTCGCCTTCCTGAGCAGCGGCGCTCCCACGGGCAGTGTGCCGGCCGCCGCGGGGGCCGTGTTCCGAAGCCCCGCCGCCTCCAGCGCGCCCGGGCCCGCCTTTGTGTTCGGACAGGCCAGCAACCCCGGGGCCAGCTCTGCCTTCGGGAACTCGGCCGAATCGGGCGCACCTCAGTCTTTGCTGTTTTCTCCAGAGAGCAAACCAGCGACCACGTCGAGCGCGGCCGTCACCCCGTTCGTCTTTGGGCCGGGAGCCGGCAGCAACAGCACCGCGGCCTCCGGCTTCAGCTTCGGAGCTACGACCACATCCAGCTCTGCAGGTACGGTGACAAAGGAAGAACGTGCGTGTGCTAGCTGGACGGGCTGGAATTCTGGCCTCTCTCTGCAGGCGACGTAGCAGGTGACCAGAGAACGGCCCGGCGCCAACTAGGCCGGCTTTACCCGGGATGTTGTAACCGTTCACTGCGTGGAATCGTGTATATTGGGTTCGGTTTAACATAATTAACTCTTGGGAGGAATTTCTCTAGTCTCAGTGACATCTTTAGTTTTTCCAAGTGTTCTTTTTGAGATGTTAGGTTGTTAACCAGAAACTGGGGAGTGTTTCATTCGACACGCGTCCCCAGTATGTAGCATGTACATGAGGACAACACTAGCTGGTCTCTGCTGTGTGGTAGATCATCTGATGAGAGATCGCGTGTCTTCTTAGATCAGTCCCTCTACCTGAAAAAATCTCGCTGCGAAGGTGGGGATTTTTGCTAATAGACCATTTTGTTGATGTGAATTCTATATGGTTTCACTAAATAATGGAGAGAATTATATTCTTAATATTCAAACCTTGCCTTGATGGGATCTGTTCAGCAAGGTAAGTGTCCGAAAAGAAGCTTGAAGTTTGCTGCCGAGTTTATAGATGTTTCTTGAGGATTATCTCATGGTAGCTATTAAGTGACATCAGTGTTTCTCTGGGCCTCTAGGATCCTCCTTTGTATTTGGCACTGGGCCTTCAGCACCATCTGCCAGTCCAGCATTTGGGGTTAACCAAACTCCGACATTTGGACAGAGTCAAGGTGCCAGCCAGCCTAATCCCCCGGGCTTTGGAGCTCTGTCCTCGGCAGCAGCGCTGTTTTCTGCGGCTTCTCAGCCTGCACCGCCTACCTTTGGGACTGTGTCAAGCAGTAGCCAGCCTCCTGCATTCGGACCGCAGCCCAGGCAGTCTGCGTTTGGCTCTGCGGCAGCTCCGAGTTCCGGTGAGTGTGCCCTGCTCTGTACCCAGGGTCTGCTTGTCTGCAAGTAGCCTGGTGTCTGTCCCTAGCGTCTGCTTGTCTGCAGATAGCATGTTTCTGAATTTTAAAACCATGCCTATGTCTTATTTCTTTATTTTTTATTTTATTATTTTTTTAAGATTTGTATATTTGAGAGAGAGAGAGCGCACACAAGCAGGGGGAGCGGCAGAGGGAGAGGGAGAAGCAGACTCCCCGCTGAGCAGGGAGTCTGACCCGGGGCTCCATCCCTGAGCCCAGGGCAGAGGCTTAACTGACTGAGCCACCCAGGTGCCCCCTGTCTTATTTCTTTAAATGTCTCTTGTACTTGGAATAGAAAAGTACATGCTTGGACTTCCCTAGAAACAACATTCCCAATTTTCATACAGTGAAGCGCATTAAAGCATGAGATTAACATGTAGTTATTTCTTACTCTTTGAGGTGCAGCATCGATTGAGTCCCATTTCTCCCCATTTGAGTTTTGGAGCACTCCAGCCTAGATTTCAGCCGCATTTTCTAATCTTCGTTGTGACTGGATTTACTTCAGGAGGTTATGCCCCCACTCCAGTTCTCTCCTGGGCCAAAACTGCCCAGGCGCCCAGGACACTTTGTTTGATGATGCTTGACTTGCATATTTAAATGAACATTCGTGTGTGTGTGTGTGTGTGTGTGTGTTTAATATGGCTAATCATATTGTACTAAGAGGATATATTTCCTCAAAACTGTAGGATGTATACTTTTCTAACTGTAAAATATGACTTCCTATAGAAAAGCATGGGACAGAAATGAGCAGTGTGGTGGTGGAGCAAAGGCAGCCATCTGCCTTTGGCTCAGGTCATGATCCCAGGGTCCTGGGATCGAGCCCTGCATCGAGCTCCCTGCTCCGCGGGAAGCCTGCTTCTCCCTCCCACTTCCCCTGCTTGTGTTCCCTCTCTTGCTGTGTCTCTCTCTGTCAAATAAATAAAATTAAAAAAAAAAAAAAAAGGAAATGCACCTCTGCTCATTCTTGTGTATGTGCCTTGGGGCACACATGCATATTTTTCTAGGGTATACACCCAGGAGAGGGCTTGCCAAATTAAAAGGTGTGCATGCATATCTTATACTTCGGAAAATAATGCAAGCTTGTCCTGATGGTTTGTGCCCATTCACATCTTACTACGTTGTATGAGGATTCTCATATTTGGATTCTGCTGGATTTCATTTTCTGTGAATTGTTTCTGTAAGGATTTTTTTTTGGCCGTTTTTTTGTTTGGTGGTTTCACTTTTGCTTACTGATGTGCAGGAATATTTTTATGTATTCTGGATATTAGTATTTTGTCAGTACAGGGAGCAGAATTTCTGCTGGGACGTATGTTAACCATTTTAATCAGGATTGATTCTTCTCAGCACGTGAATTGCAGAGTGTAGCTTTTCACACAAGTGCCATTTCCCTCCTCCTCCTCGAGTGGCCGTTGTGTGCTCAGATGAGTGTTTCCAGGATGCAGATGCTGTGTGATACAGCGTGCTTTTCTTTTCTATACAGAATTCTGTTTTCTCCAGCACCAGTGATCCCTCTCTGTTAATAATTTCTTTGTACCTATCATTAGTTATAACTTTCGCTCTTCTCCCTTTCTTAGAGATCGCTTCTCAATATTTTCAAATACATTGGCTGCTTGTTATTTAGTATCTTGAAGGAAATTTTTCACAGAATCATCTGACCTGTTCCTTCTACCGGGCTTTCTAGGCCTGCTATTTAACTGTGGTCTTGGTACCACTTTTTACCATTCTCTTGGGATTGCCCTTAGCTTCCTCTCTTTCCTGGATGATGTCAGTGTCTTGTTCTTTCTTATTCTTTTGTTTTGATAGAGCAGATCTTCTAGTGGTTTCTTAAGTCCTCAGGGAAGAAAATTTTGAAACCTTACATTTCTGGAAGTATCTTTATTCTGTGCCTGTGTTTGGTAAGATTTCGGTTGAATACAGATTTAGATTGGAAATAATTTTCATAGTTTTGAAAGCATTTCTCCATGCTGGACTTTTGGCTCCCTCCTAGTTGCTCTGGAAGTCTTCCTTGAACTTTGCTTTTGGACCCATTTATTCTTTCTGGAATCTCACTGGATCTTTTCTTTTGCCTCCAGTGTTCTGACTTACCAGGAGGATGGTCCTTGATCTGGATCCATTTTTACCCACTGACAGTGAGGAATTTAGTCTGTCCTTTTGTGAACGTCCATTCTTGGGAACTTTCTGGAATTACTTCTTTGACGATTTTTGGGCCTCACTCTTTAACTTCTGTTCTTTTTTCCTTTTTGTCCTTTCTGGGAAGATTTCTTACATTTATCTTTTACTTCCCCTTGGTCAAGATTTTACTTTTGCTAATTTTAAATGTTCTTTTTTGTTCTGCGGATGTGTCCTTTTTATATTCTTCTCTTCTTGTTTCAGAATTGTTACCTGTTGATCTCTTGAGGATATTAATGATGAGGTGTGGGTTTTCGTTTTTTCCCCTTTAAGCTATTGTTCTAGTCCATTCTCTACAAATTGCTTTTCTCTATTATTGTTTGGGTCTTGGTGTTTATGAAATACTTTCCTCAGATGTTTGGTGCTTCTTGGCTATCTACTCACAGTTGTTTTTTTTTTTTTTTAATTGTAAGAATTAACATGAGATCCATCCTTTCAGCAAATTAAGTGTATAATACAGTGTTGTTAACTACAGGCGCCCTGTTGTACTGCTGATTGCTAGCACTCCCTCATCTTGTGTAACTACACTTCACACCCGTTGAAGAGCACCTCTCCATTCCTTTCATTTCTCTCTCTCTCTCTCTCTCTCTCTCACACACACACACACCTGCAGCCGCCCTTCTTCTCTCCGCTTCTATGGTTTGGCTATTTTAGGTTTCTCATATAAGAGAAATTCTGCAGTATTTGTCCTGTGACTGGCTTATTTCACTTAGCATGATGTCCTCTAGATTCATTCATGTTTTTGCATATTTTTTTTAAAGGCTGAATAGTATTCCATTGTGTGTGATATACGTTGTTTTCATCTCTTCATCTGTCAGTGGACATTTAGGTTGTGTCCACATCTTGGCTGTTATAAATAATGCTGCGGTGAACTCGAGAGTCCACATATCTCTTCGAGATCCTGATTTCAAATCTTTTGGAGAAATACCTAGAATGGGATTGCTGGATCATAGGGTATTTCTATTTTTAATTTTTTTGAGGCACCTCCATACTAGTTTCCAGTTGTACCAGTTTGCATTCCCACCAACAGAGCGCAGGGTTCCCTTTCTTCACGTGCTCGCCGACCTGTTATCTCTTGTCTGATTTTAGCCCTTCTAACAGGTGTGAGGTGGCACCTCATTGTGGTTCTGATTTGCATGTGCCCGATGAGTGATGTTGAGCATCCTTTCATGTGTCTGTTGGCTGTTTATTCATCTTTGGAGAAATGTCTGGTCAAGTCCTTTGTCCATTTTTAAATCAGGTTATTTGGTTTTTTTGACTATCAAGTTGTAGAAGTTAATATATTTTGGATATCAGCTCTTTATCAGATATATGGTTTGCAAATATTTTTTCCTATTCAACTCATAATTTTATGAGCATGGGACACCGAAGTACCACTTGATAATTCTTTGTGCATGGATAGGCTCGTAGATCTTGAATCTCACTGTAGGTTTGTCTGACGGGCCTGCTTGCTTGGGAGGACATGGATGTTAGTATCAGTAGGTGTTTCCTTCTAGAAGGTCAGGTTCCCCAGAGGTTATTCCCATTCCCATCGTGCCTGGAGGGTACTCCTACTTCTGATTGCCCATGCTCTGGGAGCCGAGTCAGGGAGGAAGGCTGCAGCTGTCCGTGCTCATTACATCAACTTACTTTTAATCCTTCTAGTTTTGATAGGATGCCCTTGCCTTTGTGTGTGATCCCCTAGTTCAGAGACCCCTCCAGAGACTGATGTTCTGTTCTGTTGGGGTAGGGAATTATCATCTTGTTTGGTACTGGGGAGGGAGTGATCTGGGTACCTGCTTCTTACACAGATACTCTCCCATCCTCCTCCTCCTCCTCTTTTTTTTTTTTTTTTTTTATAGTCACACCTTCATTCTCCCTTCCAGAGGGCCCTGGCACCCAAGCCTTTGGGTATGTTGAGTGTAAATGGAACTGCGTCTATGCTTTCCCTGCTGCTAGCTTAGTACTTGGTTCCAGTCAGCTTCCCAGCGTCTCCATTTTGTTGTTGTTGTCTCCTCTTTCCCCCAGCTTTGTAAAAATCCCTTTACTATTATTTTAACATAATTTTTGAAGTTAGCACTAAATGTGTGTGTTGATTCCACTATTTTGAACCGGAAGTCTCTTCTGCCCTTTCCTCCTTGGTCATGGGTAAGTTGGGTCACTTGTCCAAGGGTGTTTTTTTAAGTATGTTGTGTGTGTCAGTGGAGAAAATTCTTCGTTTTAACTTTCTTTATATTAAATGATTATAAGAGAGCTTAATCCGTCCCCCGTTTTTGTACGTAAAGGTCAGAGTGCTTACTAGAAAAACTGCCCTCTTGCCCGTCGTGAAGTTTTTCTGCTTTAACTACCACAGGTTCGGTTTTCCAGTTCGGCAGCGGCAGCACCACCAATTTCAACTTCACGAGCACCAGCCCGTCGGGAGTATTCACGTTCGGGGCGAATCCGAGCCCCGCTGCGGCCTCGGCGCAGCCTTCGGGCTCCGGGGGCTTCCCGTTTCCGCAGCCTGCGGCGGCATTTACAGTGGGGTGAGACGGGGGCTCCGGCACGGTGGGGCTGCGCGCGCGCGCCGGACTGCGACCGCGTTCTGCTTTCGTCCCCGAGGGGTGCGGTGTAGCTGGGCCGAGACCCGTATGTGCCCCCCCCCCCGTCGCTTGCCCGCAGCGCAGTTGTGCAGGAGCCGGGCTTCGGCGCGGCGGCCGCTGGGGCGCGCATGCGCACTGACGGCCTGAGTTTACGTCCACGGTGCCCCCCCCCCCCCG